>NC_050469.1:8336660-8679739 GCF_013373865.1 Monomorium pharaonis | reverse complement strand
ATAGAAGTATTTAAATGTTCCCATTCGTATGCCTCGGCCTATAATGCCTCATTTAAAAGATCCACATTTTAGCCAAAGTAGAAAGCGCTTAAGTCTCACTGGTCCCGGGCGAAGGCTGGATTAATTGTTAATGTAAAATAAACGGTATCATTGTTTACAACTAGCGGTCCGGAGTGAAGTAATAGTCAAACTCGTTCGGCTGTCTGTTGCTCGGCTCGTCTGGAATGTCTCGTATATTTACGCGCATAATTTACTAATTTATAGATGCTACATTATAAGGTACAAGAAATATAGGGGATGGCGTTCGAAAACTTGTTAAGAATGGCACTGACTGTAATAAGTAATATTCTATCTCTCGGCATTCCTGCGTTTGAGTAAGCGTCTTATTTTTTAATGTCGTCGGCAGTAGTATGGATGTTGACCTCCTGACGGACCTTGTGACCGCGGAAACTCGCTTGAATCTTAGTCGCTGCCTTATGCAAGTCCGGATCGCCCAAGTCGAACCCCTCTAATTCGTTAACGGCGTCTTGCATCTGCAGCAGAATTTGACAAAACAAACGTAAAACGTAGATCGCTGTAGCCATTCGTTAATTTAAGACATCCTAAATCTCTCTCCTCCTCGGATACAGCCTGCCGAACTGGAACTTATTCACGCGAACGGGACGCGTTTATCGAAGTTACCCTTCTTATCTTAAATGAGACTGTACGGAATCCCGCTGTGCGTCAATTAGCCCGTACATAATTAATCGATACGATACGAAAGTGACTTAAACATTGTAGGCCATACCGGTCTACTGGTCTCGAGACGAGCTTTAGTAGCGCTTCGGTACCCAGATGATCATCGTCAGCTTGGAAGGCGGCTGTCGATTATTCGCCGAGCATTCGTGGATCAACGTAATGTCAAAGGATCTAATAATAACTTTCTCTCACGGACCTCGGCACAGAAATGATCGATCACGAAGACCTTGTGCATCAAAACTTGTCATTATTGCTTCGTCGATCGAATCAATCAATATTGGCGTGTCAGATCGAAAAAAAATTATTTAACAGTCTCTTAGCTATTTATTTTTATTTTAATGTAAATGTGCAACACTACGTGAGCATAACTGAGATTATATTTCAGAAATATAATTTATATACAAAAAAAGTTGCGCATCATAAATTTGCTGAGATATTAATTTGCATAATTTCTTAAATATAGTCCGGAAGATAGGAAATTAATTTATTATTTATCAATACAACTGCCTATTAATAAAATATTTTTTTTTGCAACACGTAGGGAGCTCTAATCCAATAGGTGGGATTACTACGTTACAAAGGCACCTCACTTTTTATCATAATTAGTTTATCCTGCCGGCCTTTAATCATTCTTGACAACAAATCGATTATTTTTAATAAAACTTTCTTGGAAAATTAATTCTTATTAAGAGAGATTAAATGACTGAACTGGATTATAAAAATTATGGAACTCAATATTGAAAACATATTATTTTCTCAACTTTTTATGTACAGGATGATTTCTAGGTACAAAAAATTAAGGGAGATATTCCTTGATTTAGGTGTATTAATTGATAAATAATTTTTAAAAGAAAAGATTTTATGAATATGTATCCTAAACTACTTTTTTTAATATACAATCAAATTTGCGAAAAAAAAAATTGGAAAATTTGGAAAACGTTTAAAAATATTTTATTTAAATTTTGTGTGCGTACATAAACCATTTTTTATAGTATCGATAAGACATTTTTATTTCCATCAGGGACGTGCGAATAATCATATTAAGTTGAAAACAAAAGCTTAGAAACACTTTATATTTATAGAAAGAGAGAAGACTTCTTTTTCTTACAATAATTTAAAAAATATCTGTTTAATTTTTTATATTTAAAAATCATCCTGTATATATAATTATATCATATACGTACATATATAACTGAAATAAGTTATTAAATCAAACTTTTGCATCAAAAAAAGTCACATGATAGAAAAAACTAGAAGTTTATTTCTCATTAATAGTTAAAAATGATTAATAATTGAACATACCATTTTCATACAATCAGATATATAACAATATCAGGTCAGACAAAGTTCTGCGAAGAGTCAATAAAACTCGTATTTAAAATTTCTACGGAAGGCAGATGCTAGATAAAGGCCTTCGAACCCTTCTTGATCAATAGATAGTAAGTCAGCATGTATATCTAATGAAATTGACAATTAACTTACCTTTTCTTCTATCTTGGAAGTCGCACTCTCGACTATGTTCATCGCCGACTTGGCGGTAGCGGTAGTTTGTTCCTTTCTCGACATGTGACCCCGAAAAGTCGCTTGTATCTTTTTCGCCGCCTTACAGAGTTCTATGGAATAGAAGTTGTTTCAAAAATTTTTCCTCGAGCTCCCGAACCTCTATCAGGTTATATAATCGCTCACCCTGGTCGTCGGCGCGGAACTCCTCCTCCAACTGTTCCTGCGTAGGTTGATCCGTAGCTTCGGAGGGTTCTTGGTCGGATCGCGTCTGCTTCGACGCTGTTTCCGACACTCTTAGACTTTTTCTAGCGTGATGCCCACGAAAGGCTGCTTGTATTTTCGTAGCTGCTGCTACTTCTTTCTCTTTCTCCTCCTCCTCGTTTTCTTTTCCCTTATCCGAGGACTCTTTCGTTGCGCTGTTTTCGGCCGCTTTGGAGATATCTTCAAATAGAAGTAATAAAAAATAATTTCGTTTTCGGCTTTTATTTTATGCAAAAGCTTGAATTAAAGAGACTGATACAGCTACACGTTTCTTGAACGATATTAACAAGTATAAAGGTAGGATAAAAAATCGAGCATACAAATAATGAAATATAGGCAGGTACATCGATTACTTAATACGAGATATAAGCCCGTAATTGCTCTCTAGTAAATTTTCCTTGCGGAAATAACGTCTATAAATTGCCGGAAAATCCGTAGGAGATTGGAGAAAGGGCGCGGCTTCTGATACATCCCGTATATTAGAAATGGCCGCCGTGTTAGCCACAGTTCACCTACATTTATTCCGAACATTTCACCTTCCACAGACACGTCCAGAGCGACAAGTATCGATTAGCGTTTCTATTTTCGCGCTACACGTTCGAGATTACACGGCGCCTAATATACATTTTTATTTCACATTAACATTTCACATTGATGGAATGATGCGACCACCATTAATCGCGAGTCTTCCTTCTTTTTTCTAATGAAGTTAAATGACCGTGTCTTTCAATGATTAATCGACGTATCGACACAGAATTCTGTCGAGCCCTTAAGCGATCATTTCATACGCGATGCATATTTTCCTTTCAAAATCATAAAAAAAAAAATAATCTCGTGTCCTCGTTCATCATTTCCCTTCATCTTTTCTGACGAAGAAACAATTGTAATAAAAGTTAATTCTCGCATTTTACACCAAGCTTTTTCTAGTTTTATGAAATGTTCTTTCAATTTAATTCATTTACTTTGAATCTTTTAGAAATAAGACAATGCCAGGGCATTATTAAGCTAATTTAAACCGATTTTTTTTTCAGTTACATATTTAACATAGAAATTGAAGTTCTTCGAACGCAAATGAATGAAATAATTAAATGTAAGGTACGGAGGATTAAATGTGATAATATTGAACAAACTGAATTTTATTTTAGAAAAGGAGAACACTCCAGCTATTGAGCGCTTTTGCGCGACACTGTTTCCCTAGGTTACCACTTGACGGAGCAAGTGGGAATTCAAGAAATACAGCGACACTTTTGCGACGAACAATGAATTCTTACCCAGTTATGAGCTTGCTTAGTTGTTTTTGCCACATTATGCAAAGCTTGCGAATCGAGCGTACAAGTTCGCGGTAATTTTATCGACGTTTATGTTTATACATGTAGTAAAGCTGCCTCAAAAGAAGTAAAAAGTGTAATAAGAAACAAGATAAAATCGCACATGTTTTATGCACGTGCATGTAAAAAGCGGGCATTAAATTTCAGTTAATAGTTAAAATGCAGCTTATCTGAGAGCTGGCTGCTATTTGGATTGCGATTTTATCTTGCAATTTTATTCTCTTCGCGCCTTCTCGGTATTTTCACGACAATAATGTTTCCTAAATGCTGGGACATGCTTTTATTTCTTTTCTGATATCACGCAAGGATGTTCCATCATCGATCCACCCAGACCTTGTTATCAGAACCCTCGAGGAAATCAAATTTCTCAGAGAAACATTGTTGTCTTAATTATATAAAATCTCTTTTAACTTTAAACAGATAAATTTTATTTTATGTTTTGATTAAAACCGTAAAGATATATTTCGCGACATCATAAATTATTTTATCTTTAAAACTATGTCACAGACTTCTAAAACAATCGAGAAAATGTTAAAAATCATAAAAGTAATTCCTGAATGATAAGACTTTTTAATAACTTCTATCAAATCAATATTTTGCAATTAAATGTCATTTCTGGCATAAAAATCGGAATGTATGTTTCAATATCTACTAGTATTAATAATTAAAATATAAATTAATTTCAAAATATTTTTATTATATTTTATTTTGAATGTGAAGAATTTTGTAGTTTGAAAATCGTGCAAAATGTTTCGTAGATTATTACATTACTGTATTCTAAGGATACAGAAAAGCGCGGTAACGATAAATCCAAGGTGTATTTGGCGAAGAGATTTACTCTTCGTAGACACTGCTCTCCTTCCGCGGATATCCGAGGGAATTTATCTCGCGCGTTTCAATCGGTTTCAATGCCCGTTCAAGTTCCTACGAAATAACAATTGTTCAGCTAAAGCAACAGCTGATTTCAAGTGGGTTTTTGAGTCTTCGAGAGTGCGATTACTTCTCCGTCGCTTATTATAAGAATTTAACCCGGCCGGGGCGTTCGATACGCTTCGTGCGAGCACGAAGAGGTGCAAGGTAGAGGCTCGCGTTGCACCTGACAATCGCATCGTCGACGGCCGTGTTTTGGACTTTACCTATCGCGCTTTATGCGCGATATTAACAGCGTGGCGAATGCGATTCGCGTGCCTCGGGACGATATCACTTGAAGCCCCCGCCCCGGGTCATCGCCGCCCGCCACCCCCGTCTATTTTAACCCGGTTTTTCTCCTCCGACGGCGGTGGGCATGCACGCGAGGATTGTCGCAACGCGAGGAGGCGGCGGCTGTCGGATTGCACTCGCGCCGCGACTCACCTGCGTCCGCCGTTGGGCTCACTCGGCGCCTCTCTCTCACCTGCACAACCACGCGCGGCTCGGTCTGACGTGCGACTGATTGTTCCCGGGCACCGGCGACCCCGTTTATAATAGCGGCCGATCACGGCCCTGCCGCGCCGCCCGTTCGCAGTCGCAGTCCTCGGGCTTCTCGCCCCGCGTGCATCCAATACATGCCGCGAGACAGGGCCGTCGCGAATGTCGTTCAACCCTCTGTGTCCTTCGAAATTTTTGTATTTGCGGTCTTTTTACCCGCACGCTGTTAATAACCTGACCGAGCACATCGATTTACGACCGAGTACCTTCGGACTCTGTTAACTTGCAAGTATATAAAGACGTTGGAAATATATCAGTTTTGACCCACTTTGGACTCTCCCGGCCTAAAAAAGATATTGATCTTTTTTCTTTCTTTCTTTCTTTTCAAGATATTGGGAATGGTCCAAAATAAACCGAAAAATATTTTACACTTTTAATAATATTTTGAATTATAATCAATTATGCATTTGCAGCTACAGTTCACTTCTCTCTTTGAGTTTTCTCTTATTATTTTAGTGCTTTTTATCCCTCTCGTTCAGTCTGCTAATTCATGAATATTTGAGCAATTGCATCATGCAATTGCGCACTGAAGAGCCATGCTGAAATGTGTGCCATCAGAAAATTGTATGATAATCTACAAATATGCGATTCATTATTTTAAAAATATTATTTGTGTATTATTTTTCCTAAAAAAAAATAATATGGAACGTACTTTGCTTTACTTACTTAATTGCAACAACGCGAATATCGTTATTGTGTAAAACACCAAGAAGCCAATGGTGATTAAAGGCAAAGTAAAGCTGATTTAAACAGGCTCTATTAAAATTGCGTTAATGAACGATAAATTACATTACGTGTAAGCTACTTATTTGCTAATGACTTAATTATATACACATGTGTTAAATCACGAATACCGAAAGTGCTATGCAAAGCAGGGTTGTACCATGCATTTAAAGATTATGTCCACATGGAATAATTTGCGTGATCGTTTACGTAACGTTTACACGCATCTTTTTTATGTGGGCAATACAAGCAATGCAATTTATTGTAAATTGGACACAGTACAGAAAAAAGTAATTAAGTATTGTAAGACTGTCAATATATTTGACTTTAGTATTGAATAAAAATATATATATAATATTAGAAATTTAAAAACGGAATATAATTTTTACTATTTTTAATGAAATTTGAATTTTCGATGATCCTCAGATAATTATTCTAAATTTAAATGACACATAAAACATAGTTTTCATAATTTACATTGTATACATGTATTGTATACATGTATTGTAAACATATTGTAGATTATTTATACTTTACATAAACACACAACTGAACCAAAGTGCAACGTATTCACACACACACACACACACACACACACACACACACACACACACACACACACACACACACACACACACACACACACACACGTGCTTACAATCTTTATATAACTTTCGCTAAAGAGAAGAATGCGAATATAGTTTGCATCACCAATTATTAGAATACTTTTTATTTTTGTTATCTTCTATACATTCTATACATTCTACATGAAATATTCTTTTTAACAAGAAAACGATTTCTTCTACTTTGAACCTGAGAATGATAACGATCCGCAATTGTACACGGTAGAACTAGGTCAGACGTGTTATTTTTTTATGTATAGACTGTTATAATTAGATTAACTACAAGAGATTAGTTTAGACATAAGAGTACACACATGCGCGAATATATATGTATTCTTAATCTATTGGAATTTTATCATCTGTAATAAAAAAAATTTTTTTTTTTTACATTTCTAATACTTTAAATATTCATCATGAGAATGTAGTGTTCCATTCCAAGAGTAACAAACAATTTTTTAACGGTTCAAAAACTTTTAAACGTGGCCATTTGTATTTGTCTCTCCGTACCGTTTGCGTCTAAAAGGGCTCGAAACTCTATTTTCAAGATCGATTAACGTGCTACACCAACAGCTTCGCAAAACTTTTATATATCGATTCCATTCGTCATTCCGCAATAGCATTCCTGTTCGATCGGCACTCTTATCCGAGCCACATAGTTGAAATATCTATGCAGTTGCGTCGGTATTGATGAAATTCAGTATCTTGCACGCGGAAATTCATTGAAACTCCGAGTAATTGATTTTCCGCGAATCAAGTTACACAGATTTTTACTACCAGCCAGTAAAGCAGGAATGCCGAAACTCAGTAATTAAACTTGTTGTATCAACTTCTGATAAGTCGGGTACTTTAAATTCATCAATATGCAAATATTAATCAATTTGCTCTCGCAATTACACAATTCAATGCACGAAGCTCACGCACGAAGAGACATTATTATATTATTGGGCAAATCAAAACGTAATTTCAATTTTAAATGAATGCCTCAAATATAAGAAACCAATATTTAATTCTGTTCTCTTTGTTATTACAAATTATTCCTCCTATAATTTATTAATATTTCAAAACGCTCAGTTACTATTCTACAAATATTATTTTGATTATTACATTTATGATAATAAAGACGTATTTCAAACGTACAAATAATGGAACCTTTTTATGAATGTTTTGCTACTAAATTTAGTACTCCCTTTTTTGAACTGGACGTCATCGTCTTGTCGTATCTCGATTGTAAATCGAAAAACAGAACTACTTTCATAGTTCTAGAAACAGTGAAGGATTAAACCTTGACATACATCACGCGATCAGCACTTTATTCAGTATTTCGATATACCCCCATCGGATTCTATGAACGTCCTATTTTACGCCCGCCAAGTTACACTTATTTTTCTGGCTCGATATCGAGGATCGTATATTACCCGAGAGAACATTTTTAAATTAAATTTCCAGGACTCTAATAAAACGCAGACAATATCTGAGCACACAAAAATATGCATTTTATTATTATCTATTCATTTTTTAATTAAATGAGAACACTTTAAACTTATATTCTACTCATGTTCGATTTTATTTAAAAAAAAAACAGGATAAACAAAATTTAAATTTGTTTTCTAAATAATAAAAACTGTTTACATTATCAAAAATTTATTCCGTATATTCAACCAAGACAATTGTTGCTGATATAAATTAAAGAACACCATTTTTTAAGAACCTGTTTAATTTCGACTGACAGATCGTTTAATTAATGATTTAAATCGGGAGGGCAATCAAGATTGTGCCCATGAGTCTCGTAAAACACGAAGAATAAAATTTTTAAGGGATGTTAAAAATTTTTATATTTATCATTGTACACGTCGAACGCATTCATTACGTGGAAAATAGTCGTTCGTTCTACCGATCCTACTGATTGCGTTGATATTACTGAAGCGTGCACGCAATCAGCTCGAAAGATCTAACGAAGTGAACAGAGGAACATTTATCATCGTGAAACAAAGCAGACTCTGTCATTGTCAAGATAAACAACGCCAGAGTTTTGCGGTGGTCGCAATTTATAGTGATTAGAATTTTGTGCGAAACAAAAAAAAAACGCGAAAAAAACGTCCTAGAACCATCGTGGATACAAAAATTTTTAACGTCATGCAAACTCCGGTAAAGCGGAAACATGCAGAAAATTAGATTGTGTTTATCGCGTAGTTTGTTCAAAAATTTGCATAATGTTGACTGATATTGCTCGCACGATTAACAAATGGGAAGGGACGATCGCTCACCCCCATTCTTGACGGAATCGCCTTCTTTCGCCTCCTCCACCGCTGGCTGAACGCTGTCCTTGCTGGTGTTGCACCCCATGTCTCTCCCTTATCCGTTCTTCTTTCCTTGTATCAAACTAAAATCATACGTCGTCGAGAGGCACCTTTATTATTCCCTCGTTAACATCGCGTCACCAAATAGAAACAGTTATCACTTCCCTCAGTCGATCAGTAGTCTCGTAAAAAAAATGTAACCGCGTTCCACTTTTTAAAAAATATAAAATTTTCTTCTTGCCTCTTTCACTTTTCTGTTTGCTCCGTCTTTTTTTTGCTCACTCTTTTCTCTCTTCCGCTCGTTTTCTATCCTTCACTGTCCGAGGATCCGTCGCGAATGTAAAAACGTCGCGTCGTTTCTTCGTCTACGGCTCGGATATCCTTGCAAGTTATCCCTTTGGTAATGAAAAATAGCTCTCTCTAGTCACGACTAAAATCTCTTTGAAACTTTTAAAAGTACATCTTGCATGCTTAATCGGCTGTGAAATTTCGACGACTTTCATTCGGAATTACTTTCCTCCCCTCTCGCTCTCTGTCTCTCTTTACACATACGCGCGCGTATACGTGTGTGCGTTCCTCCTGCTGCGCCCACCCACCCCTCGCTTTCCACCGTTATTCGGGGGTTACTGACACGTCGCGTGGCGCCGACACCTGCGAGACAATCCTTCACACTTGAAAGTAATTCGAGATTCCCTCATGCGTCTCACTGTCACGCGACGCCCGGCGTCTACTGTCGCGCGATTATCCCTTTTAATGAGGGGGAGAACTTCACCGATCGGTGACTCACCGAGGATCAAGCATCGCCGCGAGCTGTCCGCGCAAGGAGACAGAGACGAGGAGAAATCCCGTCGACGTCGCGAACGGTACTGGCGTCGCTTACTCACTTACGACCCTGCCCTTGCTCGCGTGGCGACCAAGTCGGATTGTACCAGTCTCTATGTATATATATCTACCACCGATATATATTCGCGCCACGCAGAACCCCCGTTTCTCTCGCGCCGTGGAGGCGGTGGCGGTGGCGGCGGCGGTGGCGGCGGCGGCACGCACGCGGAAGAGATCGCCACGTTTCCTAGCCACGTTTTCCTAGCCGGCTCGATGCGGCGCGGAAGCGACACGCTGACGACGAAGGCCTAAAGCGCAAGCCCTCAGTGTTACCAATGCATGACGGTTGTCCTTCCGCGAGGATTCGGCGCCAGGACTCAATACACGTAGATCGCACGATTGTCGTACCGGCGAATCGAGTAAACGGGTTTCGATCCGATAATCGCGGACTCGTCTCGTAATCGCGCGCCTCGCGATTACGGCTTATGTCAGACGTACCCTCCGCGCCACTCCCAGTACTCCCAATACTCCCAATGCTGCCCGCCATCCGGAGGTGGATTCCCGCGACCTTAAAAGCGCACGATCGATTTCGCAGACGGTGGTATTCCGCTCGCCTAGACCATCGCCAGCAGACAGTTGCCAGACCGGCGCCAGCCTCTCTCTCTCCGTTCTTCTCTCGTTTTCTGGAACGAATATCGATCTCGCGGTTTCCACGCGCGCGTTGCTAACATATCTTAGTCCTTGCGGAGCACATAAAGATAAGGATTAGGGACGAACGATTCTTTCGATCCTGATGCGATCGCATGATTATGCACGCGCTGAGAATAAAAAAAAAAAGAGAGGACATTTGTCGAAACGTTTATAAAATCTTCTTTATTGACTCTTTTCTAACGATCAATGGAATAAAATGGGAAACTTTTGCTATAGTATTATATGTGAACATGATCACATGTCGGCTGTACTCCACTTATAGGCATCTTCTTGTAACGCTACTTTTGCATTTTGCGCCTCGAACCACTTCTTCTCGTATCCATTACTTCTATCGACCCCGTCCCATCGATGACCGGGCTTGATACCGAATCGATTTGGCGCGTATGAACCTTGATATTGTGGCGAATCTAGAATTGAAATCAATTAAACGATAACTTTTTAAACTACGCAATGCTAAAAGAAATGCAAGATTTCTCTCGAGATATACCTGGCTTTCTTTTTCCTTCCTTTACTTGTTTTCGTTTTATATACTCCAACATAGGATCGCCTTCCCTCTCTCGTTCTCTAAATTGTTTATTTAAATCCTCATCATCCGCGTATCTCGCCAAAGGTTTGTGCATCTCGTACAAGTCACTTTTCAATTTTTCCTCGTAATCTTCCACTTGTTTCAAGCTGAAATAAGACAAGGACATGTATCAACACGGGAAAATCAGAGAATTCACCAGAAAAGCAAAAATAAAATAGAGATAAACGAAAGGTTACTTACCCTTTACCCCATTTTGCATACTTCTCGTTTATCTCTCGTTGTTTCATTTCCTGCTCTCGTTTCTCCGCCGCTTCCTTCTCCGAATTTCGCTTTCTTCTTGTTTTGTCACGCACAGTCGCAGCTTGCCCTTCGCCAGTGATCTCTTTACTTAGCTAAAACAGTTCAACGCTAACTTATACTATCTGTGGCCTCCATAGAAACTACTGTTATAAATATAACTTCGTGCTATAAAAAATATTACCTTGCTAAAGTGCTCCGCCTCTCGTCGTTTATGAGCTTCAATTTCTTCTCGCAATGCTTTCGCTGCTTGGAAACCCGCCGTTTTTCCGTCTAACGTCTTTGTCGCTCGACCGTCGTGATCTTTCGAAGAATTTCCTGTGTGTCTACGTTCGGAATCGTCTGTTTCCTCGTTCCAACGCGTCTTTTTTCTTCTCTCGTGCGTATTTGAATGCGATCGAGATTTATCATCTCTATCGTCATATTTCTTATCCCATTTATCCCTGCTTGATATGTTGAAGAAATTATATTTATCATTTCGCAAATTCATATAGCAATAGAATATATTTAATTATAATAATCTTCGTCAAATGTGTAATGTTACCTTGATACATCTTGTCTACTGGATCTGGATGAGCTTTTTTTATCATGATAATCGTGCCCTCTGTCTCTTCGTGAAGTGGAATGTGGCGACGTGTGGTCTCTTTGAGATCGATATTCGTTACGCCGAGATGTACTTAAATCCGAATCTCTATTTTTCGTATTCTTTCTGCTTTCATTTGTGTCGAGATTGTGCTTGCGATCTTTTCTAGGTGGACTAAGGTCCGAATCACTGTCTCTGTTACCTGAACTTCGGTAATTTCGTCCAGATGTACTGCAACCCGAAGTCCGATATTTCGTGCTTCTAGGTGGACTCAAATCAGAATCATAATTTTTGGATTTTCGAGGTGGACTCAAATCTGAATCATAATTTTTAGATTTTCTAGGTGGACTCAAATCGGAATCATAATTTCTTAACTTTCGAGATGGGCTTAAATCTGAATCATAATTTTTAGATTGTCTAGGTGGACTCAAATCTGAATCGTCATTTTTAGCTCGTTTGTGTGAGTCAGTACGCTTATCTTTAGAACGCTTAGATCTAGGTGGACTCAAATCGGAACTATCATCTTTCAATCGTTCATCTGAATTCGTACGTTTATTTTTAGACTGTTTTAATCTAGGTGGACTCAAATCTGAACTATTATCTCTAGATTCATGAGGACTTAAATCCATACGTTTATGCTTAGAGTGTTTAACTTTTGATAGGTTTGATCGTTCAAAATTATCATTGTTGTTCTGCTTGACACTTATCTGATTAAGATTTCTCTGTTCTTCATCTTTATCGACAGTACGATTAACAATGGTTAAATCGCCTTCATCGTTTTCGGTTATAATTTTCCATCTTGTCTTATCTGTGAAATCAACTGGTCCACGTTCGTCAACTATACCAGCGATTTGAGGAGCATCTTCTCCCTCTAAAAGGATATCAAATTCACCTTCTTCAATAGGCCTCATGTTCTTCAAGTCTACATCATCATCTATAATTTTTACTCTGCAAAAATACATCCATCTGTTTCATAGTCAAGTAAAAAAAATCCCCTTTTCCAAAAAATATTTTCTAATAACAAAGAGAGTTTTAAATTTTATAACGAAATCAAAAAATCTTAGTTTCAAAGTAAGATATTGAAATAATTGTGCAAATATTAAAATCGCTATATATGTAAATTAATTTTAACAAAAAGTATCGCAGAGAAATAAGTCCATATATATAATTCAGTTTTCGATATTCTTTTTAAGTGATAAAATATCCTGAGTACTTTTATTTCGAAAACAATATTCAATAATTTTGTATTAAAAAATATAAAAGATTATTCATAATAATATGAATATAAATATATCAATCCTAGAGTGCTACACATGTTTCTCTGACGTTGATACTACTCCAGTTGAAAATTCATCCACATAATTATTTCTTACACTATATTGGTTGCAAGGTGATAGACTTGGCGCGAGCCACTACCGTGTCTCTTGACTAATCGAACATTATTTTAATATGAACAAAAAATCTTATTAAATATTATTTTAAACTATGAACATTTTAATATTAAAAACATAGGATTTAGATAACAATTCATTTACAGTAGCACTGTAGTAGGGTCAATATTATGTTTATAGAAACTAAATCACATTCTACAAGTTTGCATCGCATTCTAAAAAGCGTTATTCACAGTTGACATAACCTAACATAACCTAACTTCGAAGCAAAAGATTCAGCTTTAATGCAAATTCTTGTAGATTGATTCTTACGTTTTTGCTCCCGTCTTGAGCTTCTTCTTTTTTTTCTTCTTTTTTTCGTCACCACCGCCTATGTATTTTCTCAAATATTCTTTTTGACTAATTTTTTTATTCTCCATTATAAGTTTCTTAACTATAAATAAGTAAACAATTAAAATACGCGATATAATAATCAATCGTATCAATTCTCGGCGAAATAAAATCAGCTACTTCTTTTATCAATAATAAATTTATAGCAACAATAAAGAGTATAAACACACTGTACTGTTGACAACTTGTTACTTGCGACTTGCGACACCTCTAAAGAGGATCGATAACTCGCGGCCAGCTTCAGTGCGCAGTACTACTTTATCCAACGTGGACAACTTCAAGTTGTTTTGGTTTTTAAATTCAGGGACAAATAAAGCCTAAAGATTGCCAGAACTGTTTAGCTTGTCGAATATGTACATTTAACGATTACGATTAGAATAATCAAATATAAGATATTTTGTAAATGAGAATATTCTCTGACTTCTATTTTTAAACATTTTTTAAAGATACTTCTGTACTGTTTTTGTAAATGTAACTATAATATATGAATGAATAAACAAACATTAAAAACAAAGTTGTAAAAATGAACATCTCTAATTATTTCAGTATTTAATAATAAATTAATACAAAAAAGATACATATATAGAAAATGAAAAACATTGAAATTATTTCAAATTAAAGCTCTGTTTTTAGTAGCAAATTTATTTGAACCAAATTTATATTATATTAAGCTTATTTTAAACAATTTGTTTAATTTGCAATTTTAGAATTCTTTATATACTTTGGTATACCTGAGTATGATGTGTATAAATATATCTAATATATCTTGTTACGTATGTATTCTGCTTCTTCAGAATTTTTTGTATTGCCATACGTATAAATATAAATAAAATTATATTTTAGATTCTGATAAATTAATAGATTATAAACAAATATTTAACAAATTCTTTATAAAAATAGAAACCTTAACAAGTTGTCTTTAATGAGCTGACATAAATGCGTTTTTTATTTGAACGCTTAAATATTACAGGAATAAACATTATTATCATTGATAAACGTAACATCGACGGCTAATGCAACAACGAGACTAATGCGTGATTTAAACATTCAATGCCAAAAGCAGCAACGTTGACTAGAGATCGCTATTGGCCAAGTATCAGGCAGGTGAAGCCAAGTGAGACCAGTCCAGACCAGACTGGATGGGAGGTGGTAGAGAAGCAACCAGGTAAAAAGGTAGGGAGCGAAAGTGAGCGCGTCTCCAAGAATGGGCAAGAAGGCGCGGTGACTACTGCTAAACGGTGACAGAAGGTATCGCGGTGGGCGACGATAGAGTTTGGAGTTTGTCAGTGGATCGATGTGCGATCGGTCCTTCCTCGATCGCGAGAAGCGCGGAGTCCACGCCCGTGTGGAATGTGCCGTAAGTTGAGAAAAGCGCGACGATGAGGTGTGCATAGTACGAACGTGGTATCGTAGCTGGTACCAATCCACCAGCACGCACAGAAGGAGAGAGAAATTGCGAAGGACGGAGAGAGACGGAGGGACGCGTGCCATGTTACGAACGTGTTGCTGATGCGATGCAAGCCAGTGATTCTCACCTCGCATCAGCACGCATGGAAGAAGAAGGCTACTCCTGCGCGTTCCTCGACGTATATTCAGTGAGCGTGAAGCCGCGGTGACGTAAACGTGCCCGCACAAACCGTCGTCCTTCTCCGCGAATACGCACAACGAGGAGTATATTTCCCATTTCTGACGGCGAGATGACGAGGAAACTCAGCAAGTTCCTGATACTATTCGATAACACAAATCTACTATACTTCCCTGGCCACTTCTTGTCCGGCCGTGTCCTCATAGAGCTGGACGATGAAGCTTAGTAAGTAATGTCTCTTATAAAAAGTCCAGGAGAGTATTGAGTTCATTGAGGCCGAAAAAATAATTTTTGTTCGTAAAGAAGTGTACGCGTTGGGGAGGAAGAAAAATTTTTTTTCCTGTGAGAGACGCTAGATTTACATAGATTTATGTTACGCGCTAGATCTAGTAAGTAACACAACTTTAATAATATGGGATACGTTACCGTAGCGTCTCGGGACTGCATTTCCATGTTGTGGGAGAAGGTGTAGTTCGGGTACGCAGTCAACGTGCCGAGAGAGTTTACGACAAAGAGAATTACATCGATTTTCGCATGCGGCTGTTGGGTGAACCAGGTGAAATAATTACTTTGGATTACGCAATTGAGTATACGCAATTCAATTGTATGCAATTCAATGCTTTAAATGGTGTTCTTGTCTTTAAATGTCGTGCCAGAGTGAATTATGTTATTGTACAATATATAATAGCTTAACAAAAATTTTTCACACTAATTTGCAAAGATAATTAAGGATAATATCTCGTATATATGCATGTTTTTCTCTCTGATGAAAATCGCGATTTTTGATAGGCGAAGGACCGTCGTTGCTATCTCCCGGAATACATAGCTTTCCCTTCAAATTGGGGTTGCCATTGGGTCTACCCTCTACTTTTCTCGGGAAACACGGATGGGTGCAATATTATTGTAAAGCGGCTCTTCGTGAGCCTGGTGGACTCACTCACAAAAATCAACAGGTCTTCATCGTCATGAATCCGATCGACTTAAATCTGGAACCTCCGATATTAGCGGTGAGCTTTTGCATTATGATAATCGACAGATTAACATTTGCAGATCTAATTTATTATGTTTTAAATTTAATATATTTTACGCGCGATTTAAATATTTCAAGTACCTATAAATAAATAATTTAAAATAAAATGTTTTAATTAATGAGAGCAAAAAATAACTATTATGAATAAACAGTTTCGTGAGTAAACACATCACGATTCAGACCAAGGAAAGTGTTTCGCGCGTTTAATTACACGAATATCCAGCGTTCATTACCATAACCGAGACCCAAATACTGGTCAACGAACTGGATGGAAAGCGTTGCAAATATCTTGACGCGAGGCAAAGAATTTCAAGTGATTATAATTCTACACATATACGATACAGATAAATTTAAGATTAAATTAATCGCGAGATATTTCGTTTGCGCGACGATTCGTATTCGTGTTGCGTTCTATGCGAGTTGCAACAGAACGATACTCGCTAAGATTGTAATAGAATGGACGCCCATTAGAATGTATTTGCATCTCTTAAAAAAAAAACGCATAAGAAAATTTTCGCGTTGGCGGGCAGCATTCAGAGGTTCGTATTGTTCTATCGCAGACTGACGGATGTATCCGCGAGAATATTGATATTAGAAACGCCCCTTTGCTCTCTGGGATATCCTTTAATCTTGGTTTCGATTTAACTTAATGAATTATGTTCGAGAGAGAGAAATTGTACGCGCGTACATAAATAAAACGCCTTCGTAATCGAACAGCAACCTGCGAGGCAGGAGATCGAACAGCGCGTGGGCGTCTCTTGCGTATCGGGTGGTCCCGTATTCTGCAGAGTGAGCCTGGACCGGGGTGGATACGTACCTGGGGAAACAATCGGTATTTCTGCGACCGTTACCAATCGCAGTAAGGTATACACTATAACTAACGTAACAGTAATTCTGACGCTTTTGTTACAATCACGACGATATATTTAGAGTCCGAAGAATTTGACAATTTGAACTGACAGGTGACGATGAAGTCGACCAAAGCGTCGCTCACCGAAACGATACAGTACCTGTGTCGGGGCAAAGTGCTCGCCAGCGAAACACGCGAGCTGGCTAGCGTTTCTAGAGGGAAGATTCGGCCGGGCGAGGGCGAGGAGTGGCTAAACGAACAAATGTACGTCCCTCCCTTGCCACCGACGAATCTGAGGGGTTGCCACCTGATCAACGTTCTGTATCACGTTTACGTGAGTGTTGGGGACAAGAGATATATATTTCTGTTGCGTTGGAGTCCTTGAAGTTCAATCGATTTAATGTTTCCCTCGCAGTTCGTCATAAGTCCGAAGAGTCTGGACAAAGAAATCAAGTTACAAATACCGATCGTGCTGGCCACGTATCCCTTGAGGCCGGAGGGCGCACCGGCTGGTACGGCGCCGTCCAAACGGGGCGCACATTATCCGTCGACGCTACCCATCTTCCGACCTTGGCTCGACGACAAGGCGTTCGAAATACAGGAGTGAAAGTTCAACGTTACGTATCTATTATTATATAGGATTATTGCAAAATGAGTGCTTACGTAAGATGGCACTGATTTTCTGTGATTGTAGAAGATCACAGCTGTGCCCACGCGCACTTATGATTATACTTCATGATCCTACCGTATCAAAAATCTTCATCGATTCTCGTATTGCTAGTCACAGCAACGCTCGTTTAAAATTTCAAGGAATCGATGGCGACCTTTGAAAATACCATATCTGGTGTGCAATTATATGTAGCCGCTAAGAAATTTTTTATGTACATGAAATCTTACGAATACACTAACAACACGCTAACCCGCTTAATTGCGTTCATGAAAAAATAAATGTATAAATTGTACATTATTGTGTAATATAACTGAATAACATTTTTTAGACGAAAACATGCGGATCAAATATAGGACGAATTAAAATATATTTATAAGGAAAAATGTATGTATAAATTGGAGAAAAAAATATTTAATGATAGAAAAATTTATTTTTAAAATACATTTAATTATCCATTTCTCCTTTCAATTTCGACAAAACCTGATCGGTCGTAATTCCCGATACTACAACTACCTTCTGCCGACTCCGAGATCCCTATAAGAAAAAGAAAAATTGAAAATATATGTACAAATTAGCGAAACTGCCTCGAGTTGACTGGAGTACTAACCCGGTCCAAGGATACATCTGATTTTCTTACTCCAAAAATCGAAGCTAAGTACTTGACGAGTTCGGCATTGGCTTCACCCTCCGTTGGCGGGGCGGAAATTGCGATGCCCACTGCTTCGTCGGAAATACCTATGAATATTCGTTTGCGTTTCTTTAGCAAAATAATTATGCGATTCCGTTAATGAAATACTTTTCTTTTTACAAAAAGAAATACATGACAACGGGAGAATTTTGTTTTCTAATAATAAAAAGGAAAATCTATTGAACTATATTTCTTATTACCGGTTACGTTGTTACATTTCGCTCCGGGTTTAGCTTGAATTTTAATCGCAACGTTTCCGTCTTTATTTAAAACCACAGGTCCCGTAGATGGAACCTGCAAACAATGAAGGCAATTTCTCGACACACTCGCCGTGTAAAAACGCGGGGGGAGCAATCAACATCCCGTTGCGGATATCTATTATTATTCCCGGAAAAGCGAGTGGTTGAGCGATTATCGCATAAATTACGCGCTGTTTCTGCACCTTATGTGCAAGAACCATAAATCTTTATTAGCGCCGCATAAACTTTCAGCAAGTTAATCGATCAAACGTAATACTCGCTGAGAAGCAGCCGCGGGCTACTTTCGGCCTAAAAAAATTTTCATAGCTGTCGGTAATCGACCATCGACATATTAATCGAGATGAAATATTTATTTGCAAATAATATGCTCTATAATTTATAATGATCCCTGCGTCGTTTTGCGTATGCGGGACGCGACAACGTCAGAGATTAGGTGAGAGGAGGATCTTTCGACGCGTGTCGAGTGATGATGTCACACAATCCACGTGCGATATTCCGCGCGATATATATTCGCGATCGCGCGAAGCACATCGTACGACGACAGATAAGCCAGCCGTGAGGTTGGCAGACGTGGACTAGTCACTTCTGCCGACACGGAGTAGGCCGGAGTATGGTGGAGTGTACATAACAGAAAATATGTCGATACATTATTACTTTCGCGACAGGTGATCGAGCATTGTGAGCGGGCAAGGAATCGGTAAGTGCAGCGGATCGAGAGACGCGGTTTCACTCACGTCGGTGCTCGCTGCCCTCGGCGCCTTTGCGCTCCTCGTCGTCGACCGCTGCTTCGACATTTCACGCGTGACGATAATTAAATACCCGCTTTTAAACCGCGTAACCATGTGCTCTCCCGCGTTTAACGTTCCGTTTGACGCTCCGCTCGCGAGATTAAAAGTCGCACACGCGCCCGCGATTTTCCCTCGTGCTACTAAGGCCTCGAAATGTCGATTATTTTGAAGTCTCTTAACCTGAATCTTGATAAATTTTTCACGGCGATGTCCGCGCATGTCAGGTTATTGCCAACCTAAACATGGTAAGGTAATGAAACGCGCACCCGCTATTTTCAAATACAGTGGTATACGGTAATGCAAATCAAATGACGAAAAGTCGGGCGTAAATAACAATCGAATTTACGCATCGCAGATCCAATATGCCGAAGAAATTTGTGGGTGAGAATAGCAAGGCGGTTGCCGCCCGAGCTCGAAAGGCAGCGGCCAAGGAAGCCGAGACTATCAAAAAGGCGCAGGAAGCGGAAGATAGGGCATGGGAGGACCACGATAAGCAAGTATTGAAGAAGAAGCAGAAACAAGTACGCGTCTAGAATTTATTGTGTCAACCGAAACGCGAAAAGAAAAGACAACTCGCGCGTCGGAATGCGAGCCGTAACGCACGTTTTATTACACGTAGGAAGAACTCGAGAAGAAACGTCAACAGCAACTAGAAAAAAAGGCTGAGGCGAAAGCTCTGCTTGAGAAGGAAATGGCAAATATAAAAATCGGCGGCAAGCAGCCAGCGTCGAAAGTCACTAGAGCCGAAATCGTGTCTGTCACCGAGAAACGAAATCAAGTGGCTATGAAGAAGAAGGAGGAGGAGAAGGAGAAGCCGATTGAGGAAAATTTGAATAGATTGATTTTGGAGGGCGAAACAGCTCACGGCATAGACGAAGCTATATCTGTTTTAAGGTAATTACGTGTTCGAGACGTCAGAATTGCAATTTGTGTAAGGTCTATAGACGATTGTACCGCTGACTTGAAGCTTTGTGGAAAATCTCGATATTTTGTAAAAGTATATATAACTTTTAGTATATATATTTTATCTCGATTTATCGTACCGTTCATTTTCAGTTCAAAGGAATCGGAAATTGATCGACATCCGGAGAAACGAATGAAAGCCGCGTACGCGAGCTTCGAGGAACGAATGATGCCTATAATCAAGGAACAAAATCCTACTTTGAGATTGAGTCAGTTGAAACAAATACTTAGGAAAGAATGGATGAAGTCTACTGAGAATCCGCTTAATCAAACGTCGAATCATTAACGATATTATAAAGTGATATCAAATGAGCGTGATGCGTTCGTGCGCATTACCGACTGATTAATTATTTAATTTTGTTAAAATAAATAAATAACAATCACTGCAACATTACGTAATCATCTGTATACAATTTTATTTGTAAAACATGACTCTTATATTAAAAAGTACTATATGAAAAATAACGACATATAAATCATCTTTGGCAAATTCTATGTGCTATTCCATAGCCTCTGTTAGTATTTGCTAGATCACTTAGAATAACTTTTATCTAGCGTATAATGCACCAAAAAATGAACTAATTTTTAAATTAACTTATCCGTTTCATGAAATAAAAAAGCAATGTTTTGTCTATAATTTATTTATCATATTTATATTGGTGATGAGAATTCCCATATTAAAGATTAAAATTAAAAAAATAATTGAATGCATTTTATACTTGATGATACATATCAAGTATCAAAAAGAACGAAATTTCAAAGTATATCAAAAGTTATTTTAAGTGATCTACCAAGAGACGTCTTGTATTTATTTTATATGTACATTTTTTTCTACATATCTGTACAAAACTTGGCACATTTTTACGAGGCCACGAACTTCGTTGATTTATCTTATTATTTAATCCGATTGAGTCTCTATAAATTATAACATCTATAATCTTACTTCTTTCAATTAAATATTATATCTGATTGAGATAATTGAATTAATTCCTAAGTAATTTGAGTCGATGCAATTTTGATATAATACAGTATTTAAGCGCACATTATTTCTAGAATCAGAATATTACTACTCCCATTTCTTGTTCTTCCACAAATCTATAAAACAATGTATCATGTGATTCAGTTGTTGGGGGCATTCAGCCATCGGACTATGACTTGCCATTGGAATAGCTTCGAGGAAAGCCTTCACCATTGTCTAAAAAGTTTAATTTAAAATAATTATATCTTGTTTTCAGAAACAAGTTTCAGTTGTCTAATTGAAATGCATGAACAATTTTAGATGATTTATTTTTCACTTATATACGTAATGTTTAATTGGATGATTGATCATGGTGTAAACTCACTCTCTCCATTTGACATTCTTGTACCAGCGACACCTTGTTGTCTCTTAGTCCATGCACTAGAAGGGTTGGTGTGCATATTTTCCTGTGAAAAGCGTAATCACCCTCCGGCCAGTTCATTCCGTTCAATACATATTTCATGTGCGAAGGCCACTGTTCCATCGGTTCTTGACCGCAATAAGGATGCTGTCGGCCTCGTGCAGAATAGAGAATATCTCGATGAAAACCGCACATTAGTAAAGGCGCAAGGATCGCCCTGAGACAGCAATGACCCGCGCATTCTGTGCTCGGTGGAGCAAGAGGGGTCGGACCACCGCCCGATATTAACACGAGTTGATGGATATTGCTGTCGTATTTACCAGCTAACGCTGTAGCAAAGCTACACCTGAAATTTGTACATACACATTCTCATATAAAAAATTTATTAATATACAATATCGTATACGATACATAAAAAAAGCTTCTCTTCTTTTTTGCGAAAGTAATCATTCGAGATAAATTAATCAAGAGCAAAAAAAGAATATTTTAAACGAACTATATCTTACCCGTAATTATGCGCGACTAAGATACACTTCTCCCCAGGTTTAAAAGCGTAATGGTGTAGAATAGCGTCGAGATCTTTGAGCAACTTGCCGAAATGATAATCTCTAGAACGTCCTGGCGCTGAGCTCATACCATGCCCGAGCATGTCGGGAGCGATGCAGGGGTAGCCGCGGGAAGAGAAATACTGCAACTGTGGCTCGAAAATTTCCGCCGAGGAACCAAAACCGTGAAGAAAGACTATGGTTGGTTTTCTATTCTTTCGAAGCGTTACCGAATCGTAGAGAACTTCTCCCATATTTTCCTGCGAAGAGATTTCGTCGAACTTTAGCCAGTTTCTGTAATCTTCAAGCTCGATAGGAGAACTCTCCGTTAATTTGACATCGATCTTTGATAGGGTTTCGTCGTTCGGAGACGAGGCTTTGTTGTTGCTTTGGAACTCTAGGCGTAGTTTCTCGAAATTCTTATTGACGGGATCTTCCAGTGACTCCACTTTCCAGTCGCGATCAGCCGACGACGTCTCAAGTTTAGACGAAGTTAATTCAATCTCCTGAGAGTCAATTTTCTGTTCTCCCCCAACTGAAAGTATTTTTTGCGAATTTTTCTCGAGACTATCCTCCTCCAGGTTATTGATCGAAGGACCTCTTCCCAACTTTTCGTCGATGATTTGCAAGAGGGACTGCTCAAAGCTGAGCTCTTGATCAGGTAGCTGAAACTCGATAGTCTCTACGCTATTTATTCCGGAATCCACGCAATCCAATTTTTCCGAAGGATTGCTTTCCGTCGGTATTCCAAGGTACAAGCCTGCTGTTCCACAAAAAAAAATATAAAAGTAGTGAAAAATTGTATTGTGTGCGTAAAGAAATTTCTTAAATATGAATCGCTTACTGTGTTTTCTTGCAGAACAATCGAAATCTAGAAAAGCTAGTTCATCAGTCGAACCTACGAAAGCGGGATTCACGTAACCCTCGCCTATCGAAACTCCGGCAAATTGCCGTTTACGGCTTTTACACTCATTTTCCGTAGTCCATTGTTTCTGCATCTTATCCGCTGGCAGGTGGGAATTGATATCGATAAAGGAGTCATCTTCGTCCTTCTTTATCGAAATTTTGTCTTTGGATTTGTCGGGCTGCGATTTCATCAAATTATTTTCCGCTTGCTGCCAAGGTTGTTGAGCACTATTTTTTTCCACGTTAGTTATATGCTTGACGGTATCATCAAGTACCTCTTCCAGAAGTGTATTGATATACCTAATAAAATTTAGTGTTGATTCTCACAAACGCATTTACTTTTTTAAATTTATTAAATAATGTAGAAAATTAACGAAGGAAAATAATTGAAGAAAATTCAAGATATTGCGATATTATTTTACACGATATTATTTTATACGACATTATTATTTTATTATTGGAAATATTCGTTCAATGATAATTACGCGACTTTCGCATTTTATTTTTATTCGCTATTAAATTGGGGAACATACCTTTCCAAATCCTTGACGATTTGTTGCTTCGCACTCTGCTCGAACGGTTGGCGATCGCTTATTAATGCCGAAGACACCGTCATCTCGTTCGCGCGATCGAGTTCCGAATTGTCCCGTAACTTTTGCAAATTCATAGAGACCCTTTGCTCCAGTTCCTCGATGCCACACGCGCTCTTCTCGGCCTCGCAGAGGCTCGTCCGAATGCGATTCAATTCCGCGGATATTATTCGCTCTTCGGTGGTGCTCAACGCGCTGGCGGACTGGCGGAAGGAGCACCTGCAGTTTCCGGACGGATGCGGCCTCCTGGCCCATCGATTGAAGAAGTTGTCGTTGATCGACTCCGGCCGGTCGACCGCCGAACTCTCGTAGTACCAGCCGCTCTTCAGAGTCGGTCGGAGAACGCGCAGAGTGCGTCGCGGTGCCACGATAAAAAAATCACAGTCGGGCAGCTCGATTCTGCCGGGACTGACTCGATTCCGATTCCTCCAGCACTCGAAAACCTTGCCGTACCAAGGAGACCCCACCGGAGTTTCCTCTATCTCCGTTGCCATCGTGTCTTCTTCTTCGAGACCCGTAGTCGAATCATACATACATCAATATTGCCAATTTTCGAACAGTCGTACACGCGACTGCCATAGCGGTGTGTATTTGCCAAGTCGCTACCTGCGAAATGAATAACATCAATAATTCATTGAATAACATCAATCATTTTCTGCATCTAAGACTTTAATATTAGTTATCTCAGTAATAGCAAATAAAAGTAGAACGATAAATAACAAAATAGAAAAAATATATACCGTTTTGTTTATTTAAATAATAGCCTTACTGTCTCGTCGACGTATTTTCCTCGTAATTGCCTGAACTAAATATGTAAAAAGTATCTACGTTCAACGATTCGTTTAATTCTGTAGAAAGTTTTATATTCTACCTCACTCTTCGTATGAATTAACAAACATTGATCTCAATACTGAATTTTATTAACTTGTCAGTGAAATTGCTACCCAGTTGCCTCAAATATCACTCGATACATGCCGTTTGGATCGCAAATGGCAACTGGTGTTATAATTATAGATCGGCGAGTTTTTATTGCGCAAATAGCGACTTTCTCGATTTACAACGCTTTTCCTGTGCGTTCCCTCATATTTGAGCGATAAGATTTACTCGCAAAAAAACGAAAGCGTTCTTGCACGGTCGAATAATTCGACTTCGTAGATAGTAGGTAGTACTATTTTCGAAAAGTGAATTTTATTCGAATATATACGCACGAGTTCGAATTTATTTTTAAACAATGAACGATTAGTCACGTGTTCTTGCGGATAAAACTTTGAATAAAAGTGTAAATTACGAACGTAATTTAAACTTACAGAAGGAGTTTAACTGAATAGCTAATTGTAGCATTCTTTTACAGCGACGTAAGTTGCCTATCTGTCGGAACAATCTTCTATTTAACCAGGAAAAATTCAACGTGTCAGATAATACGCGTATAATGCGCGTATAATTCAATGATTTCACTTTTTTTTCGTAGAAATATATTCTGCTGAATACATTTCTCGTTTCTTAAAAGTGAGCTTCAACGAGAAACAAGACATAATGATAATGTCGCCAATTTAAAGCATATTAATCCAATTGAGCGAATTATCCACATAAGAATGGTCTTGAATGAATCTTTATGCAGAACTATTGACAATTATATTTTCGAAATCGCCAATAATTTTATGTAAAAAAACGGTTTTGTTGAAATACATAAAAATTTAATTTGATATATAAAAAATATCTTGATATATTTGAAAAAAAATTTTTGTTTAACCATTAAAATAATTGTGTGACGGTCATACTTTGTTGCTAGAATATCAAAACTTTTTGCAGCATTATTGTTATATTTGAGCGTCTTACATAATTCAACAAAATGATGATTCAACAAAATTATTTTTAGATCCGTATCAGCTAAATTTGTAGCTTCAGAAAACTTTTTTTTTTCTTTTTTTTTTTTCTTATAGCATATACTTCGACTCATTAGATTTTAACATTTTAAAAAATAAGGGAATAAATTACCTTTAAAAATATTATTTTGCTCCGAAAATAGGATCGAGCTTTTATAGGATAGATTTTATTTAAATTCTAGAGCTTTTGTAAGTCCAACACCATCAATAGTACTCTACAGAAATATACATATAACAAATATTAATTACCTTCTTCAAGCGAAGCAGCATACACGTAACAACATTGCGTACACTTACAGTCTGAATGAATAAATATTTAACAACACTGAATATCAAAATAACACAAATATCGAACGCAACATGAAAACGTTCGCTTCGATTATCTTCGATTATCGGGTTGTCCTCGTGGGAGTTTAACAACCGTTTCGCGACAACGTGATGCGCCGGGACGCGATCGGTCGCGTCCTGCCGACCACTGTGTTTTCGTCGAGAAGCGTCAACACACGCGACGGCGATGGTGATGATGTTGATGATGATGGTGATGATGGTTTGTCAGGACGCCGATCGGAGTTCGCCGCCGCACGGACTCGCGTCGAATGGTACCATCGCGACGGGGCGTCATGCATCTTTTTTTTTCGTAGGCGTTTCTCAGCCGGCAAATTAAGTCGGGAAAATTGAGGACGATTAATACTTAAGGCACGCAGCACGTCGACTCACACGGCGGCCATTGTAAGTCTCGAACACACGGATGGGGCCAGTACGTTCGAGAGAGAGCGAGACCTGCGGTCCCCCTACCATCGGTGGGGAAGTCGTTCGTATACAGGGCGTTTAGAAAGTCCGCATCGGCTTCACCAACCTGCCTCTAGTTTACTTCAAACCACTTGTTAAATGATATATCTGTTATATATACATATATATGTTTGCAAAACACCATATTGCATCTAAGCGAATCGTAATCTTTGGAGTTGCGACTGACATCGTATTTGAGACTGATTTGACAATTAAAAAAATCGGAGTACCGAAGATTCGAGTGCCAAGGGTCTAATGAACTAATTCCTACTTTGGCGCCACCCTTTGACGAAGCCTTTCGTCAACGGCTTTGTACATGTTGCCTGGTAGCGGTACTCTCCCTTGAATGGAGGCTTCCATGACCGGAAGGGGCCTCATAAATCGCGATAAATCACGTACGTGGACGCGAGCGTGAAAGATTTTATAATCGTATGACCTATTAAAGCGCGATGACCGCGAATACAAGTACAGTAAAATATAACTGTACTAAGATACCGCGAGCACGGAAAAAAAAAACCGGATACATTGGGAAAAAAGTCAAATCTGATAATGCAATTTTTCAGCTGCAATCAGGCTGCTCAAATAACAGTTCGTTCTCGGGAATGCAGGGGTAAATTAAAATTCCGAGAGTATATTTATTCGCGCGCGACTTTATCGATGAGCAATGTAAATAAAGGAAACGATAGAGAGAGGATGTTTCCTATTCTAAACCTCAGAAGATTGTGATAAGAGCGAATGTCACTGACCTATTCGAAGCGTACGGTTTCGTTGCTACTGATATTCGCAAGAGATCGACAAACCATCTTTGAAATATTAAATTCAAAATTCTACCCTAGTAGCACTTTGACATAACATTGGTTATATTGGGAGTACATTGGCCAATGTTTTTTCAATGTAACGTCAATATTGATTATAAAATGTTGGTTCTAAATTAGGATGCGCACACACTCCAATATGAAAAATTGAACGGTCTAATATTGACCCAATGTTAAACCAATATTACTATTTAGACAAATCGTCTAAATAAGGTGAACCGTCCACTTTACAATATTGGACCAATATTGGGGATATTGTATTTGCATTATTTTCCAATATTGCGCCAACGTTTTGTGCTACTTGGATAATTGCAAACGATGCATACTTACAAAATTACTTCAATCCCGTTCGATCTTAATCACGCCAACATCAGACTCTGTTATATCATAACTAGCCAACGTAATTCTTTCGAGCATACATAAAAAAAAAATTTCGCGCGGTAGTACACATGCACACACATATACGTAGGACGCGATAATGACACGTTTTGAATAAATGTGTTTGCGGAACAAACGAGTTACGAGCGATAGCGCTCGAGGAATATTACGAGGAAGAAAGGTTCAAGTAGTAAACTCGAGAGTCGCCTTAGCGAATAAGACGACTAAAAATAGAGAATCGTTAAACACTAATCACATGGAATGCTGCAGATAATGCCATTTTATTATTAATTCCTTCGTATCGCCATATTTATTCAACTATGTGTGTCTATGACCGCATCCTGTCGCGACGCGGCCAATATTATCATTGCGAGAGTATGTTTTTAACACTTTGCAACCCCTACCTTCGTTACGCCGCGCGTAACCATCTTCACATAGCTTTCGGGTGAGAGAGGCGCCGCGCGGATAGCGGACGACAGCCTCGCAGCGGCCGGTGTTCGCGATAAGCAGTGCAAATTTGACGTTGCACTGCTCCGTTGCAGTGAGACAAGAGATAACAATTTACGTGTTAATATATTAGCCGACGTGCGACGACGTATCTTTACGAGGGCGTGCGGCGCAAACATTTCCAACTAAGACTTTGACATAGCGCAAACGCTGTCGGTAATGGTCGTTAACCCCGGGGCAGCAAGCCCGGGTATAATAAACGGGCTTAAGGTATAAAGGGTTGCGTCGCTCATCTCGTCCGATTACTCCGTTGTGAGAACTCGGCGAACTATGGAAGTGACGACGCACTTGCTCGTGTACCTTCTCGTCGGTTTGAGCACGCTCGTAGCGCACGCCGATAGAAACCCCGAGCAGAATGCCGAAGTCAACACCGAGGCACCGATCACCGAGGATCAGCAAAAGGTGTACGATGAATGCCGGAATCCGGACTACAAGAAGTACGTGAAGTGCTTGATGAGACCGAAGAGGCACGGTCATCACACGAGCCACGGAGACGGGGCGCCGGAAACTGGTAGATCACCAATCGTTATAACAACCGTGTAATAAACACGGGAATTCGCGTGTACCGCTCGGAAGCCTTCAAACATGTATTATGCAATTGCGACTGTTGCAGTTGCACGATCGTTTAAATAGATAAGCCGACGTATTAAATTAAAATTACTGAATCTTTTATAAGGTACAGACGCGCGGTTGCGCAACACGCGATTGGTCATTAACGCGACTTTCAAGTATGACGGACAAGTATAAGCGATACTTGTATCGCGACAGACTTTATTATTATACAGTTAATTATCCTCGATTATCTATGTACCGTACTATCTAAGTACCGTTTATTTTTGTTTGCCGCTGCAAGAGAATTTTGCTTAATGCTGCAAGCGATAAGCATTAAAATTCCACAGATCCTGTTCATTGTCTGGAAACGTGTCTAAAAAAGTGCGAACATCACTTGGATCACGATTGCGAGAAAAAATGTAGCCACTGCACGAAGAAGACCAGGCACCGGCATCAGATAATCACGGAATACGAAACGGAATGCACATCGGGAAATTGCAATCTAGCCAACGATGGACTAAAGACTACCAACATAACGACGAATATCGGCATTAACAATGTCATTAATCCTTTCGCGACCATTAATGGCAGTGGAATCTTTTTTCCCAATGGTACTACTAGGCCAGGAGACATTTTCGATGGCTGCTGTCGTGAGTCAAAGCCTCTATTTATTAATATAAGATTTAATACATGACTCCTTTGTGAAATATGTGCAGTTTAATAAACAAAGAGCGTAAAATCGGACTTATTTCCGACTCACAGCACCTGGCGGTGGTCCTTGCCGTCCTGGTAGTCCGCCCTGTTACCCGCCCTGGTATCCAAAGCTTCCAGGATATCCAGGGTATCCAGGGGTATACTCAGGGGTATACCCTGGAGCTGTACCGTCGATCCCCATAGTACCTCAAGTCTCGTTAGTACCGCAAATTACGTACGGAGTAGGATTCGGAGCTACGGGTGGGTGCGCGTACAATCAGTGGCTTTGCATTCAACAAACCGGCTTCCATGGAACTTCACAGGTAGATATCTCGTATCAAATCAGAAATATATTTTTTTATATATCAAAAGACGATGTAAAAAAAATCGTAGTTTCCAAGTGTGCAACCTGACTGCTCTGGATGCGGCAATCCTCTTTTGCGCTACAGGTGCGATGTAAATTGTTACGCAACTTACATAAATCCAACGACTAAAACACCTTGTAAGAGCCCGGATTGCGTCGGGGGTGAGCGTTTATTCTTAACTTATTAATTATCAATGTAAAATTAAATTTACGATTTCTCCTTTTGTAATCAATAGCTGACATTTCTGATTTTGTTCCCACGCATTACGCAAACGCAATATTATTATTTTATATTTTAGGTTCCACGTAAAAACATCTCGGATCTATTGAAGGAACAAGAAATACTTTATTGTTCATATTTACGCAATCAGCTATAGCTCATGTTAATAGCGGTGGACTTTGTAAGAAATTATAGCCATGAAGTAGATTTACCAGAAAACAATCCTTTGTATACTATTTACTGGAATAATCATTTATGATCAATTTCTCAACATTAATATATAAATAAAGGCAACATCATTTTTCTTATACAAAGATCTGACCACTTCGCTCATGTTCACATTGAATCGTAATACAGAAAAGGGTATACCGGTATAAGAGAGCGCGGCCATGTATGTTAGGTTGCCAATCTCCTGGCGCAATTGCGAGTATTTTTCACGTCACAATGAAACTAATTATAGTTAAAATTATCTAAATAAATTAAATTATATATTTGTAGCAAATATATAGAAAACCACGAGGCTTGAGAACCCGTTTGAACGTAAAAAAAACATATTCGCAGATTTATTATTTCGACATATGGCTATAGAAGTAGCGTTAGAATGTAACATGCATAATGTATGTAAATAAATGAATGGATGAACTGAAACCACAGACGCGATTGCAAAATTTGTCTTGCGTTATGCGTAACGCATCGGCAGCCATTGGCGCGTTGGCCGCCGGACGCATCGACTGCGTCGCGTGGATAAGCGATGTGCTCTCCTACGGGCGAGCGAGTGCGAAAAGACTCCGTCAGGTGTCAAGGTGAGAGAACAGGTGCTGGAAGCGTAGAGCCGCAATATTCAGGTGCACCATAGCGAAAGACTGTGACATTATGACGTTTACGAGAAGGCTGAGCGCAAGACGACCAACGGCACCGTTTTTTTCACTTGCGTTTTTCATCGCGCCATTGTAAGGCGCAATGTTGAAGGAGATTCTCTCGGAGACGATCAAGGATACGAAAACGAGAGATTCGAAGTAGTTTTTCCACAATCCGTAGAACATCGGCCGATATTTGCGTAGAGATAAAAAATATTAAATGACTTTCTGATCGGCGATCTGTGTTAAACGAAATACGGTAAGAGTAAAACGGCAGTAATTTAATTTTTTATCCTTATCAGAAAATCATTTAACATTTTTTTCCACGAACCGAAATAACGGCTTAAGAGCAATCAGCGTTCACGATAATTACCTGATCATTTTATCATTATCGCATTCGCACGTATCTGCTTCGAGGAGAGATTCCAGTCGCCCAAACAAAAAGTAGCGGTCTTACAGTCGTGAACCTATTACCTGCCTTTCGCAATGCACCAGCTTCGATAAGGTTGGATAGCGAAAGTGCTTGTAGCATCCCGAACAGGCGCAGCAGCGTGGGAATAGCAACTTGTTTCTCCTACTACCATCTTTCTCTCAATTCCGAGGCGTGGATGGATCCCTTTCTAAGAGAGTTAAGTGCGTCGTTAATGCGGCTCTCGCCGTGTGTTTTGCGGCGAGGGTAAAAATTAAAATGTGCCATGGGAAAGGAAAACAATTTTCTATTGGTCATCGATTTTAGCGTTCGTTTCTTTTTCGCACCTGAAATAATATCGACGTAAAAAGTGTCTCGTCTCTTTACATAGAAAGTTGCAACGTGTCAATGAGATGCGGATACGAAATTAATTTTAAAAAATATGTCACAGCTTAACTCCTTCCGTGGCAGTCTACTGGAATATCGTAACGCGTTTACTGATCGGCATTGGAAACGTCGTATCGACGAGACCCGGAAGCGGTATTCTACGAGGGGATATTTCGCGCGTGAAACGTGTAAACGCAATATTTTACCGGCGCCGATACGTACCTGAACGAGCATAGCTAAGCGGACTTGCCCTTAAGCGACGCCTTCCAACGTTATTGTATTGTTAGAGCAGACAGCTAGCCGGGTACGTGCGCACGACGCCGTCACCGTATACGCTACGTTATGCCACGCCAGTTTCTCGAACGATAAGAATGCAAGCGTTGCCCTGTGGCGGGCCGGACAGCGTGGGCCGTCCTGCCTCCGAACAATCAAATTTACAGCGAGCGCAGAGGATTGTTCCTGTTATTTCAGCCCACTCCCGCGCTAGCCGTCCGCCAATCAATTTCTTCTTTCGCTTCCTTTCAAAAGCGATGCCTTTTCTTCTCTGTCTTCCGGACACAGATTCTCCAATTCATTCGTTCTTGAAAAAACAAAAACGCTACCGTTGGCACACAAAAAAAATAAAGAGTTGCATATATTAAGATTTGTTATAAGGAGGATACATATTTATAGACGGTATAGTGTCACTGAGGAAGTGAGCTCCTCGCTTCCTTCCTTTTTGCCGAGCTGCACCTGGTGCGAGGCTTATCAAGCGGCTTATGACGGACCACCCACGGATATGTGTATCGGAACCCAGGTGGAATCATTAGAGCGAAAGATCGGCGCGTATATACCAGACGCGCGTGGTAACATCCGTCGGTTGGTGCATCAAAAAGTCATATACCGCGTCAACCCGTCAAGTTTCGCTCTATACAATATATTTTTTATAACTCTCCGTCTATTCTCCGTGTGTACTTTGCGTAAAAGGATTGAAGGGTACGCTGCATGATATCGCGCCAACAATACACGCGCCGCTCCTCCTCCTCCCCTCCTTCCATAAGGAACATTAAATTTTCACGGTTTGTGAACTCATTTCCCTGGGAGGCTCCAGGGAGGGTGCCCGAAGACGCCCCTCGAAGGCGCGCGGCGCGTGCCATCGAGTTCGAAACGAGGCTTCCAATTAACTCGAGCACATGTCATCCGCGCGTGCGTTGACTTCCTGCGGTTAAGAAACTTCGTCGGAACGCGCGGCAAAATGTTAAATTAGTAGAACATAGGAAATAAGTCGAAGGCAACAATGGGCATCTTACAAGCTTGTTATTATTAGCTTATTATTATCTTCGCGTTTCGGGTCTTTTGCGCAAAACGCAAAGTAAGAATATTTATCTATATATATAATCTTTGTGTAAGGCTGAACTTTGCGTGGCGCAGCTAATCGATTGTTTGCATATAAGGTCCATCGGTGGTCGTCTCATCGAGATCGTCATCGGTTAAATAATTCGAGGAGTCACTGGCCCGTAAAATGACCACCACTACGTAGGCATCGTCGAGAGCGAATGAAAGTTCGTTGGGGACCGCCCCACAGTCAAGGGTTAGCAAAAGTCCGTTACAGTTATTCCTTGAAGCAATCGTTCAGTCGAGCACCCGGGGAACACTAATGAAATGACCGGTAATCGATTCGCATGATTGGTATGAACACACACACACACACATGCGCGCGCGATCGAAATTTTAAAACGTGATCTTTTCCAGGCAGTCCAAATGAGTACGAATTAATCTAAAAATTTTGATTACCTTTACACGCTTACTATCCACGAGACACTTGTGACTCACGAATGTATATATGTATATTCATGAGTTACATTAATATTATCTATAACATGTCGATGAGTCACGTGTGATGATGTAATTCGTAAAAATACATTTCTCTTTAGTTCTAAGTTTAAACATTCAAATACGCTATCGACACGTCGCGTTCAAGCGAAAAGCGTCGGTACAGGTATGACGAAGAAACCAAGATGAACGGACAGTGGCCGTGTTAAATTGGGAATGTAAGCTTTATAGGGATAAATATATATCCATCATTAAATTTGCGATAAGAGAGACAGGCGAGCATTAAAGCGCTTTCCAGCTGAAATATACATTTGGTTATGAAACTATTATGGGTGCGTCCAATGATCATTTTGCAAACGATCGACTTCATTTGTCCGTTGTCCGGTTTAGTTATTCGCGTCTCTCGGGGAGTCGCCCATTTTCCGCGCGTAATTGCACGCCGCGACGGTACATTTAATTAGCTTTCTGATTGAGTTGATGAGAACAACAACCGCGCGTAACAGCGGGACATAATGATTGCTGCTGGATATTACGGAAGGATATGCAGGAGGAACGGTTGCTTTATAGGTATGGGTATTTTACATTGCTTATCGCGCTCGCCGATTGCTAAAGAAGTCGGCGCCGACGTCGGCGTGGCTTTTTTTCCTTTTCAATGTCGATTTTAATTTATTCAACAGGGTAGCCCACGACGCGGCCAACGTATCCCGAGTCCGGGTATTGTTAATCTTTTCACTCACGAGAGAATCGCTCGTAACGTAGCATCCGGTTTTTTTTTTTCAGTGAGAAAACTCGACTTTAATATCTGTCAGACGAAAAGAGCGACTTTCGATTTTCGTATCGATTACGACGTCCACTTTTGGGAAGAAAGCAAAAGAACGCCGGCCAAAAAAAGGAGTCTTACTAAAATTAGCTTATCGCGTTTTGTAAGAACTCGGCACTTTTTTGGTCGTCTCATAAATCAGCGCTCTATATTATACATAACATACACCATGTATCCGTGTTTCTATTTTATCGATCCGCCCGATCACGTGTCAGATTTGTGAGAAGTGCGTGGGCCACACGGACGTGTTCCTTAAACGCCAACGTTTCGTGTAAGTCTACCCGCGCGGCCTACGTTTTTAGATCACTGCTTCTGGAGATGACCGGCGAAATGACCGGATGTAACCGGCTGGATGTTCGACTCGTCGGTGTAGGAGCTTTTTTTCCGTAACGAGAGAAACCAGAGATTTTTTTCCCCCCCCGGCTGCTTCTCGCCGGACACCCTCCACGAACGTTCGTTTTCTCAGCTCGTTTTCTCAGCTCGCCAGCAGTAGCCACGGCGCGAATTACAGGATGAGTTTATGTTGTAGGAATCGCGAAAAGAGAGAGAGCGCTTTTTGCTCGGCTCAAGGCCTCGGCGAGAGACGTGAATGAATCTAGAACCTGTTTCTCTCCCCACAGGTTCTTCTCGCACTTGCCCGACTTCTTAGCACCGAGCCGAGCGATACGCGATAATTTTACTGAAAATAGCGTCACCAGCGCTTTTTACCGTGTCCGTTTACACACGAGCACAGTGGTGCGGTGTTCCGCGAGCGTGTGTTCTCGTCGAGCATTTTAGGGTGTCGGGAGACCTTCCTTCTTTTATTTCCTGCAAACTTATCCGCGGCCATCGAGTTGTTATCAGCCACGTCGAAATAGGCTTGCTAGTTAACGGGGCTCAAGGTCGGCTAAAAAAAAGAGATAGGAGAGCCATTGTGTCGTTTTGTTTTAACTATCATTATAATTAATATAATTATTAAAGGGAAAAAATGAACGGATAAAGAAAATGGGAGAGAGGGATTGTATCCCCGTACAGGTAGCGCCACGAGCAATCGGTGCTCTCGTGATACCGGCAGTTTCGAGCGAGTCCTGCCGGTGAACGTTCGTAGCCGGGCCGTACGAGCGAGCGAAGCTTCTTTCCTCTCGTCGACCGGTGGCAGATATCGGTGCATCGTTCCTCGAGCCGTTCCCCGGGAGCTGCCTCTTGCCTCCCGAAGCGCAGCGTGCGATACGACACGGACGGCCGTATAGGCAGTGTCGTCGACCGTTTTACTCTTGTCAGCACGCGGGTTTCCGGGTACGCGAGCGCGCGGTAAAATTAAGATCGGAGCCGATGACGCGCCGTTTCATCATCTGCGAGACCATGTTCGCGCGATCGAGGGGCAACAACTTCCTTTGATCGAAGGTAAGTCTCCATCACGGTCTTTCTTTCTCTTCTTGTTTTTTTTTTCACCGCTTCCATCCCAGCATTCGTAATTAATTAACTGCACACCTCTGCGCTTTTCAGTATCTCTCTTCAACAGACAACGTCACGCTGAACTGACTAACAATGTCGCGTTAAAACTGACTAACTCTTCCGCTTAATCCGAATAATTAAATAATTTGTATAGTTGCATAGTTATTCGGAATGTAATACGGAAAGTTCACTGGTTATGCGGTGGAACAGGATACAGTGTACCGGAGCGTTCCTCGCCTGCTCCTCATCAGTTTATACTCAGCCGCGCTTAACGCTTACTAGATATCAACACATGCTGCTTCAGAGGACATTGACGTATACAAACGTCATATACAGTTCCGCATAATTTAGAGCTCCTACATTAATCTTGCGTACAGTATATATATATATATATTATATATGTATACGTAAGTCACGTATTTACGATGCTACTAGAAACTGCCGACCTTTGATTTGACATAGAGATTTCTGTTATTGATGAATCTACGGCATTAAATTATCTCTTCCTACAGTTTATTGAACCTTAATCGCAAAGATAAATATTAGCTCAACTAAAGGTCAGAACATTTCCATCATTATTCCTGTCTGTCTACTCAAATATAAATTGTATTATATAAATTGTATTAGATTCCAAGTACAAATTTGAAACAACGCAATTTGTAATTTATTGAACTGTAAAAAGACATACTAAAGATTTCTGCGATTATTTTAAATTTTATTATTCGTGCAATTCAATTCTCGAAGAGCAGGAGGAACTAAAGTCATTTTGCAGTCGCGAATAATATTCCTAATTTATTATTCACGCATTTGCGTAAACTTGCTCGATTTTACAGAGAAATAAATATCATTAAAAAACACATATAAAAAGTTCGTGTCAGATTCACTACGGCAACTGCGATGCATAAATTTAAATATGTGCGAGCATCCTTCTTAGTTGAAACTTATGCGTTAAATAAGCATGCAATCTCTCATCTAATTATTATTTGCATCGATTTCACATTACTCACGAGGGTCAAGGTTTTCTAGGTCATTCTAGACATTATTAACGGTGTATTATTACATTTTTCTCATAATACTTGAGCGAATACTTGGATAACGTTAATCCTTTCACTGTGGCGATGATCCGTGACCAAGAAGCGGCGATACCTTGATGATGCTCACGGTATACGTGTAACAAGTGCGTATACGGAATAAATCACGGTTACTACGTAATCATACTCTACGTATTGTACTATCGCGCTCTATCGTCAATATCGGTACGTTGCACGTAATAATAATATCGCGTATTCGCACCCGCGAACGGTACGTTTCGAACGATAAATATTCCGCGAATCGGTACGAGCGTCGCATATCCTAAATAAGACAGTAGGTAGCGCGGCAAACGTAGTTAAAATCTGTCGCAAATAGTCTTTCAAGTAGCGCCGAGCGATCGTTTCGCGGCGAGCTTTAATGTCGCAAGTCACGCATAACCCATTTCGTTTGATCGTATCGACAATGTTAATACAAACAACGTAATTAACTGTCAGATGTACCGCGCGGCGTGTGCTGCTACGTGTGCACCGCGAACTCACCTATTTCAAGATAACGGTATGAGATCGTAAGCGATGCACGAGATGCATTACAGTTATGCAGTACGCGCCCGCTTTATTCCGCGGATTAAACACGCCCCTTTTAATGCTTTGACGGACAGCCGGGAAGTGCGATATTAAAGTAAGTGTAAGCATCCACGAAGATTTCCACGTACGATTGACGATGCGTGTAGATCTATATGGAAACCTTCATCTCGATGTCTCGTGTATTAATGTACCGCTCTACGAAATTTTAATCGAGAAGATGTATATAATAGCGGTTTCAAATGAGTTTCCTACCCCTCGTAACGAAAGCACAAGGGCGCGCAGGTGCACACATTTTTACCCCTCCGCATAGTACTCGTGATTATATGCACTTACACCAACCCATCATTTTTATGCGTCGCGAAGAGAAATTAAAATTTTGCACACCGGCTTCCCGAACGAATTTTTTCTCCCTGTAATTTAAATAGCGCTGAAAAAGTGTATAAAACTGTATTCAGCAAAAGTATACGGCCGTGCATTGCAGGTGCATTCGTCTATGCCAATAAAATAAGTTGATCCTGGACTGAATCTCTTTGACTGTGGTTATCGATCGACCCTCGATGCCCTTTTTTAATTATTTAATTACATTCAAGAGCTGCTTGGAAAAAGATCTGTCTGCGTTATTCGTGTAGCAAATGTGTGCCAGACCGGTGCGTTCGAGGACACGCGCGGCCTCAGGGCCGATAGTTTTACTTTCTACGGGACGCCGTTCGGTGAAGAGTAAAAAAAAAAAAGTTATGGGAGGGATACGGCAATTTTAGGGAGAGGAGAGAAAAGAGAGAAAGAGATCTGTCGAACGACCGAGATATTTGCCGCATTTTACGTTGGTGCGTGACACCGATTTCGAGGGACTCGTCGCGAATCGAACTTATATCTTTCAGAGTCGAGGACTTCAGAGAGTCGAACCATATTGAGAACCGGATTTTAAGAGCCAGACCTCTAGTCGCATACGAAAAAAAAGCTATAGTTAGCGGTCTCTCATTATGTAGGACTACACGTATAATCGATGAAATGATGAGGGTGATGGGTAGCTGTTGTCCCTCGTTCGCAAGGACAATGGACATCTGCTCCCTGGCTTCGTACCCAAGCGCTTCCCGAAAGGCATGGCAGGTTCCCATGGCTGGTTGGAGAGTCAGGTGTGCCTAACAGTGCAGACGCGAAAGCGCGAGCCCTGCGAAGGCATATCAGACACCCGCATCTCTCTTTCTATTTCTGTTCGTACGTTTGTATACAACTGGCTTTACACAAATCCCGTATTTAAGCAGATAGCATAAGTTTTCGGATTGCCACGAAGCAGAAACCGTTAAACCTTCTGCACTGTAAATAGAGACACTCTTACAATGTACAGTTCCTGTTAGAGCACCATTTTTTATTCCGCATTTATCCGTGAAACACATTTCGTAAGGTCGTTAATTTTATCTCCCATATTTGGTAGCCACGAATTCATCGGAAAATGAAGAGGTTGTGTCGTAATCCAACTCCAAATTAGGACTTTGCTCTGACTCCGCTATGCTAACAGCTTCGACTCACTGTTACTCGGTAACAGTTCGATGTAATTTTGCATAAATAACATTTTGTATAGATAGAAATATATAAATTACATATAAAGAAATATACAATAAAAGTGTCTTATAACAGAATCGGTAGAAAAATACTAAAAGCACGATTCCACTTATTTGTATAATTTAATAACTGGAAAACTTTATTTAGATTTTTATTGTAAATATACAGATATATATTAATTCCGGAACAAAGAGTTTTATTCGGTCCGTCGCAAAGCCAGGTAGATTCTTGCTATCCATGCTCATCGAATTCGTAATTGTATAGATCGTATCGAAGATAACAACCGTTACCTTAGTCTCTTCCAGATATATTCTCGACCAAGCGTTCTCAGCTTAAGTTTCAGTTTATGCAGTCGCATCCTCTCTTAAACAATGGTGCGATGATAGTACAATAGTGTTCCTTGAAGCATCTATACGTTGAAAATTTTATCAATTGCCAAACGTTACCGTTACGATAATCTTACTCTTTTTTTTTTTATCACTGATTCTTCAACTGAGCAATATTAAAATGCGTAAGCATAATTACATTTGTTTAATAGGCGTGAGAGTGTTCTAACTCTCCGATGGAACAAATCGTGTGGAGGCGATGCAAATGCGATGCGAAAAAAAAAAACAAGGAATAAGAGGAAGAGAACATGTAAACGGGTTCATTGTCCGATTACCTACCTGCAATGCTCTTCTTGCGGTTCATTTGCTCCTTTTTTATTCAAAAACGCGGAACACACATATGAGCGAACGACAGATGTACATACGCGACGGCGACCGTTTTGTGGACGAGGGCTGACGTCATCCGACGACAAACCTTTCAAGGAAGTCCGAGGCTGTCTCACGAAGCCTCTACCTTTCCCTTCTACGTTTCTCTTCTTTCTTTACTTTTCTTCCTTTATACGTATAGGGTGTTCCGTAGAAATTACCGTAGCCGATACCGGTAGAATCTTTAAATTTAAGGGGCGTTTTCCTCGATTTAAGTTTCAACATTATGAGTACTCGTTACAAGTTTACAAATGCAATATGTTAAAATAAAGAAAGGGAAAAAATGATAAAATACGTGCTTATCAACTGTAAAATTCATTATTTACTTTCCGCGTGCTTGAAACGTCTTCCGTTTGCACATACATATATATTTATGCATTTATGCTATAATTTGCGTTATAGTCAGTAATTTTATTTGCAGCACACGTTTGCGATGCGTCTATTTAAACGTTATATGCCCGACACGAGCCCACAGCTCGTTTCGGCTGTACCTATATCTCAAGACGTTGCGACTACGAATAATGCCGAAAGCAATGCGTCGGAAAGATCGGAGAAGAAGTCGAAGACAGATGATAGATTGGAAGGTACTCTTCCTGACAAAGAAGAAATTGACACGCAGAAAGAATCAACTGACTCCTCTATTCTGACTCGTAAAGGTAGGAATATATTAAGATGATATATAACACACAAAATAGTGCCAAGAAAAGTCATTACTTTATTTACTTTTTTCCTCTAATAGTAATAAATAACAGTCATTTTTACCAAATAATATTTTCTTGATAATAGTTTTAAATTTATCACAAATTTTAGGAAAATCTATTATTATATATTTAAAAACTGAAATTTATACTCCTTCAAAGAATATTATAAAATTGAATCGAAGAAAAGTCTAAATAATAGTAAGTCAAAATTTTATTTCCAACTTAATATTCTTGACTGAAGTATTAAGTTACTAATTAGGATTTAGAATATATTTTGAATAAATTGATGCTTATGATGAACATGATAGATTTGCGGATATATAAACTTATGAATCGTTTGAAATAAGTGATATTTATTTAATTCAAGTACCTACATATTTTTCTGTACGTATGTGGTACACCGAAGTTTATTTTAAATAAAAATTACTTGTTTCAAGTAAATAATGAATGTATTTTAAGACTATTATCAAAAAGATATTTTTAACAAAGATAATCGTTACTTAACATATTACGCCGAGTTTATTCCGTTTAATTTTTCGTTTGCGCCGCACGACATCATCAACTTGAGCGATGCTGACTCAAGATCTTAAAATTGTAATGTTTAATATCAGGATATTATTTCTCTCTTTTTACTTATATTTTATATTGTTGGTCACCGGTGGCCAGCACCGGCATTTAGCATGTTAAAAGAAGAAAATTAAAAAATTAATAACTGCTTTTTTTAGCACAAAAATATTGTTTTTATGCGTAATAATGTGCGTACATTTCGCGCAGCATTCGTATTTATATCGCTTTGCTTTTATCCATAATAAACAATAACAAAGTTAAGATTAATCTTGATTGAGGTCTTAAAATTGATTGCACCTTTGCCCCCTCTCGAAAGGACTTTCGACGTGGGGGCGAAAGATGGGACGACGATGGGATCAAATGAAGAGATCGGACAGCTCCGAATTGCTTTCAGTGCCACGACGACGACGACGGTGGAGCCCGCATCGGAAAATCGGCTACGATCAGATGTCAAACGAGAACGAAAATGTAACATAACAGTAGCTTAACATACACTACGTCGTATTAGCTAAGACATGCCGAATAAAGCTTTCGTTCCGAGAGATATTATCATAATAATCAACATTTTTAGGGACCTAGCGAATTCTCAAGACCAAAAAGAATTCCCAGAGTAGAATCGTTGAGAAACCTCTTTAGGACCGGCGATCATTCTCTTAATGGCAAGAGTTGTACGAGAACCGCGACGATACAGGAGGAGGATGGGGTCGTCAATGTTAGCCATTGCCCGATGGAAAAAACTCTCAGCGAAGGAGCGATCAGAAAGATCCCCTTCCTGAGTATCTGTCCAGAGAATTTCGATGATCGCGAGTTCGCTGGAATCGATCGGGAGATGTTTCTCCGCCAAAAAAAGTTGCAGCTGAGTCGTAGTATACAGGATCTTCAGGAGCAGCACCGAGTCCTGGATTACATATTGAAGAATCACGAGGTTCTGAAGACGCGTCAGGGTGACACGTTCGCGGGAGAAACGTTAGAGAACGTTGAAACGAGCGCGAATGCGAAAGCTTCGAGGGAAGCAAAGAGTGCACTTCCGACGCGAACGGGACTTGATCGTCAATCTAATGCCGGTAACGCCGGCGTCAATGAAGCTAAAGGGTCTTCGTGTCCCCAGGGATTATCTTCCAGCTCGCTAACTGGTCTGGAAGATCTTCTGAGTAATCTGCGTATAGGTTGTGACGAGAGCGGTTACGATTCGGACAGTACGCGAACCGGCGCGGATTCGCCAGATAGCGAAAAGTCAACGGTGCCTCCTTTATTGAAACCGCGCAGTTTCTCGATAACATCGGATGATTATCGCGGCATTGACTTATCTTTGTCCGGTGGTATCTTGCGGAAAAAGAACACAGATACAGTGACCGAACCACGTTCGACATCGGAAACGTGTGTCTCGAAGGTCGAGGTCAACGTCGCAGATGCCGCTGTCGATACCGTAGCAAGCAAACCTTCCTTCAATGATTCGACCACAACCCAGTCTACCGTGTTAATATCGGAGGATGATGACACGGACAGCTGCGACGAGGATACCTTTGCCAATTTTCTGGAAGACCAATCGGATTTAACAGCTAGTTTATTCTAAGATGGAAGGAGATCTCTCATCAAAGACTAGCGAGGATCTAATGAGAGCAGCGTCCACGACTTCCGCTCGGCTCGACGAGAATTTAACGAAACTCCAAGTGACAGATTGTAACAGTCTTGATGTTACATTGCGGTGTGACGATGCTGATGCACGTGGTGGCATCGAAGATACCAAGATGAAAGTCGACATTGATGAAAGAAAACTTTGTGCGACGCCGGATAATCATATTAACGTAACTCAAATAGCTAAACTTCAAAATTTACTGAAAGACATGAAGTCTAAAAACCGAAAGTGCTCCAGCCCAAGTGTACTACACCTGTTGGACCATGCAGCGTCTCCGTGCAAGGACAGTCCACCGGCCAACAAAATTAATTCTTTATCCGATGCGATGATTAATCCTTTACGATACTACAGCCCAAAGAGATCACGTTCCACTCTAGAACTCGATGCGTTAGACGTTACGAGGAACGCAGCAAAGAAGAGCACTTGTAAATCCTCGGTTCCTATATCTTCCGTTACTAAACCTGTCGCTGCCGCTAACAAAATTTTAACACGGCGTGAATTAAAAACAATGAAACTGACGGTGAATCGCGCGGCGGGTCTCGGTATTTCGGTCGAACGGTGCGAGGCGGCCAGACCATTCTACGTGATCGCCAAGATGGATCCTAACGGCGAGGCGGCTAAGTCGAAACAATTTCGCATCGGCGACGAGATCGTTCGAGTCTGTGGACGTAGGATACGCGGCATGTCGATGGCAGAAGCACGAAATGCTTTGCGAAGTTGTATCGGCACGGTCGAACTACAAATCGCAAGAGAACCGAATCCGACTTTCGGCAAGGAGATCGGCGACACATGGGGCAACGCCTTGACGCGAACGCGAAGCGATCCCGATGCGTGGATCTCGAAGAACAAAAGAGCTGAAGCTTCCTCTTCCGGCAACGTGTCATCTTCGACGAACGCTAGAATCCTTTCCGCCGTTGACGATGCAACCGTCAACCTCCAAAAAATGACGGGTATGAAGAAATTCCAGGTCGTGAGAAAACGAAGCGCCGAGGCGCCTGCCGTTCGACGAGGGTCCAGTTTATCTTTTGATCTGTTGACAATCATACTGGAAAAGGGCGCACCGAAGAAATTGGGCTTTTCCATCGTCGGCGGCGTGGACAGCAATAAAGGACGCATGGGTATTTTTGTGAAGGATATTATATCCGGTGGACAAGCTGCAGAAGAAGGTATTTTTTTCCAACAAAACATTATTGCAGCTTATCTACAATGTAAAATTAATTAATTAATTAATTTACAAAAATATATATGTATATATATTATGTAATAATATCAGAGCCAATTAATGTCTGCAACGGTTTACTTGTAATATTAAAGGTACTCTGAAAGTGGGAGATGAAATTTTGGCGATCAATGGTTCTTCATTGGACGGCCTAACACATGCCAAGGCATTGCAGATGTTCAAGAGCGCCAAAGCCGGAAACTTGATACTTCACGTCGCCCGAAGAGATCCAACGCATAAACGGTTGTGTCAACCAATTGCAAATCACGCAATTAAGATTAACATTTAGCTATTAACACGGTTAGTTTTTGCTTTGCTCTCTTAACGATTAACTAACAATTATATTTATAAAGATTGTAATCTTTGTGAGCTTTTTGCTATCAGCTTTGTTAATTAATGATAATAAATATATGAAATCTCTCTAATAAAGGTTTTCCTTATGTTGCAGATACGTTACACAATCAAAGTCGTATGATTGCCTCGACAAATTAACGAAGTCCACCGACGAATAAAACTTGCTATTTATGTGGTCGTTAATTATATTATTAATTTCGCTTCTAAAAACGTAATGAATTACCTAAGAAGTTATGAAATTTCCTATTACATACAACCACTTAACTTTATAAGTTTATTAAAATCTTACATCTAAATATTTAAAAATAATTGAAATAAAAGGTTATTTATGTTCTAAATTTTTCATGCATTTCGGTTAGCATCTTAACTTACTTTTAATAATATTTTGTATACAGAAAAGTATACATATATAGATCATAATTGAACTGCAATTGTGATATCAATCTATTACTTTCGCTAACAAATAATATTCGTAACAACTTTTTTTCTAATAGATCTTTTTCATAAATAAGAATATTTTGCATTGTGTTATATATGTAATATTGAACTTGAACTCTTTAAATAAGATCTCAGAGATAAAAGTAATCCGTATTTATTTATGCTTTCATCTCTTTTATATTTAATTAATCTATCCTCTTTCGAAAAAAGGAGGAAGATAAATTTTGCAGAATATTAAATTATATCACTATTGAAATATTTGCATTTTTTCTTTAGAATATATCTATTTAGATATAAACATTACACGTTAAAGAAATGTTAAGTAAAGTAATAAAGTAGAATTAGTTAACAATAACGATATTGTGTAGCCATGTCCTGTTAGATGTCGTATGCTAACAACTTGGAATATGGTTTAACTTAACAGCGTCGTGGATTTAACAAATGTTTTTATTTAAAAATATATTCTTGTGTAAATCGACTTACACGAACACTAAAAAGTTAGTTAGTTGCATCCGAAAGCACGAAAGTCATTAAATGTGTTTACTTTATACTATGATAATTAGTAATTCTCGTTAAGTTATTTTGTTAAGAGACTGACATTACGAATGTCTACCTGCAAAATGCTGTGATAATGATTGTAGTCGCATCGGCTGATATTATACGAGTTGTATTTAATAATAAATGTGATTTTGTTAAAAGAAAACATACGTAGTATAAACTTTATTCTTTTAAAACCAAGCACTTTATAGTTATCTTATAAGCTACAGTATAGTAGGCATTGAATTTTTATCTACAATTTATTTATATCGAAGACATGTCAGTAAAGAATTAGCTAAACATTTATATCTTGAAACTAATCAATTTTGTAATGATAAGAATGCCGTGAAGTAAGATATACCTGTTCGCACCACCTTAAAGTGATTAGAAATGTATGAATCATTTCTTGCATGCTATAAATTATTTTTTTGGATTCTCTTATACTTACCATAGCGAAGACCGACATTGACAACGGAAATATATTACCTGCTGTCAGTTTGGACGGCACAATACTTCTGTAAAGAGTTATGATCAACAATGATTTTAGCCTTGGTGAGAATTTGTACCATTCCGCCGCGTAACTGAAAAAGTATATATTTTTAAAAATTAGTTTTTATTTATATTTTCAACAAATGTCATGCAAACTTCTAGAAAAAATTATAAACTGACAAATTTGACTTTTTAGAAAAATCTTATCTAATAACTTTAATATATTAGAAATTTATATTTTTGCGTAATATACTTTATATGTATAAATATTGTATGTGTGTGTGTGTGTGTGTTTTGTGATTGAGAAATAATTTGAATAACTTTTATTTTAAAATACTCAAAAACCAATTTACAAATTTTAAAGTAAAAACTGATGAAAATATATGAGAATATAAAACATTACGCTCGTTGGAATATGTTCTGACTTTCGTCCATTAACTTTTGACCGGAATAGCACAAGATTATCAGTTGCAACAACGCTCCCATGATTATAAACGCAAATCTAAGCAATTCTTCTACTTGGTCTAACACATAGAAAATCTATAATATATTAAAGGTATTATCATCATTCACACATCATCTGAAATTAATCTATAATCTATAATCAAATTTTCACAAAATTTATATCATGAAATTTTTAAATAAAATAATATATCAATACTAGCTAGTATTACGAAGTAATGTATCGATGCTAATTGTTGGAAAGTTAGATATTTAAGAATTATGTATATTAATAAATATTAAATGCTTAATGCTCACTCGAATTCCAACTAAACTGAAGACCGCACCGATCGTTAATAAGAAGCAAAATCCAACAATCTTATGCGTATCATTCAATATATTGACATATCTAATAACGATGATTTTAATTAATCATATGTTTTATTAGATACTTTCATAATAACATTTTTGGCGTAAAAGAAAACATGAAAGATGACACGAAGGAAAGTCTCTTACTCTAAAGCAAGTTGATATTTCTTTATACACATAATATAGTTTCGATATATAATTTTCTCGTTGAACATGTTATACTTTGGGCAACATTTGATTTCGTTAATTTCGTTGTCGACATGTACATTCGATATTACGTTTTTAATTTGTTGACTGCAACGTGTGTGCAATGTTTAGTAGAAACATATTATTGTGTGGTCATTTTACTGTCCCTTACTTACCCAATAAGTTGGAATAAGCTGCATGCGTGCGCGGTACATGCTATATGCATGCTATCAACAGACACAAAAATGGCCATACCAAAAATAATTATAAGAGAGGTATACAAAAATATCGGTACAAAATACTTATCTTTATCTACTCCGTATTCGCTATATATTGCGACATTTCGCGGACGTGATTTATTAAGAGGTAGCAAGATATCGAGAAGCATTGGTCCTATTGATGGTATTATTATAAACATTGACATCATCGTGTATGTTAGTACTACAAATATATAAAATGTGTTATTCTTTTAATAATATCTATTTTGTTACATGTGCATCGAAAATGGTCCTTTTCGTGATCTTCTACCAAGCCGCAAAATTGTCGATTGCACACGGACACTTTTGTCGCAAAAATAACTCATTCCTCTACCGATCAAATGTGCGGAAAAGTCGTGCAAGAATTCCAAATCTCGCACGCTTGATCACTTTCCCACACCTTGCTCTTCATTCCGACACTTGCATCGTACTACAAGTATATCATCTCGCAACACGCATACGATAACTGTTGACGCTTCGTTACTTTCGCGAATCTAATCCTAATCTGTCAAATCAAACTCAAAGATCACACTTCGACGCACAGGTAACAAAGAATATTGTGTGTTACATGTGCGACTATTTCTTTACTCGTGAGGATCAAGCACTTGTAGAAAATAGCCGATTTTTCTCACACAAATATTTGTTATGTATTATGTATATATAAAGTATACACTGAAAAAAAAGCTATAAAATCAATAAAAAAGCAACTTGTTTCAATTAAACGGTGTAATTGGGGGCTGCCAACTAAATAAATGATTCATGCAATTCATTTGTTATTAGTTGTAATTTCTATTATGCATATTAAACAAATTATGTATATATATAAATCATATAATATTATAGTGAATACATATTAGAGTATAACAAATTTTCAAAGTTGAGAATAAAATACTTTGTAATTATGTAATAATGCTAAATGTAAACAACGGGGAGAAATCGGGAGAGACGGGGAGAGACCGGGAGAGACCGGAAGAGACGGGGAGAAATTAGGAGAGACGGGAAGAGACGAGGAGAGACCGGGAGAGACCGGGAGAGACCGGGAGAGACGGGGAGAGACCGGGAGAGACGGGTAGAGATGGGGAGAGACGGGGAGAGACCGGGAGAGACGCAGAGAAACAGGGAGAGACGGGGAGAGACTGGGAAAGACGGGGAGAGATCGGGAGAGACGGGGAGAGACCGGGAGAGACGGGGAGTAACCGGGAGAGACCGGGAGAGACGGGGAGAGACGGGTAGAGACCGGGAGAGACGGGGAGAAACCAGGAGAGACGGGGAGAGACCGGGAGAGGCGAAGAATGTTTCTATTGTGTTTAAATTAAGGTAATAAGAAAAATAAAGATGGTTGTTATTTTATTGAAAAAAAGGAACTCATTTAAAACAGTCTTTTGAATGGATTTCTAAATCCATGGCAGCTTTTAGAAAAAAAAGTTAGAAGTACATAAATGAATGAATATTAGATTTATTAAAGATAGATAAATGCTTATTCAAAAATAAAATAAAAAGTGCAACAATAAAGCAAGACTCTTGAAAGTTAAACAACAAAAGCAAAGAAAATTTGAAAAAAACGTAGCATAAGAATAGAGAGCCACAGCAACGCGTGGCAGGGCATAGCTAGTCTAAAATAAATTTAATTTAATTAAAATATTAATTTTCTTAAATAAAAGTTTTCATAATTCTGTCTTTCTCAGTCTCTTTTATAGACTGACATATTTTAGTTTAGTATTATATGTCGATGGCAAAATCTTGCTTTCTTCCACGCTCTTGACGAGCTCTTTATATTCATAAGACAGTAGCATTTTGTTTACGAGATAACACGCCACATAGTGATGGGTAGTGAAAAAATGCCATTCTAAGAATAAAATATACTTCACACAAACCTATTTATTATTGACACAATACTTAAATGGTTTGAATTTTCAATGTTCAACAATATTAAACATTAAATGCATCTTATTTTCATTCTATCATAATGTATTTGTGTAAATTATAATAGCATTAACTCTTTGTTTTAATCATTTCACGTAATTGAGTTGACAGCATTACTTGAATCATATATTTTGATACTTCAATATTATTGAATTATATATATTAATTTATTTACAGGGAATAGAAAGATTTTATAATAATTACACATACGCTTGATGCAATTAAAACGTGTACTTAATAATATTTTTATCTACATATACACAACAACATTAATAATTACATGTGTTGATTGTATCAAGCCTATATATAATTAATATAAACACATTTCCATTTCTTCTAAAGATATAATTGTACATAAATGCAATAAGGAGTCAATATAACATCTGACAAATTCTTGATTTGTTCTAATATATAAAAAATATAAAAATTAAATACATTGTATTTAAATTAAAAAAATAATGCATTTGAATCAATTAAAGTATTTTCAACTCCGCGGCTGATTTGTTTTTATTATTTTACATAGTTAAATTGACAACAGACATAATTATATGAATTACATAGAATTCAAGTACATATAAACAAAACTATTAATTGCATATGCAATTATAATAAAAAATATGTAATTGAGATATATAAATATATCGATCGTTCAATCACATTTTCCAAAAGCATTGATATTACTAAACCAACTGTCACAATTATTAAAACAATTATTGCTGATTTTTGTTCATTAATATTGATGATTACTTCAATAATATTAATTTCAATTACACTGATTTAATTGACAACAGCTTTTTTTCTATGTACGTTTATCATTACTTCTTAATTTTTTTCTTTCTCTAAATATACATATAATCTACTTACTTGAATAAAATAATGTAAATTTATGCGATATATAAGAATAATTTCTCAAAACTTGAACTTCCACATCATTTGAAAATATATTCCAATGATCTTCCATACTTTCGTATAAACGACGAAACTAAGTGCAAAAAAATATGCACGAAGAAAACAGTTTTAATGAATTATCTAAAAATTTTTCTTTAAAGAAAGAGGAATACAGATCTGAAATTGTACATTGTGTTACAAGTTCGATAATTGTACATTGTGTTACAAGATCGGCTATTACATGCGAGTGCGTTCACCCACAGCCAACCTATCGCACTTGTAACACAATATATTAATCAGTAAAATTATTTTTAAATCTGTATTCAAACACACACACACACACACAGAGCTAAATTTTTAGATACCTTAATAAAATTATTCTTTGTGTGTCAATAAAATATAAAGTATATACATATGTATAAGAGATTTATTTAAATGAAAATTAATGAGGAAAATGAGAAATCTATAATAAATGGATAATTACCTTGTTACGATTCCAAATCTGATTTAATAACTTTATGAGAAAAGCCGTCGATATAACTATTTGATACAGGCATTCAAAAACCATTTTCCCATTGCGTCTGTGTATACATAATGTTATTATCTACAGATAAATTATATTATAATTTATTAAATGTATTATACAGAAAAAAGCAATATCTTTTGACATTATAGACGTGTTTAAAAACTAATTAAACGAACTAAGAAATTAAAATATAATGATCGCATATTACCTCGAATGGCAAGTAACTTATTTCAAATACAAACAAGAACAATGGTAACAAACATCTCGCGAGCTTACATTGGAACGGCCAAAGACCCAAACTCCACAAAAATATTCTATTGATATTATACTCCCGAGTTATATTTACTAACATATTTCTTTTTTGCTTGTTGCGAGCTGCAACGAAAATGAGGGAGCGCGACATGAGCCGTTCGATCGATTTCGCGACACGAGTTGGAATAATAAATGTAGAACTATAAAATTACAGGGTGCCATTTATTGTCACAGCGCGTTATGTTACTTGTATTTCGAAAACTGACTGGAACCTATTTGTCAACCATAATTTTCATGCATATTTCCCTGAAGTGACTTTCGCACGCTGAAGTCGCGTGACACGACAATGGTTCAGAATGTAAGAATAATGTCAATGAAGGATTGCTTCGTCCTCTGTTTGATTTTAAATTTATAAATTCTTTTTGTTTCTCTATACTTTCTCAAGCTACAGTATCAATAAACAAATTCAAAATTTTGAATACCTGAGAAGAAATGATGTTTTTACAGTTTCTTATATTTATTAATATTTAACTAAATTTTATATTGTGTAACCCTTGTTCTATCTATATCAAGAATATGAATATTCTTAAAATTCACTCAAAAAACTAGTTAAATTTTTGCATTTACCATGTAAATGTTTACTCTAAAAATTGTTTTTTGATAAGCAATTATTCCCTAAGAACTTTCCAAAAAGATAAAACATCTTTTTTATTTCTATAAAAAGTCATTATTTGTTATCATTATTTATTATTAAATCAATTTTGGAATCATGAAGACCACAGTCAAGTCTTCTTCAAGACTTCAAGATTTCAGTGCGCTGTACATACATACGATATTCGATAAGTCTAAGATTTGAAAAGCAAAGTCTTATTGTAAGTTTATAAATATAAAAATAATATTGTAAGAAGATAAACAAATAAATTCCTTATTATAATAATAACTCGTAACTTTTTCACACAATTGCACTTGTTACAAGCTCGTAAATGCAATGTCACGTTAATATACTTATATGTATATATGTATACTCTAGGAGTGTCACTTGATAAGACATTCAATCTCTAAACTATTTATAGACACGAATTACGCGTCGCAGACGCAGTTGATGCTTAACCGTACACCATACTCGTCATGCAATTTCAAGAAGATTCGCATATCTGTGCTTTTGTGTCTCAAAGAACAGTCTTCGCGGATGGCGTTCGGCCGGCCACGTTGGTCGTGAGCGATGAAAAAATACAAGAAATATTATACGACACTAGTGAAGACGTTGTACGATATTTGTCACAGGTAAATCTTGCATTGCGTTATTCGGGGGAGGGAACGAAATGCAAATTGACGTATGTGCGTTTCAGAAATATCCCGGCATTCCGTTTAATGATTGCGGCTCGTTAGTGTTAATGCCTGGAATAATAGACTCACACGTGCATGTAAATGAGCCCGGAAGAACCGAATGGGAAGGATTTCACACCGCCACACGAGCGGCCGCGGCTGGCGGTGTCACCACAATCGCGGATATGCCTTTGTAATAATCTATGTTTCCCTGTATAAAAACAGCCGGTCTGAACGGTGAAATTACCTTTCGAACATACGTATCTATCTCACATGTTGTAGGAATTCTATTCCGCCCACTACTACTTTAGATAATCTCAAAACTAAAGCGAGAGAAGCGTACGCGAAATCATTTGTAGACGTTGCATTCTGGGGCGGCGTGATACCAGGAAATCAAGTACGTTTCACAAATTTTTAAATAAATATATTTATGCATATATAATATTACGCTAAATACATATGGATATATATAAAACTATATTTGAAGAATAACGGTTCTAAAATAAATCTAAAGTTGTTTTTTTATCGGAAATTTGGATAAATTAATTTTTTAACGACAAAAATGCTGTGAAATAAGACATAGCCCCTCGTACCACCTTAAATTGATCACAAAAACGCGTAAGTCATTTTCCGTGCACTTATAAAGACTAATTATAAGCTCGAAACACCTCGTACTTACCGTGGCATAAGTCGACATTGATAACGGAAAGAATTTACCTACAGTCAAACTGCACGGTACGAGACTTCTATAAAGAGTTATAATTAGCAAAGATTTTAATCTGGGTGAAAACAAATACCATTCCGCTGCGTAACTGAAAAACAAGTTCCAAAATAGATGCTAAAATTTTAATGAATTTTAAAATTATTCCATCTTTTCTCATTTTTACAAAAGAATGACAATTAAAGCTCGTTTATAAATTAAAATTGAATTTATCTTAAATATCGTTTTAATAAAACGATATTCTGAAGTATGCATTTGTAAATGTGTATGTAAATATACTTAAGAATACAAAATAATTATTACGCTCGATGAAATACGTTCTGGCTTTCGTCCATTAATTTCTGACCAGCATAACACATAATCAACAATTGCATTAATGCTCCCATAATTATAAACAAAAATCTAATCATTTCTTCGAGTTGGTCTAACACATAAACGACCTATAATCAAAAGTGATAAAAAGTTTAAAAAAAATTGTGTAATAACGTAGTAGATTCTATTATTAGAATATTATTTTTCTAAATATATTACATCACAACAGAAGTTATTTTATCTTATTTCAAATTTATTAAAAAGTGTTCTTGCTAACTATTTATTTTTACGTTTTTTTAATGATATATTTTATTGAAAAACAATTATTTAATTCTTACTCGAACTCCAGTCAAACTTAAAGAAGCACCAATCAATAATAAAAAAAATATTGCAGCCGTTTGATGCGTCGAATTCAATATATCGACAAACCTAAGAATCATAATAGTAAAGTAATCTAGTAATTTATTGTATAATACACAAAATACAATCCTTGAAAAATGATCTGCGAAAACATGGCTTACTTTAATGCAAGCTGATATTTTCTTAAACACGTAACGTATTGCTGATATATCATTTGTTCTCTCGATAATTCATGATGTTTATTCAAGCCACATTTACATTTTTGCAAATATTGTGTCGATGTAATATTTTCAATTTCTTCACTACAAGATACTTATGATTTCTTGAAGTATTTATCAAAATGATTTAATTATTTATTGTATGCATGTTGCTTGCAATATACTTACCCGACAATTGAGAATAAACTACACGCATGAGTGGTACACGTGAAATGCATTGTGTCGACACCCACCATTATGCTTATACCTATTACAATTATAGCAGTAGTGTATAAAAAAATTGGCACAAAGTACTCGTCTGTATCTACTTTTAATTCAACTTCGATCGCTAAGATTCGTGGACGCGATTCGTTCAAAGGCAATATGATATCTAGGAACACTGGTGTCAACGGGATTACTATGAACATTGAACTTAAAAGATACATCATAGCTGTAATTTCATAAAAGACATGTTTTCCGCATTAATAATTTTTAATGCATCATATTTCGTAATCATTATTATTCTCGCTATTTTAAAAATCGTGTACTTACTTGAATAAAATATTGTAAACTTTCGTGATATATTAGAATAATTTTTCAGAATACGAACTTCTAATTCATTTGTGAATATATCCCAATGATTATTCATGGTTTCGTATAAATGACGGAACTGATCGTAACAGTAGAATATATTCATAAAAATCATGGAGAGAGTAATTAAGAATTTTATATGACGTACATATTGTTTAGAAAAGACTCACCTTGTCGCGATTCCAAATCTCATTCCATAGCCTTACTATAAAGGCGTTTGATACGACAAATTGATAGAAACCTTCAAAGATCATTTGTGAATCGTCTTGATGATCATACAACATTAAAATCTACGTGTAACGACAACTTTTAAACCGAAACACATGTGGCGACAGAGCTATATTGTAAGAGACTGTGTCTGAACATTGATTAATACACATTACCTCGGACGAGAAAAAACTTATTTCAAATATAAGATAAAGAATTGGTAACGAATTTCTCACGAGCTTACTTTGGTACGGCCAAAGACCTAAGCGTGACAAAAATATCTTATTAACATTGTATTCTCGCAGAACGTGCACCAACATAATATTTTGTTTTCTGTTACGCAGCTACGATACGAATGACGCGTGCTACGTGCGCCATAGACTCTTTGTTAAGTCCAAGCTGTCAGAAATTATGAAATATCGGGGAATCGTCAGCGCGAAGTGACCGTTTCCGCCGTAACATCATATTACTATACAACTGACATTTTACCTCTCTCGTTTTCCAAAGTAGTATTTGTCGCATATTTTTTTCAGCATATCACATACTAAAATAATGATGTCGCGTGACGCAGTAAAAAACGCGAGTAATAACTATAAGAGGGAGAACATACATTCTATGCCCTGTCTTATTGTTTTATTGATCATATGCCTCTTTTATGTTCACAATTATGAATTACAACTATTAAAGTCGTAAAAGTGATTGCAAATGTGAATTTTAAAACGCTAATAATAAAGGAAATTTAAGCAGTTTCTAGTGACTACTACAGATAAAATATTACTATACGTAATGATTTTAGTAAAATTGAGAAAATTTTACAAAATGTATGGAACGATATAGTCTCTGAGAGATAAAAATGTCAAAATAGGATAGATCTATTCGCACCACCTTAAAATACAAAGGTATATATAAATTGTCTTTTTTCGTTGCAAGTAAAATTTTAGAAGACTTGTACGTACTGTACCATAAGTCACTATTGATATTGAAACTATTTTACTAGCTGTTAAGCCGCGAGACAAAAAACTTTTCTGAAGAGATTATAATTAACAGCGCTTTTAATCTCGCTGTGAATGTATATCATTCTACAATGTATCTGTAAATAATATAGAAATTTCGAATTTATTCGCAATTTATGGAATATTACGTACGCTCAAAAGTTGAAATTTTTATGTCTTTTTTTTATAAAATGCAAACATAAAAATAACCACTGCTTAGTAATTACAAATCAATTTTTCAATGAAAAGCTTTATCATTAAGAAATTATATAAAATTTTCTATTTACAAAAACTGTATAATACATTACATATATTGATATATATTTATGTAAGAAAGTCATCAATACTGACATAGATCTTTTAAAGCAGTACTCCCTCATTTCTCGGAAATTAAACATTGCACTGTATTAATGCTGATAAAACACATGATCTGCTTAAATAATTAAAGAAATGAAAATCCATCGTTTATACATTTATGACTTTTTTCTATATAAAATCTGCTAAAAACAATTTCTTTAAAACCAAGAATGAAATTTGCATGATTTTCTTTTACAAATTGCATAGTTTAAACAATAGTAACCCAGTAAACACCGAATATAACAGATGTAATGTTATATAAGATATAGTATGTAGTTACATTCAGTATTTGTTGGGAAGTATATTATTGATTATAATATTACATTATTTTACATGCTTATAGCTTCCTGTTTTGTTTATATTTTTTTCTTTTGTATTTTTCTTATAATGCGATATGAAATATAAAATCATCATGGAGCATAAATCGGTATAATTCTGTTACTGAAAACAAATCATAAATGGGTGTTCTATTCTTTTCTCCCTAACATAATATTATTTTAAATAAATTGTTTATTTTCTTAATTCTTAATTGTTCTATTTCTAGTTTTTTTATTTTATAAACTTTATTGTTTAATACATAAAAATATATTTAATTACAAAATTATCTTAATTTATTAATTTATTTTATAATTAACTCATTTACTAGAGGACATCATGTCTGAATTCTGTCATTACTGTCATTACTAGGCCAATTTTAGGGTCCAATTTTTCAGACATTTATTTTATGTTGCAGGAACATTTATTATTACAAAATATGAAACAGTATTATAAAAAAATATTATGTGATAGAAGGCATTGTCTAGTCTACACTTACATTTTCAATGTTATTTTTAGCTTTTATTTAAGAAATATTATTTTAAAAAGTGATATGTCAATATTTATGACTTTCTTTACATATAAATATATTTTTTTTATAAAAGAAAAGAATTTTGTAGTAAGATGTTACTATAAGAAAAGAGCAACTCGCTGTATACCGACTTTAAAATATAGAGTTAAAACGGAAAAAAGCTTAACCAAAATAGAAAAATTCTTACATTTTGTAGAATACATTTTGACTCTCATCTAACAATTTTTGACCATGAAAGCAAATGATTGTGAATAGAAACAACGTACCTATGATTAGCATACTAGTTTTCACTACATCTTTAATTTGATATGCATATACAAGCTATGACATATAAAATGTATTATATAATATGTTTTTAATTTCAAGAAAATATCAGATAATTGGTCAACAGGAGGTCAACGCGGTAATCAGTGCGCAGTGTTTGTTTTCTTATAGTTTATTTATTTAACCTATCTTCTCCAAACGTTTTGGCTATTAGATTTTTTAAATGTCATAGAATCATTTTACAAACATTGGAGAAGATAGGTTTAAATAAATAAACTGTAAGACAATGAACTGTGCACTGATTACCGCGCTGACCTCTTATTGGCCAATTCTCTGATTTTTTCTTGAAATTTAAAGAGGTTCTTCGATATGTATTCTTGATGAATTTGAGTGTTCTTAATGTTTAATATTTATTAACATCTTAATACGTATTACTAAAATAGATTACTATTAATTTTTCTATAAAAAATATATAAATAATAGCGCTTATAATATTTACTTGAATTCCACCCATACTTAAAATTACACAACTAAAGGATAATGAAATTAATGTCACTGTTTGGTACAGCACGTTAATTCAATACTTTGACAAACCTGTAAACAATAAAACGTATGTTAATATATTACAAACATATATTATAAATAAATTACACAGTAGCAAGATTATTTTTAAAAACTCTACTCTAAAGCAATCTGATATTTTTTGAAACATATAATGTATTCCTGATATATTATCACTTGCTCGCTTGTCGATTTAATTATTGTATTTATGCAGGATCCATTAAAATTTATATTTACGCAATATCCGTGACTAGCTTTTTTATTGATATCCAATTTTAACAGCATCTTCTTGAATTATTGACTGCGAAATAAAATTCTTTCGGTTTTTTGCGATATTGAAAAGAAGAAAGTCGAAAAGAAAAATTGTTTGTGTACGTACCTAATAACGATCAAAAATAAACTACAAACATGAAAGATACGAGTAATATATATACTGTCAATATCAATTATAATAGTTATACCCATCATGGATACAATCATGCTGTAGCAAACAATCGATATATAATACTTGTCCGTATCTATTCTCCATTTTTCTACAGACATGGCGGAAAATCGTGGACGTGATTCATTAAGAGGTCTTATGATATCGAGTAAAATCGGTGTAAATGGAGGCAATATATATGTCATTAACGCTACATATATCATAACTGCAATTTTATCGATGACATATTTTTAAAAAATTTTTATAAATTATACAACGCATATAAGTATGTATTTATAAATCATACACACACATTTTATAAATATAGATAGAAATATATATATATATATATACAATATTTATTATATATACTTACTTGAATAAATGATTACATATTTTCGTATTTGGCTAGAATAATTTTTAAGAATACACTATTCAAATTCATTTATAAATATATTCCAATGCTTTTCCATAGCTTCGTATAAATGTCGTGTCTAATCATAACATATAGTTTTATTGAAATAATAATTAAAAAGATATAAATATATCAGTGATATTTTTGACAACATACCTTGTCATAATTTCAAAACTCATTAAATAACTTACTGACAATCAGGATTAGTCCCATAAAGACATGAACAGTTTCAGTAAACAATTGTTTATCTTCCCATTTATCATATAACAATAATATCTAAGTGTAATTTTAATTATTTTAAGTTATTAAGTACATATATATATACGTATAAAAAGTTTATTTAGAACACTTTATGCACTATAAGATTCATGTAAATGTTATTGACGTATTATTACCTCAAATGAAAAGACTCATTTGAATCACAAGATATGACATTGGTAATAAACTTCTTATGAATTTATTTTGTAATGGCCAAAGACCCAAATATGATAATAATATTTTATTGACATTATACTTTCGCAAAACATGTACCAGCATATTGCTGCTTGAGTGCTATGATATAAATGATACACATGGCATGTACCACTTTTTTCAAGCTTCCAGTGGTATGAAATTATAGGATGTCAAGAATCAAGAAAGGGGATAGCAATTTAGCTACTATATGATTATATAACTGTATTAAAACTAAACTTCTATTTTCCCATTTCTCATTCTTGTATTTTAAAAATCACTTGAGAGATAGATTTTCCAGTTAAATACTTACAATAACATAAATACATAAAATAATAACATTGCGTGACGCTCTAAAATTGTACGATGCAAGTATTCAAAATAAGAATAAGGACGGATAGATGCCCATTTTGTCATTTTATCGATCTATTTTTACGGCCACAGTATTAATATAAAATTATGAAGTAACGTTTAAGTAGTAATTTTATTCACACTTAGTGCGTCCCGGCTTTTAACCCTTTTTCTTATCTCATGTATGACTCGACTTTTTTATACATATATCTAAGACGGTGAATAATATTCTATTTGGAGACGTCATATTTTAATTATATTTACTTTATTGGCGTGAAATGTGCTAGCGGTTAATATAGATACAATAAATTTTTTTTTAAAGCAAAATCTAATTATAAGTTCTTAAACAGAGCTCGATAAAATATCGTACACAATCGCTCAAATAGCTTGATGCTGGCAAAGCTAAGAAAGAACTATAAAATATACGGAGCTAATTAACTATCTTTGAGAGATAAGAATGTCATGAAGTAGGATATGGCTCCTCTCACCATCTTAAATAGAACGCAAAGATATACATAAGTGTTTTTTTGTATATTGCAAGTAAACATTTAAGACTGTTGTACTTACTGTAGCATAAGTTGCCATTGTTAATGGTAATACTTTACCAGCTGTTAAGGTACAAGGTATAATACTTTTTTGAAGAGTTATCATCAACAATGATTTTATTCTCAATGAGAATATATACCATTCTATAGCGTATCTGTAAATATAAATATAAGAATTTATTTGCATTTATAAATAATTAAATTTAATCGAAAAATTCATTTTTGTATCTTTTTTAGAATACAAACCAACAAGAGCGTCTTTTTATATATAAATTTTTAAAAGCAAGTCTGTCATAAAATTTATATTTATTATACATAAATTGTATAGTACATATTAATATGTATTTATGTGATTTATATTTATGTATAAATAATAAAAAGTGAAAATTTGACAATAAAATCTAAGATATTATAAGAAAATATGGAACTCGCTACATTAATCTTAAAAATCTTTTATAATAGAATTAGAAATAAGGTACTCTGTGAGGAAAAAATATCATATATTTTCAAAAAATATGCATAAAATATTTTTGTTACCAGTGTGTCGAAAGTAATCTCTTTCGTGTTATTTTTTCATGCGCAAAGTCGCCAATTTCAACACTTTAATATTATTATACAATTTTTGTCCTTTATAAATAGATAACGTAAGTTGTGGTGAAAAATTTAACAGTATGATTTTTTCTGCACGTTTGATCATTTCTCATACATTTACTTTTGTTGTCATTCTCACATGCACGTCATCTTGCGCATACGGTAATTCTCATAAAATTATCGATGCTTTGTCATTTTCGTTGACAACGAACCTAACCTAATCTAACTTAACCTTAGCTAATCTGTTAATAGTGAAAATGCAAAGATACCTCAAGGACCACCTTTGAGGCACTGATAACAAAAAATCCGCCAGTAACACGGGCAGATCGGCTTTTTTCCACTTATGCTGGAAAAGCCAACTTTTGTCTTTGTTACACAATGTAGAGGAAAGAAAGGGGCTATGAACCACCATTTTGTTTTATTTAAATAATTCAGTAAAATTTTGTGACACAATTTTTGTTAGTACAAATTTGTTACCCATAGAGTTCTATAATATCAATTATGTTATAATCAAAAGTCCTTTGGATATACATAACGAACATAAATAATAATTTACTGAAAAGGGAAAAAAGATTGCGGTTATGGAACCTGTAGAGAGATATGGAACATTATCAACGAATATTCTCAACATTATTTTTATTTCTAAAAAATGAAAAATGAATGCTTTTTGACGGATCTTACATATCAGTATAACAAAAGCATCAATTTCTTATACAGTACCGGCCAGAATTATATCACCTTTTTTAAGTATAATCAGGTTTTTTAAGTATAATTTTTGTCAAGGTGCATCGAATACGCTAAAAATTTTATAGTAGATACCTAGTAACAGTTGCATCTTGTGTATGAAGTGTAATGAGATTTGATAAAATATAATACATGATTTTTAATTTTTTGATTAATTTTCTAAAAATCACACATTTTTGCTATCTTTGTTTTTCATTATGTCACGCTGCCAAGCTGTAATCGATGCCAAAGATTTTGCTACAAAGTATTAGAGTTGTACAATATAAAACAACAATATTGTTGTTTATTTTTAAAGCATTTGTATGTACTTGTTATGATGCGATCAAAGTTCATTATTTCAGAGATTTCAAATAAATTAATGAAAAGTTATTTCTTCAGTAAGGTATACTTGCCATCAAAACATATTATGATATGATAAAGATCTGTGCACTTTAAAACAAGTTATGCTTAAAAAAACCTGATATAATATAAAAAGATGATATAATTTGGCCTGTACATAGTATCACATAAAAAATCAAGAATATAAATATAGAAACCTTTAATTCTTGCGACTTTACGTATTATAAAAATACTATAAAAGTATTATAACAAACAATATATTAGCTAAGTATCGTAAAAATATTGTAAAAAATATTACAAGGGAAGAGATTAGGGGACTTAGACTTGCGACAATCGCAAGGGTCCATAATTCTGAACGCAAGCAGTATAATTTTACATATCAAATGCATTCACACATTACATTAAACATTAAATTCAATTACGTTATTTGAAAGTTATATTTAAATTATTCAAACTACACTAATGTTAAAAAATTAATACCTGACATATTTCTCAAAATAAGATAAAGAATAGACACCAATAGAACTTGCAATACTGAAATGCAACTTTTATGAAAACATAGCATTAATGACAAGTGGCCATGTATAACATCTAAACAGTATGTAAAGAAGATAGTTCGGACAGTTCTCCTCAGAACTCAATACAAAGTATACGAGACTTCACAAATTCCATAATCCCACATCTAGTTTATAAACTTCTTTCCTCTATTACATGACAACATTGTGCATTAACATTTTACATTTGAAATTGCTAATATCACCAACATTATGATAAATATTAAATCTAAACAAAATAAAAAAACTCTTACGCTTGATGGAATACATTTTGACTCTCATTTAACAACTGTTGACCAAAGTAGCAAAAAACAAAGAGATTTGTTAATACTGATACGATTATCATAACATTTTTTATTACCAGCTCAATTTGATCCAACACATATATGAGCTACAATATACAAAATATATTATATTATATAACATATCTTTAATTTTTAAAATATACTGAAATTTTAATATTTATTATTAAGTATAACTAATAAAAATATATAAAGTATAATTAATTTTTTCTCTATAAAAAGTATATAAGTAATAGCTTATTTACTTGAATTCCAGATAGACTTATAACCATACAAGGAGTTAATATTGTAATTAATGTCCCTAATCGATAAATTGAATTCAATAAATCAACAAACCTATGAATAAAATTATGTATATTAATATATTATAAAAATATATATTATAAATATGTTACACAAATAATGGCAAGAATATTAAAAAAACTCTTTACTCTAAAGCAATCTGATGTTTTTTTAAACATATAACAAATTTCTGGTATATTTCTTGTTCCCTTGTCGATTTAAGCATTGCGTTCATGTAGTATTCGTTATTAACATATACGTTTGTATGTCCGTAATATTCGCTATCTTTTATACTGATATCCGATGTCAATATTCTCTTGAAATGTTGACTGCAAAATAAAATTCTTACGATCTTACGCAATAGAATTAAAAGAGAAAAAGTTATTTGAATACGTACTTAATAATATAAAATAAACTATAAGCATGAAATATACGAGTAATAAATATACTGTCGGTACCAATTAGAACAGCTACACCCGCCAATATTACACTCGTATTGTAACAAAGAAGCGGTACGTAATACTTGTTCATATCTATTTTTACTTCAAAAGCAGTTGCAAAGTATCGCTCTCGTGATTCGTTAAGAGGCGATATGATATCGAGTAGTATTGGTTTAAATGGAGTCAATAGAAATATTGTTATCGCTGTATATAATAGAACTGTAATTTAACAAAAACATTTTTTATGGTAATTTAGTGACAATTCTGACAATTTTTTTTTTTTTTTTTTTTTTAATGTTACACGACGTTTCGGACAGACGTTTTCTGGCCCTTATCAAGTGTATTTGTGTAAATCAAGTTAAATGCATTATAAAAATTAATCTATTATGCTTTCACATAAGTACGTTGATGTAAAGAGATACGTGTTAGACGGTACATCTGTACTCGACAACGTTTGTCATTGGAAAAAGTTTTTTTATTTTACCGCTGGCAACATTAAAATATTTACTTTGAAAAACATTTTAATTTGTTTGAGGTATTTTGTACATTTATAAATTATACTATGTACATATATAAATTACACACTTATAAATACATAAAAAATATGTATTTATAATTTATAATTTATAAATACAAAAATATATTCTTTTTAATTGATATTTTTTTTAGCAAAGAAAAGTATGCACATTTTGTTGATAAAAATTTTTTATTATGCTTTTTATTAAATCTGTACTAATATTTTTTAATATATAGTACTATGTGATCTATATATTTTTGCATTATACTTACTTGCGTACATTTTTATACATTTTCGTGATTTACTAGAATTATTTTTAAGAATACGCACTTCAGATTCACTTGTAAATATATTCCAATGATTTTCCATAGCTTCGTATAAACGTTGTGCCTAAACAGTTTTGTTAAAATAATAATTGAAAAGATAAATAAATCAATGTTCCCTATACATACCGTGTCATAGTTAAAAAGCTCATTCCATAACTTAGCAATAAAAATCACCATTGCGGCAACGATGAGACAAATATCAAAAATTATGTCCTTATCTTTCCAACAATCAAACATTGTTGTTATCTAAGCGTAATATTAATTGTAAGTTATTAAATACATATTATATTTAAAAAAGATATATTTCAAATAACATTTTATGCACTACTTAAATTCATGTAGGAACTACATGTATTACGTGGATTATGAATATACATATTGATATATTGTTACCTGCAATAGAAAGAAACTTATCAAAAGTATTAGTAATGAAATCGGTAACAAACGTCTTACAAATTTACTTTGTAATGGCCAAAGACCAATATGTGACAATAATATTTTATTGATATTGTATTCTCGTAAAAAATGCAGCATGATATTTTTGCTATAAATGTTGTATTATGAATGACATGCATGTGAAGAATTGAAGATGAGTACGACTAGGAAGAAGATAACTCATTTCGTAAATTTGTAGTTCAATTACATTGTTCGCGTAAAATGTGCTAGTGAATAAATGTAGATACAATCACTTTTGAAGTGTTTTTTATGTCTAAGCAAAATTTAATTGTAAAAAATTCTCTATTGGAACTCGATAATGTCGTGAAATAATCGCTCAAACATCTTAACTCTGACAGAATTAAGGAAGGGCTATAAAATATACAGAACTAATTAATCTTTGAGTGATAAAAATATCATGAAGTAAGATATGCCTGCTTGCACCACCTTAAATAAAATACATTTGCATAAGTTGCCATCTTGTACATTGCATGTCTAAAAATTCAAAACACTTGTACTTACTGCACTATGAGTCTTCATTAATATTGAAAACATATTACAATCCGTTAAGCCGCAAAGTATAAAACTTTTATGAAGAATTATAATCAACAACGATTTTAATCTTGGTGAGAATATATACCATTTTATAGCATATCTGTACATATAAATTGGAAAAATTGTTTGTATTTTATGGATAATAATTTATAAAAAGCAAAAATATATTATCATATAAAAAAAAAACTTGCTCTGTATATTTTTAGCAGAAAATATTATATATTTTTCAAAGTATGCATAAAAATATATGCGTGGTACTTCTTGCTAATATTATCAGTATTAATGATAAACAATATAAAACTTAAATTAAAAATATTCTTACGTTTGATAGAAAACATTTTGACTCTCATTTAGCAATTTTTGACCAGGATAGCAAAGGAGCATGAGTTGCAGTACCATGTCTATGACTGTGACAATAATTTTTATTACCGTTTTAGATTTATCCAACACATATGCGAGCTACAACATACAAAATGCATTATATTATATAATACGTTAGTAATTTTTAATATTTATTAACATTTTAATATTTAATGGATTATTATTAATTTTTTCTTTTTTCTATATTTCTATAAAAAGTATACAAATAATAGCTTATACTGTTTACTTGAATTCCACCTAGACTTAAAATCGTATAAGCAATAAACAACCAGATTAATGTCACTACTCGATTTAATGAGTTCAATATCTGGACAAACCTGTAAATAATAAAACGTACATTAATATATTATAAAAATGAATCACAAATAAATTACATATATACAGTGGCAAGATTATTTAAAAAAACTCTACTCTAAAACAATCTGATATTTCTTTAAACATATAATGTGTTCCTGGTATATCACTCGCTCGCTTGCCGATTTAAATATTGTATTTATGCAGCATTCGCTAACATTTGCGTTTATGTAACATCTGTAACATTTGCTAATTTCCATGTTGACATCTAATTTTGACGTCATTGTCTTGAATTTTTGACTAGGAAATAAAATTCTTATGATTTTTGGTAACAGAATAAAAAAAAAGTTATTTGTGTACATACCTAACAATAGAAAATGAACTACAAGCACGAACAATATATATACTGTCGGCACCAATTAGAATAATTATATCCACCATAATTAAAATAGTGTTGTAAATAATCGGTATGTAATACTTGTCCATATCTATTTTCCATTCTATGGAAATCGTAAACAATTGTTGTAATTTGTTAGGAGGCCACATAATATCGAGTATCGATGGAGTCGTTACATATGTTGGTATCGCTAAGTACATCATAATGAATATTTTATGAAAAATATTTTCATATATTTTATGTGGGTACTTATAAATTATACAATATATATCTAGCAAAATATTTCCAAAATTCCTGCAAAACTGAACGCTATTGAGAATATTGATAAACTATTGATTTAGGTATATTTATAATATGAAGCAATTTTAGATCAATTCTAAGCTGCTAATATATTACTGCTTATAGGATCAATAATTAATCATTAATAATTCAGATTTTAGGTCCCATATATTGATCAATAATTAAAAATTAATATGGTGTTTTACTTTTTATAAGTTTATATTTGACTAAAAATTGATCAATTATTTATTCTCCACCGGGTAAAAAATTTTTTATATAAAAACGTATATAAATGTAGAGAGAGGCACTAAATTTGGAACAGTTTCTTAAATTGAAACTCCCTTACTTCTTGAAAACTAAACATTGCACCATACGAATACCGATAAAAATATTCTGATTATTTAAGTTAATTAAAAAAATAAAAATCCTTATTTTATACATTTATATCCTTTTCTATTAGTAAAATCTGCTAAAAACGAATTTGTCAAAAGTGAGAGTTATATGTGCACGATTCTGTTTCTTAAGCTAATTTAACGGAATAACATTGAGTCTGCATAAATACATAATAAAATGTATAAATCAATACAATGTAACATTTATACTTTGCTCGTATACAAATTCCAAATTAGGCGCTTATTTTGTCAAATGCCCTTTTAAACATGTGTAACGAAAACATTAATTATAAAAAAAAACGAAACAGTATTACAAAAATTACTATACCATTTAATAGAAGATACTTTCTAATTTGTATTCATGTTCTCAACATTGTTTTTTTTACTATTACTTAGGAAAGAGGTCCAAAAACGGAGTGCTGTTCCAAATTCGGTGCCTTTCCGCTATATAAAATATGTCCATATATGTTTATACCAGTTTCCTTTTTTGTAAAATTTCTGTTTAATATAAAATAAATAAGTTATACTAAAAAGAAACTAATTTAAAAAATAATTTTTGTTCTCTGACTTCTTCACGATTTACTATCTGGGTGTGTGTGTGAGGGGGGGGGTGTACAATATGTTATGAAAAAAACTATACAGAAAATTTATATAAATACATATATGTATATTAAAAAGAAAATTTATATTCTCTTAGCAAAAAATCACATAAACATAATATTTTGTTGATACGATTTTATTAACAAAGAAATCTTACGAAGTTCTTTTACTAAATGTAATAGTATGTTTTCTAATAAATAATATTAACTTATCTGTACATTTTTTGCATATACTTACTTGAATAAATTATTATAAACTTTTGCGATTGGATAGAATAGTTTTTTAGTTTATGTATTTTAAATTTATTTGTATATATATTCCAGTAGTTTTCTACAGCTTCGTATAAGGATCGTGTCTTTTACCATAACAAATAATTTTATTTAAAAAGCAATTAAAAGAGATATAAATAAATCAGTGATGTTATCTGCACATACCTTATCATAGTTCCAATTCTCATTAAATAACTTAACAATAATTAGTATGAAACAAACAATGCAATAAAATTTTTCAAAAATTAATTGGTTATCTCCCCAATGATTATATAACATTAATATCTAATTGTAACATTAATTATTGCAAATTATTAAATATATATTTTAATATAAGTATATTATTTAATATAAGTTATTAAGTGTATATTATATGTAAAAAGTATTTTATGTTAGAATGACATCGTACTGTTTGAATTCATGTAAATGAAAATATATTGATATATTTTATTACCTCAAATGAAAAAATACTCATTTGAAGCACAAGATTTGAAATTGGTAAAAAACTTTTTACGAATTTATTTTGGAGTGGCCAATGATCCAAATATGACAATAATATTTTATTAATATTGTATTCTTGTAGAGCTAGCATTACTAGTATGATATTGCTGCTTGAGTTCTACTATACGAATGACACGAACATGTGCCGTCACTTTTTAAAACCAAGTGTTCAATAATACGAAATTATAGGATGTCAAGAATCGTTAGCATCATCTAGCTAGATGCTATCCTATGTAACTATTTCATTCCTTATTCTTGTATTTTAAATAAGTACTTGTAAAATTATCTTCTCATTCTTTTTCTTTCTCTCTTTCTCTTTTCATGTACACATTCACATGTCCAAAGTATCATTGCGTGATGCTCTACATTCAAATCTATTCAAATATTTATGAGAATGAGAAGGGACATTTGGTATCCTGTCATTTTATCGATCAGTTTTTACGGTTACAAGTATTAATGTAAAATTATGGGATGACGTGTGAAAGTGATCGATTCGTTTGTACTTAGTCAACGGTTCGTTAGTTGGATTTTAACTCTCATCTTTGTCTCATGACACATTTTGATTTTATAAGAGAGAAATTGGAGAATTAAAAATTGTGAATGTAAGGTGAAGGCTAACCCATTTCGATATAATTTATATTTTAATTATATTTATTAGCATAAAATGTGTACTGGTAAATAAATAAAGATGCAATCCATTTTAAAATTTTTCGTGTCTAAGCAAAATCTAAGAAGTTCTCAGGCAGAACTCGTCAATGTCATAACACAGTCGTTCAAACATCTTAATAGAATTAAGAAGGAGCTACACATGCGAAACTAATTAATCTTTGGGTGATAATAATGTCTTGAAGAAGAATATATTTTATTCATCTTATTACTTTAAATCATGTACAGATGTATGTATAAATTTTCTTCTATATATTACAAATAAAAATTAAAGATTTTTTTTACTACAGCGTAAGTTGCTATTGATAATGAAAATATGTTACCAGATGTTAAACCGCAAAGCATAAAGTTTTTGTAAGAGTTATAATCAACAGCGATTGTGATCTTGATGAAAATTTATACCATTTCGTAGCATATCTAAAATAATAATTTAATAATTTATTTATGATCTATGTGAGCTATGTCTGATTAAAAAATTAAAATTGTCTTTTTTTTATAGAAAGGAAGCAGATAAGTGGTGTAATTTATAAATTTAAAAAATTGTAAATTATAAATAAATTAAATGTTTTCAAAGACAGATATTATAAAATTTGTATTTATAGTAATAAATCGATATATTTACAAGTATTTATGTCATGCACAATATGAAAATGTTTTATTGGCCTAGGAGTAGTCGATTGAGGTGCTTACTTTATCAAGAAGAAAATAAACTTTAACACAGTAATTTTCGTTACTGATCGAGAGAAGAAAGAAACAAAAAGGGAGAAAGAATCTGTATCTATTTTTCAGTGCTTTGCTTTTTTACAAAAAAAAAGAGAATAAATTTATAAATAATGATTTCAAATAAATTATAGAACAGATGATTGTTTACACGAAAAAACTAAGTAACTATTTTTATTGTACGATAAATAAAATTATAATTGTTTTATTGAAATTAATTTATTTTTTGCTTACAATTTTTAGTGTGAGCTATAATTTCTAGTAAGATGCAATCGGTTTTAAGTGCTTTTACGGCTAAACCCACATGTCTACATGTCAGCTATGGCGATTTCACAAGATCCATAAAACATTTCTAATAATATAAGGTTCGACATAATGCAAAATAACTAGTCTTTGAAAGATAAGAATGTTATAAAGTAAGATAAGGCCATTCGTACCACCTTTAATCGTATATAAAGACATAAGTTATTTTCTGTACATTGCAATTTAATTTGTAGATTTTTTCTTACCGTAGCATAAGTTGTCATCGATAATGGGACCATGTTACCTGCTGTTAAACAAGAAGGAATAATACTTCTATCAAGAGTTATAATTAATAGCGTCTTTAATCTCGGTGAGAATCTGTACCATTTCACAGCGTACCTGAAAAAATATATGTGAGAATTTATTATTTACTCAAGAGAAAAACAAAGAAATCAATTTTTCCTTTTTTAAATTTTATGTTTGATTAAAAATAGTTATACATTTTTTATTATAATTCAAGCAAATAAACATTATAAATCGTTATTTAACTTTTTAAAGCAAAATAAACATAATCTCTTTTGCAAAAATTCTTATTTATATTACGCATAACATTATAAAAAATTATATAATTAATTATGATCACGAAAAAATTTCAAAGTGGCGTGCTTTAAAAATCTCAAAACCCAACACATGTAATAAATACAGTCGGATGTCTCGTTTTTTTATGTTACGAAACCTTTCATCCTACGACAAAAAACCTCTCATACTATTTCTGCGGAAGGAGAATCATATCCCCATCTTCTCAAATTTACATAATAGTGTTAGCTCGTTGAATTTTTGATTCTTGAGCGAAATTCAGAACCGTATATTGCTTTTTCGAACTCCTTGAAATGTATAACGTACGCATTTTGCACGATTCGAAAATGTTCGAAACCCGAATTTTTCTGAATAATACATATTGTTGTGCATATATATGAAACAATGAAGAGTTAATTTAACACTTGCTTTTTTTGTGTATGAGTATATGTATATGTGAAAAAGTAATTAAAATTATTCTTACGCTCGGTAGAATATATTCTGACTTTTGTCCATCAACTTTTGACCAGAATAACATACAATCATTAGTTGCATTAACATGCTAATAATTATGAAAACAAACCTTATTGCTTCTTCCAATTGATTTAATACGTAAACAACCTATAAATCAATATCACATTTTGTGACACGCACATAATAATTTTAATTAAAACTCATTATATGTAGAGGAGAGAAGACTATCTAATTATTAATTATGGGGTTATAGAATGTACGATATTTTATATACTTTGTATTCAGTTTTGAGGATAATTATCTAAATTACTTCTTTACATACTGCTTAGACATTATAACATGTCTATTTAGTTATAAATGTTTATTATATTATCATAAAAGCGGCATTTCAGTATTGCAGGTAGTTCAAAATCTTGTAGGTATGTATACATATATTCTTTATTATTTTGAGAAATACATTGAATATTAATTTTTTAACTTTAGTGTAACTTGAAGGATCTGAATATGGTTTTTAAATGACATAATCCATTTGACGTGTAAAATTATATTGCCTGCGTTTACAGTTATGGACCACTTACGAGTGTCACGAATCTAACTCCCACAATTTCTTTAAATGTAATTTGGTTATACTTTTATTTTTACTTATTAATGTATTGTTTATTATAATTTAATGTTAATATATTGTTTATTTTACTGATTAATATATTTTGTTTGTTATAATATTTTTATAATATTTCTACAATACGCAAGAGTCAAAGATTTTTTTAATATATACTTTTAATACTTTTCTATGACTCTATGTATAAAATACTAATACTTTTATAATGCCAATGTGTAGAATCTACCAAAGAGCGTTAATTTTTTATTTTTTTAGAAATAATTATTTTTAGGATATTTTTTGATAGTATTTCATATTCCCTACTGTTCCATAATCACAAACTTTTTTCTCTCTTCAGTAAATTGTTAATTATGTCATACTTACTCGAATTCCAACTAGACTTATAGTTACACCATTCAATAATAGTAGGAATAATGCAACGACTTGATATGTTGAATTCAATATACTGACAAATCTATAAGACAAAAGTTATAATAAATATTTTATTATTATAAGTAAATAATGTGAGTACAAATACTTTATTATAAATATAGATTAATCTTGTGTATAAAACAAAGACTGTAAAAAAATATTCAGAAAAGCTTACTCTAAAGCAAGCTGATATTTTTTTAAGCATATTATGTACTGCTGATATATTTCTTTTTCGCTCAACAATTTAAAGTCCTCGTTCAAATAACGTTTGTTATCTCGCTTCATGATATTTAACTTTGGTAGTATCTCCTCAAACTGTTGACTGTGAAATAGAATTTCTATGCGTACTTTACGAGAGGGTTTCAAAGAATCTTGTAAACGTACCTTATGATAGAGAATAAACTACAAGCATGAGCAGTGTAAACGACAAACGTAGTATCGACGGCAACCATGATAATTGCACCCAACACTATTATACCGATATTATAACAGAAAATTGGTGCGTAATACTTTTCTTGATCTATCCTCAATTCTACAACTACTGCGAAAAGTCGTGGACGTGATTTATTAAGAGGCCGTATAATGTCAAGAAAAATCGGTGTTAATGGAATTAGTAAAAATATCGTTAACATTGAGTACATTATTACTGCAAAATTATAAAAAATATACATTTTTATACATTTATTAATTCTTGGAATAAAGTTATATCTGCAAGGAAAATTTGTTTCTTACTCGAATAAAATATTGTAAATTTTCTCGATATGTTGGTATAATCTTTAAGAATTCGAAGTTCCGATTTACTCGTAAATACATTCCAATGATTATCCATGGTCTCGAATAAACGCAGAATCTGGCCGTTGTAACAATTATAAAAATAATTAAGGACGAATAAAAAAAGGATCTTATTAAAATAACATTTGGGAAACAGAGAAGACAAGATTATATCTAAACTTGCCTTATCATGATTCAAGAACTCGTTCATTAGTTTTGCAATAAAGGTCGTCAACAAGACAAGTTGAAAAGAGCAATCGAAGACTATTCGCGCATCATTCCAATGATCATATAACATTAATATCTGAATATAATGTTCGTACAACAGCGATCCATAAAATACGTTATGTAATAAAAAATTGTATTTAGAATAACACTACACCTTAAATGCTAATCGGACATTTATAGACATTTAACCGATAATTGTTACCTCTAACGGGTAATAACTTATTTCATACGCGAAGCAGCAAATCGGTATCAGACTTTTTGCAAGTTTACTTTGAAGTGGCCAGATACCTATGCACGATAAAAATATTTTATTGATACTGTACTCCCGTTGAATATGCGCCAGCATGACTTAGCATCTGCTTCCCACGTGCTTGAAAACTGTATCACGAATAATAAACTTTATTGTTTTTTTTTTTAATATTACGTATGCAATAATTTTTACTATGCAAATTGAAGCACAATTTTAAAATTGCAAAATATTTGAAATTTGGCGTATCAGTTCTTGCTAATAAAATGATACTAAGAAGATACCTGTCTTAGACAAAGAACAAGTCTCGTATTATTAGTTAGTCATTGTCTGTAAAAAATTGTTTCTCAAAATAATTTCTGTAGAGCAACATGTACGTATTATATGTATGTAAATTATACAACGATATTGTATGCATTGTAGAGTTTGTAGGATAGACAGGTAGTAATTGAAAGAACCGTGAGACTAGTAAAACTAATAAAAAGGGAGAAGTATATTCTTATGCTTCTATACCTTATTCTTACGACTGATCACCCTCTTATCTTTTGCAATTTTTAGCACGAATTGCGATCGTTAATAAATGCAGGTGTAGTTGGTTTTAAGTGCTTCTTGTGCCCGAGTGGAATTGATGAATTTCCACAGGTCTCTGTGGACGATGTGAGAAAAACTTTGTTGGAATTATGGACTACAAAGACTGTACTAGCGGTATCTATTACATTACACAATTTACATCTTTGTTAGAGCTATGACTAATCATAAATGTGCTTGCAGTTTCACGCAGAATGTGAGGAACTTGAAAAAACGAATCCGTTAACTGGTATGTATAAATAACATTTTTGTTTTGGAATTTTTTCATATCGTGTATTTTTAGATCCAGGATTATACAATACTTTCTTACATACTCGACCTGATCTGATGGAACTTAAGGCCGTAAAATTAATTTGTGATTGGTGCATAAAATATAAGTAAGTCAGAAAAAGAAAGAAAGAGAAAAAAATTTTCGTTTCTATATTTTGTATAAAAATAATTTTATATAAAACTTTAAAGCGTTCGATGCCACATAGTACATTTGTCAAGCGCGAAATGTTTGGCATTAATAAATGATGCCAAAACTCGTGGTGCACCTTTAACTGTCGAAACATGCTATCACTATCTAATATTGGCCGCGGAAGAGATACCAGAAGGCTCTACTGAATTCAAATGTTGTCCGCCAATTAGGGGAAAAAATAATCGAGTAATTAGACAAATTTTTTTTCTTATAACAGTTAATCCCGTCTAATGATTTCAATCATAATCATTGTATGTCTGTTTTTAACAAAATCAGATATTCTAAAACTAATTTAAAAGGATTCGCTCCACACTTATCGGTATAATACGCAAAGAGATATTTTTATTGAATAAATTTTTTCATATCATCAAATTTGAATTTATCCGATAAAATATGCGTATCTATGGGATGAGTGATCTATGTGATTGATTTATAATTTTACATATTAATGTGTCCACAGGAACAATTGTGGCATGGTATTAAAAATGGAACATTAGACATGGTTGTTTCGGATCACTCTCCCTGTGTACCAGAATTGAAAACTCGTGGTAATTTTCTGACCGCTTGGGGTGGTATTTCCTCGTTGCAATTTGGTGTGTATTATATTATATGAAATTTATTAGAGAATAGAAAACAAGATTACAATATTATAGAAGAGAAAAAGAAGGAAATAGATCATTAAAAATTTTTTTTTAATGCAAGTAGGATTACCGTTAATATGGACAGCCGCAAGAACAAGAAATATATCATTTTCTGATATATCGAAGTTATTAAGTAAACAGCCTGCAAGGTTGTGCGGCCTCGAAGACCGCAAAGGTGATTTATTCGTTGGAATGGATGCTGATTTCATTATTTGGGATCCAGAGGAGTCTATTAAGGTCAGTTCCGTGGTATTAATCTGTATGTGTGTGTGTGTATGTGATCAAAAAACTATATTGTATTTTTGCAGGTTGAAGTAGACGACATTTATTACAAGAATAAAGTAAGTAAATGAGCTATTGATTTAAAGTATTAAAAAATTTAATTCTCAATCTCTCACAAAGATTTCCAAAAATATTTAACTTTACAGCTGACACCGTATCAAGGAAAGATCCTATTTGGAAAAACAATCGCAACTGTCCTCAGAGGACGATTTGTTTTTAAGGAAGGAAAGGTTTGCGATAAACCTGTAGGAAAATTACTCTTACATGCAAGTATTTTGCAAACGATAGAAACCTAAAAAATTTCGTTTTATAATTCACGAATCTTTCTGATTATTTGTCGTTTACTGTTTATAATACAAATGATTATAAATAATAAATAATAAAAAAAGGCAAGTTGAAGAATATTTTTTATTTCATTAATTTTTACTTTATATTACTAACGTAATTGAATGCTTTTTCTTCTCATCTTCTAACCGTAGAAGACTGATATTTACAGAGACAAATGTTGCTTATCTAGTATTAGAAACAGCAACCGACGACTGCTGTTGCGAAACAATTTCAAAATTCAAGAAAGAAACATATTCATAAAAGTGAAACTCTTCAGCCAATACAGGCAACAGCAAATCTTGTTTGTGTTGTATATTGGTCAATGGGGCACCGATATTCGTAGCAGGTCGCACGACGTTCTTCGAGAATGTACCGAGTGAAATGGCTGAGATTTGCGTTGTCGAATTTTCACAACTGTTTCTCAGCATTTACTCTACTTCAATTTGTATAACTAATAGAAATGGTTTTTCGTTGTGTAATGTAATATTTAAAAAAATATAAAATATATATAAAATTTTGCGCAAAAAAATACACTATACACACATAAAAATATACATAAAAATTAAACTGTAAACAGAATGTTAAATGTAAGAATATTTCTGTATTGTCTTTATTTGATATTCGCGTATGACATAATAAGTGAAAATTACAAGTAGAAATAGTCATAACTATGTTTTCTTTACGTAAATTTTGATTTTTTAAGTCTTTGTTGTTTCTTTTTTCGAAATGATTTAAAAACTGTCATTTCTCGAGTGCATAATATATAACGTACATAATATGTAACGAGTATTTGTGTAGTTCGAAGCACACTGGATAGTAAATCTTCCTTGAAGAGGATGGGAGTGGCATTCACCGCTCTTCTGCCACCACGTATCTGCGGTATAAAAGCAACCTGCGTTGCAGCGCGCTTAGTTTCATTTCGGAGTGCCGATTGTGGAACGCATTTTCAACGTGAGTACATAATCTCAACAATATAAAGTAAGAAACCCACGTTATTTTTTTATTAAAAAAAAATATATTTTTACCTTCGTGTATTTCACATCTTGTTGCTAGTTACTAGTTTATTCCATTTATTTTTGCTTTTTTGCGTTTAAAATAAAAACAAATAAACACATGTTTCGAAAAGGATAAGGAAAATAAGCGTTGAAAATTTCAATGTGTCGCATTTTCAGTAGTATTCGTACTTTCGTATCTCCAAGTCATCAATAAAAAATATTAATTTTATTATCTCGTAATATATGCATGTAAATTTTTATAAAAGTATTTCAGTCACATATTATTTGCAATAGAGTGAGGAGCAAGTTTTTATTCCACATTATACGCAACAAAATTCTTCGTATAAACGTTGCTCCAATTTCGCGACCTCAACCATTAAAGGAGAGATCGGACCAATTCTTTGAACATACATCATCGTTTTCGCTGCACACGAAACTCTCGCCAATAACTGGCATTTCATTCCTCTGCATTTTACACAATGACAATCTTACGTTGACGTAACATTTAAATTACTTCATAATTTTTATTCCGAGTGTGACAAGAGGCTGATGAATTATGTATGGAGTTGCGAAACTCTACGCAAGAGATTATATATTCTATTTAAAGTCTTCTTCTCCTGATCACTTTTAAATTTCAATTTTCTCTTTCCCATCAGATGGAATTTCACACTATAGTCCTGGCCACGTTACTTCTGGCCGGCGTGATTGCGGCGTATCCACAGAAAGATGGACAGATCTTCAGTAATGAGGCGATACGGCAAGCTCAGAATACTTACCTTATCCCGAAGGACGCAACTATACAAAAGGTCCAAGAGGGGATCGAATTGGCCGCTTACGAATCAATCCCTGGAGACCAGAGAATCAATCTCTTCGAAATCCTGGGCGATCACGTGCCACCCGAAGTGGTGAACAATCTTCAGACCCAGATTGATCAAATAGGTCGAAATTAAATAATCTTTTCTCACACAATCGTCATCTTGTCATCGTCGTGTAAAAAATAATCATATTTGTAAAAAAGTATTTATAAACAACTGTTCCCTTATCTTGCTTTTATATTTCACAACAATTTTTTTTACAATGTAGAGTTTTCACTTTTCGTAAATAAATGTATGAAAAAATAGCTCATATGTGTATCTCGTCTTTTACCTGCGATCACATTGTACATGTTCGCGCACACAAATAGAGAATAATTTATCGATGACATCGATGTTGCGTATGCAAAGAAATATAAATATATATCTCAATGTACTTTATAACAAAAAGTTTGTGCTTGTCTCTCATAATTAATCCATTTGTAATGTGGTAAGTTTAGCATTAAAATCGACATTCCTTAAAACGCGCAATTTACAGAACATGAAATAATCACGTATTCTTGTGAGGATCTTTTAGTTTGAATTATGTATGCTGTTAACGATATATCATAGAGAAAGTTGCAGAACTACTCATCGAAGAAGCGTACTTTCACTTCTATTCACCGTGTTACTGAACGCAGCTTTTCTGTTCTGCTATTTATGTTACATGACACAGCTAAATTGAAAATTTCAGCATAATCAAGACACGAGGTTATGAGATCACGTTTTCCGTTTTCTATTCTGCTAATTTTATTGTCTCATTATTATAATACATATCCATATTAAGAACGTAAGGTCTCGATTCAGATTTTTTGTGAAACTTTCACTTTCTTTCGTATATGTATGCATATACGAAACGCTGTATGGCCATGCACTGTAAATAGAATAAATCTTTCGGAAAAATCATTATATAACAATATAGTCGATTTGATAGTCTTATGCTATCTGTTATAAAAGCTCAATAAAAAATATTTAACATAGACTGTTTCTTATTTCTTTTTTTCCTATAATTTTTTTGCATATACATTGTACTCAGATAATATATTTTTCTAGAAATCTATAATATTATACTATCGTATAATAATTTTTTTCACGAGTAAGTGGGGCATTTAATGAAAAAAACAATTTTCATGTATCAACATTACATACATTTTGGAATATAAAAACCACAAATGACATTTGTACATTAATGTTAAATAACTTAAAAACGGTATTAGTATGTTAAGGTACGAATCTGAGAACTATGTAAAATGAATTTTGGACAATTTCTGATTCACTTCAGTTTTCTTCACCTTTTGAATCAATGATCCTTTCGTTTTTCAACGTACAGCGTAACACATATTGCGTGGGCTCGATGAGGGGAATTGTGAGCGTATTTCCACCTCTCTGAGTAACCAAAGCATGCAAAAAGTTATATAAAACGTATTGTTTTCTTTCAAATAACATTAAGTATTATAATTGTAATATTAAATCTAATGATAAAAAACACTAAATTTTTTTAGTAAGGACAGTAAGAAAAACTATCAGAGCTCATATAACATGATAAGTCTCGCATTTATCGTTAGTACATTGTCTTGCATTTATCTTGTTATTTTCTTTATCATTCATAATAATTAAGTTTTATCACGCTTATATTAAATACTTATATTATATGCTTTTCTATATTATGTATTGTTTATCAGTATAAATTTGAGTATCTTTCAAAAATACATTCAAAAATATAACGATAAGTTACGAGACAACTTTCTAAATCAATGCTTTTTGACAAAAAGAGGTACTCCTTTATCTCATTAAATTCATTTGTTCATATATTTTCTATGTGCACGGAAAACTAAAAAAAAACATATAAAGCAACTCTTTTATATCATGGATTATATCAGAGAGAAATGGAATGAGAAATATCTTAAAAACTACATTAATATTAAAGACACAAAAATTACAAAAAAGAAAAGCCATATATATATCTTCTCTAACATTTTTTGTAAAAAATATAACACATGAAAAATAATAATACATACATCTCTACATATCTTTACTTCGTACAAAATTTTATTATGTACATTTGAAACCGTAAATATAGAAATATCGTTACAGAGGATATTAATATATCATTGCTGTAAGTCTTTACATACTACAACAAATTAAATGTGTACGAAAGTAAAATACTCGAACGGCAAAAAATAATCATTTTAAATATAACGTTAATTGATTTGTTTCTGCTTTGCTCGTTCAAACGATGCAAGAAAATGTACTATTCTTATAAATTGCTATATCTTAAAAAAAATATTAAACTTTACTTCAGCATGGTATTTGCTGTAATTTCCTGTGTGCTTTTTTTTCAGTGTGCAGATTCCCTCTGGATTTACTTCCTGTGAAAATTTAATAATTACATATATAACTTTAAATACTTCATGAAAGTGGCTCCATCCTTTTATAAGCTATATTGCATAGTATTTGAATATTGCAAAATATTATTAATCGCCTAGAAACTAATTGATTTCTTTATATTGTTTAGAAGAAAATATTGTATATTATTATTAAGCATTTAGGGATAGTTTAACATGAGCACTGTTTTTTTACATATTATTGTTAAATAATTATTACTTACTTAGATTTCTTAGATACTCTGTCGCTTCTTTCGGAACTCTGTTCACGAGCGCGTTTTTTACTGCTGGACGAAGAATGCGATGAAGAATGCTTACTTTTCTCATGCTTATCGTGTTTATCACTTTTCTTGGGACTAAAACAAACAAATTCTATAATAGCAACATCAAAAACATAAAATTTGATGGTAATCACCTGTGTTTGGATGATTTGGAAGGAGACCCCTTCTTGTGTGAGCCCCCACTCCGTGATCGATCCGTTCTTTAATTATCAATCACAAAATTCAATATAATTTCACGAAAATATTTACTTTACTGAAAAAATATCTCCTATTTATAAATTATCAAGAGATCATATTTACCTGTGTTTGTCTGGTGATCGTTTACTGCTGGATGAACTTTTACTCTTCGAATTCGTAGAACTCTTGTGCTTAGAATTATGCCTTGTGAAAGAAAAAGAGAAGAGAAAATATTCATAAAGTAGGTATTGATATTATCGATATTTAATAAGATCATTAAATCAAATATAATTATATATCAAACTATACATATAATACCTGTCTTTTGAAGGAGGAGATTGTCTTCGATGTGCTTTCTTCTTTTTGGAACTGTAATCTTCACGGTAACGATCATCTCCCCTTTCTTTGTCCTCCTCGGCCGCTTCCCTTTCCAAATCTGACCAATCTTTTCCCGATTCCTCAGAACTACCTAATGAAGCTTCCTCTGGGAAAAAAAAATTTTTTTAATGGAAAATAAACGACAAATAAAATTAAAACATGAGTGTATATGAAGAAATAAGTAAAGTTAAAAATTCTAATGTAAAACAAGTCTTACTTCTGTAATGCCGAAGTACAATAAATAGCATCAAAATAAATTAGAAAATAAAAAGAATAAAAGGTAAATCTAATACAATGATTTCGGATAAAATACCATCACTATCAGAATCTTCAGAAGCTTCAGAATATTCGGAATCATCATCAGATTCTTCCTCGCTTTCCATATCAGATGGCTGTAAAAAAAATTAATTAAACACAAATAAAATACATTTACAATTTTTATAAATTTTAGGAAATCCTTTTATGTTTATTTAAATCTCGAACCTCATATGCATCATCTTCTTCCTCTTCTTCATCTTCAACTTCTTCATTTTCAGCATCACTTTCTGGATCCAAGAACGTCCATCCGCCGCTATCAAAGAATCCTTCAGGATCGTCTGTTATAGTCTTCATAATCTTCGTCCAATTCAAAGACTGAACACCTTCCGAATATCGAATGTCGCACGAACTAAACAAAAAATTATAGATTTAATAATCATGTAAATTATATTATTGCTTAATACAGAATATTGTCAACTTTTTATTAAATAATGTCACTTACTTTAACCATTCCTTAACATGATCTAGCATATTCATAGGAATGGCATTTACCATCGCTACCTTTCTATGATAATCTTTGAAAACAAAAATCATGTCAAAATTCTTTAAGTGGAATTGTACTCTTTCAAAATGAACCAATTCAACATCTTCCAAGGTTATAACAAATGGAGGCTAAAAAATCGAAAATAATGTTAGTATCGTATTCTTTTTTCGTTTTGATATTAATTTTATTTTATCAAAATGCATTACCCATTCTGTAAGATTAACCAAACATCCACTAGTTGGTTGAAGTAAGACAGTACTCCTGTATGGTGCACCAGGGAATCCCAAGTCCCGAAATGGTGTATCAAATTCTATTTCTTGCTTTGTCATTCCTTCAACCTTTACAAAACACACATACACATCATTGTATAATAAAAATATAAGAGAGACGACCACAAATTAATTAAATCAAATTTCTAAGCACCTTTTCACAAAAGCTTCTAAAAGCAGTTTTTAACTTATGTCTCAGTTCTCGTTCCGACTGTTCAGCTGCAAGATCGTCGCGGTCATGCATATGCTGATGTTTACCTAAATCTGTTGTAATTTCTCCAACTTCGGTGTAAAACTGTACGTCTACGTGTTTCTTTTTACCAAACATAATAGCATGCTAAAATGTACAAATATTTATAGATACAGACTTGCGTACCAAGATATATATAACATTCGTATTTACCATTAAAAAATTAATATCGCTTTTACATTTAAAAAATAATTTGTTTTAGATAACATGATACGTACTTTTAAATGAAAATGCAACAGTATGATCATTTCACCATCACATGGCTGGAAGAAAGCGTTCTTAATGTTATTATAAAGAATGTCTACTTTATCGCCACGGACTGAAGTATAACGGAATCCATTTGTATGTGCTTCTAATCCACCGGTCATTCTTTTTGTGACAATATTCGGTCGGATATATAAATCTTTCAACTTTGGATTGCCTTTATTCTGTGATAATATTAAGGTGTCCTGTTTTACAAGATCCTCCTTTTCTCTTTCTTCCGCTTCTCGATTTTTGAACTTCTTTTGGACTTCTTTAATAAGTCTGAAGGCCGTATTTAAGTTTGACGACGGTGCGGAGATTTCACCAGGCTCTTTGGTATTTGTGCTTCGATATGTTACTTCTTTGACGAACGTTGCATCGGGCTGAGGATAAGATCCACCTTCGTTCCGTCCCATAGTCGCGCCAGGGTGGAAGAAGTTTATTCTAAGATACGTATAATCTCCTTCTACCGACTGTGAAATGTTCTTAATTGTCGATATGTGGAAAGGTACTGGAATACCAGCAATAGGTAAAATCACAGTTTCATATTTCTTATCCACATACAACTTTAACTCTTTAACTTCCGGCTCGCGTGGCATATGACTCAGGCTTTTGTAAGATACCGTTGATTTGCGTATCTTCTCTTGTTCCTTACCGCCAGATTGCTGGGCCAATCGAGCCTTAGCAATTTCATTCAGCTGTTGAGCTAATTCCTTTTGATGTTGCTTTCTTTTCTCCTCTGAACTATGTTCCGTCCTCAATTTAGACTCTATCACCGCTGTCCTTTTTCCACGTCCCAGGATTTCTGGCTTTGGTTCGTTTTCCTTTCCACTTCCCTCCTCCTCCTCATCTTCATCGTCTTTCACATATATTCCTATATTTTTTACCTTCTTTTTCGATGGTGTTAAATTAGTAGCGGGTTGTCCTTCATTCGCTATAACTGTATCGCCTATGAAAAGAGCGTACATTTTCCCTTCTTTGTCTGTTGCATCTGGATTGGCAAGATTTGCAAGACCGACATTAACATTAAATACCATGCCTTTCTTAATTACAGCATGAATTTTCGGACCCAACAACAAAGAGCTCTCTTTGAATTCAATACCCATAGCAAATCCAAAATTTTTAGTTAAATGATTTAACATTTCTGGTTTCTCATCTTTCACAAATTTAATACCAGCCTCGTATACCTCGCTTATCTTAGTTCCTGCAACTAACTTTTTCAAAATCTCCTCTTCCAATTGTAACAAAAAGTTATAATTTTCCTATAATAATATAATATAAATTATAACACTGAATAACTGCAGATAAATATTTATCCATTATATATTTTAGTTTCTCTGCATACCTCAATTGTTTTTGTAGGATTAACTAACAGAGTCCTCACTATATTAGAACAATAAGATTTATAACGTGCTCCCAATGAACAAATAATAACACCAAAGTGAAGAGTAGTATTTTTGTCACTAACAGCACTAAATTTAAGCGAATAATTTCCACCACTTTGTATAATTGCAGGGTAACACATATCTACTTGCGAAACATCTACTCCAGTAACATACTTTTTATTTGTGATAGCTGTATCTACACCTTCAGCCAGTTTCGAATGTTTAACTTTCTGAAATTTAAATTGTTTTTTCTTGTATTCCACTTTTGTTTTACAAATAGTTACAATCTCATGTAAAATTATAGAAAATGTACCTTGTCCGAGTCTATGATTTCCATTATCTGATCTTTAAGATACTTTGTGAAAACATCCACAGATATCAGACAAGCTTTCTTTATAGTAATTATCTCGCTGTCTTCTTTTGGGCACATGACATAAGCAGCTGCGGCACTCACGTCGACCTGTATCATTACACAAAAGCAAAAAACCTTTCATACCTTATACCTTTTCAATAAAAGTATCAGTGTAACAAAATGTTCTATTATTTGCATGCTTACCGTATCGAAGGATTCACTCTTCAAAGCGGCTCGCCATGCATCCATAAAAGCACCTGGATAATTTTCTTTCGAAAATACTCCCAAAGTTTTGCCCTTTTTGCTTTGCTTCATCACCTCAATGAGTTTTGCAAAATTTGCCTTGTCTTCATCACTCTGTAAGAAATAATTCAAATATTCCTTAGCTACTGATGTACTCGACTAATAAAACTATTTTGATAAATTTCTGTAATATACATACCCTGTCTCTGACAAATAATTTCACAGGTGGTACTCCTGTTTCTTCAGTATTCTGATTCTCTACTTTTCTCAGAAATTCAATTTTCTTTTTACTTGCCAAGAAATTAATAGATTCTTCTGCCAACAACATTATAGTATCTGTGAGTTCATAACTGAGCAGCCATGTCTAAAAACAAAGTATATTACACTCATTTCTTTATTAATATAAAGTTTTTCTTCTATTAAATAACTATAATCAGCAGACAAAGTAGTTTTATAGCTATTGTAAAATTATTTTATTTAGTTTATGAATACATTTAGATCCAACAGGAACTAAGAACAGGAATCAATTATAGGCCTGTTCTTCGTCGCTGCACTGCTGCACTGGTGCAATAAGTTAAAATGAGACAAATATATTTTTTCTCATTCTAATTTATTGCACCAGTACAGCAGTGCAGCTACCAGGAACAAACCTTATATTTGTAAGAATTTTACAATAGATACAAAGCTATTTTCTCTAGTAAATATAGTCAATATTTCTACTAACTTAATTTTGAAATATTGATCTTTGACAAATATAATATAAAAATAAAAAATTAATTTATAAAAATACAAAGTATACTCTATCATATATCCCTTGAAAAAACAAATAATCAAATGTATTATGCCAAGGATGATAAACATCTTAGAGAAATTAGTATATGTATTGCCCTTTTGACAAAAAAATTAGCATAAAGTCCTCAGCTAAGATTTCCAATTTCAAAGCGTACATACCTGTAATGCTATAGACTTGCTGTATACAATATCCTCATCAGTACCAACGGCAGAAACGAGACAATCCATTTTATTGAAACTGTCATCAGTGCCGACTTCGCCATCCTGTCGGCAAACAAAAGATTGTGTAAAAGGACGCAAAAATTTGGCTTGCCGGGATTCGAAGAGGCGTGCACCGATCTCCGACAAATGCTTACCTTCCACGCGACGTACAGGCGCTTCATGCGCCGAAAAAACATATCCTTATCGAGGGACACGTTCGCCATGGCTTGGATTTTTTACTCACACGCGCGGCTACCACGAGGAGATCCTTCTCTTTCTAATGTGAAATTATAATCAACGCCTGCGTCGTTGGCGGACGAGGGGAACAAAACATTCAGAAGACGCGTAAATAGCCTCTCGGCGTTATCACATCTTCTATCTCTGATCCTCCGTTATTTGCGCATCGGCACGTGCGATGGTTGACTTATTCCGTGAATTTGACCGTCAACGGAACAACAAGCATTGACCGTAGATTCGTACGACTACAAATGCGGAGATGGCGGGATTTATAACCAAACCCGCAACACCACGCAACGATGCCGCGAATCGGTGACGCTCGCACGCGAAACGCGTTCCCGTTAAACTCGCCGTGAAAGCGAAACGACGATTGGCCGGAGTGTCGTTCCTCACCGCACGGCAACGCCGGGAATGACACGTGACTATCCCGGTAACCAATCGAACGTCGGGTTTTTCAGAATCGCTTGAAACGAAACGGCTGACAAGCTCGTGCGCACGCTCATCAGGATCTTAGGCCGGTATTCATAGTCGAATCTTATTTCAAGATCGTCTCAAGCAATGTCTTAAGGGGATCGAGTGCCTTTGAAATTTGATCGAGGTCGATAAGGTAGAGTCATTCATGCACATCATTAATGAGATTTTATATGTATTTCTTGTATAGATTTAGAAATCCTTTTCCAGAATTAAAGTACACATATTAATATTAATCTATAAATTGGATTTTATATTGAAAACGAAAAAAATTTTTCTCATATTGCTCTACTTATCGACTTTTTACGTGTACATAACCCAAATTTTCGTTTTTTCATTTTCCAATTTGCGGAATGCGAATCTTTTTTTCTAGGATTCTAATCTTATTTCTAATTGCACGATATTATTCCTGAGAGTTTTTTCTAGGGGGCGACGTGATTATACATATAAACTATAGATTTTTTGTATGAAGCAAATATTGTCGTTAGGTGACTAATAAATAACAATTTTTTTTTATTTATCAGAACAAATCGTACGTCGCCCCCTTCATTTTTGTGCGTACTTTAATCCTGTAAAAGGATTTTGCATTCTGTTACTCCAATTCGAAAATCCAAGTTCCCCAAAAAATGTCGGTAACTCTGTCACTCTCGGATCTCCTTAAGATGCTAATACGGCTCCGTGATGGGCTGATGGCATCTTAAGACAGTACTTAAGATGATCTTAAATATAAGACCCGACTATGAATACCGGCCTTAATATTGGAAAATAAATTATTCTATCAGGTCGTTCATAGGTTTGTTCTTTTTCTAAACTTTAGAAGCCAGATTCTCGAACTCGTATGAAATTTTGTATAAGAAAATGAGTGCGCAGCATTACTTTCTTAAGTCAAAATGAGATTAAAGAAGAATTTTTTAATTTATCAATTGATTGATCGGGCCCCCTAAGGACCCGATTTCACAATCTTCGGTTACCTTAGGCTATTTTCCTTTTAGAAAACACAATCGACACAAGTATCGTTCTATCTTTGTTACTCATTGAACATAAAAAAAGATAGAACAATGCTTGTATCGATTGTGTTCCCTAAAAGGAAAGCAGTCTTAACCGATCGATTATTTCATTGAAATTGACCAATCATATGTGTCGTTAAGCGAAATTAACAAATGCGATTGGTCAATTCCAATGGAATAATCGGTCGGTTAAGATAACCGAGGATGGTGAAATCGGCTCTAAAAACGATTGATAAATTGATGAATTAAAAAACTTACCTTGAAATTAGATAAGGACCCCCGCACAAACTTCTGCATAATACGAAATGTATAAAAGAATTAATCAATCAGAGGTCTTTATTTCTATCCTGGAGAAGGAAGTAGACGACTCTGATTAATTAATTCTTTTATGCGTCATGCACTATGCGTTATGCAAAAGTCTATGCCCTAGTTTACACCGAGCACTTGGTACGCGTATTAAGTAGTGAATTTAAGCTGATCAACCAATGATTAAACACATTCACTAGTTATTTACTATTTAATACGCGTACCAAGTGCTCGGTGTAAACTAGGGCTGCGTTTCGATATTCACTGCCAGTACTGAAAATCTATAGTTTACGTCACATACACTGTAGAATTTCAGTACTGACAGTGAATATCGAAACGCAGCCTAGGTTTATGCGGCGGTTCTAATGGTATATCCACACAAACTTGCATAAGCTCATAAGCATATATACATAAGAAAATTGATTGGTCTACAAGCACTTACATAAGAAAATAGACCAATCGAATTCCTTATGCATATTCTTATGCGCTTATGCAAGTTTGTGTGCATATACCATAAGCCAGCAATATGCAGCCATATGCAGCACATAATGGCCTAGTTTACATCGTGCATTTGATACGCGTATCAAGTAGTGAATTTAAGCTGATCAGCCAATGATTAAACACATTCACTAGTTATTTACTATTTGATACGCGTATCAAATGCACGATGTAAACTAGGCCAATGTTTGTTTTCGTACAAGATTGCTTGCTGTATGAAAATATTCTGTTTTGATTGGTGCATTTGTGAACATGAATGAAAATGTATCAATCAGAGTATTTCCATCCAACACGAAAACAAATTGCTGACTTTAATCAATATTAGTGAAAATAAACATTAGGTTTCCTTTTTTTTCCTTTAATGCAAAAAAGAAAAAGAGAGAACAACTGAAAACCGTACATATAAGGCTGGATTCCCATGGCACATATTTTCCGCGTAACGCGTATTACGTAACCAATCATATCGTTCATTCTTTTAGAATGCTCCAACAGCAATGTCAATTGTGTAAATTCATTGGTTACGCGATACGCGTTACGCGAAAAATATCAGTCCATGGAAATCCAGCCTAAGAAGTTCTACTAAGATGAACAGACCAACTCTCTCACGAGTTCTTGGCTTGTATGCTTTTCGCTCTACCAATTGGATTACGCATTCAAAAAGTCGATAGAGCGCAATTTGTCTCATTTTCCCTTGACCAAGGCTGGCTATCGTTCGTAGTAGCCCAGAAATTACCAGAATCTACTAACGTCACGTCACAGACCGCAGCACGCTCTACAGCGAGGCTGTTGTATCCTTAAAGTAGCATTTTTGCTTACTTGCTTGATCTCCTTCTGTTACGCATACACATATGTATCGTGCACGCATCCTACATGCGTTCATATACGCACACACAAAAATGCGTGCACCACACATGAAAACATACAAGTCCACATACAATCTGTACAACTGTGTTTTCTACAGTAGGCATCAAACGTCTCGCGTCATCGGGATGTTACGGGCCGATTAGGGCCTTCGCTCCACAACAAAACTCGCAAAATACAGCCGTTTCATGCGCGCTACTTTAGCGTTAATTTCATGCGCATACGTGTGTGCATACGCCTGCACGTGCACATATATCAATATATATGTATGTACACCTGAATAGATCTCGCGCATATATGCGCATATATTTTTGTAAGCCCTCAGTCGCGCGGAATCGCAGAATGCTTTTATTCGCGATTGATTGAACCGCCGTTCACGTCCGATTTGCCGCAGAAAGAAAGATTCAACGTTGCGATCCCCCCTCCCCTCGTACGTTGGTAAGAATGAGCGAAGCGGAGCCGTGGAAAGTGGTGGATTAGAAAATTGTCGGCTAAAAGAGGCCTCGTGTGTGAGACGGTTGAGAGGTGCGAGATTTCAATTGTGAGAGGAGAAATGCGCGAGCGCAACTGCTTCATCGCGACGAAATGATATCGCACGTCCATTCCGGATCCGCACAAGTATGAGAAGGGCCTCAAGGATCTCGTGCACGTCCCGCCCGAGAATCCGATGCTGTTCTGAGGGGAGCGCGGCTCCCGGGCTCGTATGTGCGTTTGGAGTAACTCGTCGAATCCTGCGTACAGGGTTCTGTGGCGATCGCAAGTAAAAAAACGTGTCGCACGTATCATGAATGTGAGTATATTTAGTCGGCTTAACTCGCCAAATCTCAAATAAAATAATTCTATAACTGGTCATATATGTCTAACTCAGGAATGATTTTGCATGCTGGCGATACACTTAATATCTCTTGTAATTATTTATTTATACACATTGTTGTTTAAAAATAATCTCTATATATAATTATTATTTGTTTATATAATTATTATATGTAAATTTATTTGTCAATATTATTGGATTCTTGCACTGGGAAAATTGCAGAACTCAATTATGCGATAGTGGCTAGCTACAATTCTGTTCTCTCTTTGTCTCTCTCTTTTGTATAAACTGTATTTTCAGAATATTCCCATTCTACATTGCATTCTGGCAAATTGATTACATAATACACTGTTGGATTATTGACCTAAAGTCTTGGTAAACTTGTTTCTAATGACATCTCTGGAATGTAATTATACTTTCGTATAATGTCTGTGTGTTCAAAATGCTAGTTAACATAGAGTTGGTTTAACTTGCAAAAGAGATGTGAATAGCAATTTGAGCATGTAGCTCATGTTGGAAATACTGACCTAAAATTTTGATAAACTTGTTTCTGATACTTCTGGAATATAATACTATTATATTTTTATATCTGCGCTTAGAAGTGCTAATTAACATAAAGTTATTTTTGGAAAAAAACTTTTTAAATGTACTTTCTTATATTTAGTATTTATCTAGTTTAGATTATAAAAGAAAATGAAAGAAGAGCGAAATGTATATAAGAAATTTTTAAAAGTATAGTTGAAAAAAATACATTTATCCAGATCTTCTCTATAATATTTACAGTGAATATTTTAACAAAACTTTTTATTAAAAAAATATATTTCAATAAATAATTTAAGCGCAACAAATAGATGTGCCTTTATAAATTTTTATTACTAATATTCAGCAGATTTTATCGCTTGTTATCATAGAAATATGCATAATACTGATAACAATTTCATATACTTTTAAATATATTATTGAAGCATATAAAAATATTGTATGCTGTTTTCTTTAACTAATTATGTACTAATTTCTAATCATTGGTATACAATTTAATGTTTGTATTATTTTTGAATAATAAGTTTTATATAACATTGATTTTTATCTTTTGTATTTGTTTTTATAAAATATAGATAAATTATTTTAAATTTTATAAAGTATAAAGACTAAGCAAAATTTTTATATATGCAAAAATTTTATATACCTAGATTGAGGTATATTAAATAATTGTCAGTGTTTTATTGTGTGCTTTTTTGTTAAAATATTGACTTACATTGTTTTATTAATATATGGTTTACTTAATTTTCAATGCAGGTGGTCAGCATAGCAGAGAGGTGGTGTCGAGAAGGTGGTTGACACGCCTTCATATATTTGAGATGATTGAAAGTGTATCTCGCAGAGCGTTGAGTGGCTCCAGTGGGAGCTACCACGTTCGTGGTGCTGAATTAGCGAGGAATCGCAGACTAAAATCTTTATCAGCCACTGTTACTTTTCTAGACGATACACAGCATACGTTTCAATTAGATGTAAGTTTATAAAGTGTTTTCATAAATTTAGTAGTTATATAAGTTTAAAAATTAATGTGTGCTTGTAGAAACGAGCAAAAGGACAAGTTCTATTGGACTTGGTGTTTCAACATTTAGAACTTATTGAAAAGGATTATTTTGGTTTGCAATATCTCGAAAATGGTGTTAGCTTAACTATTCCTACATCTGACGTAATGGTAATATATCTTGTACATAATTATTTTATTACATATAATAAGAATAAAGTCGTTAATTTATAAAATGTTTTCAGAGATGGCTGGATCCCTCTAAATCTGTGAAAAAGCAGTTAAGAAGTAAGGGTAAAGATCCTATTTCCACAACAAGATCTACTTTTAGTTATTACAAAACTATCAAACTATGAACTATATTTTAATTAAAATTATACTAGTCCATTATTTGGTTATTGTTACATAGTTGTAAATACTTAATGTATATTTATTTGTTTCAGGTGGACATTTCTTTTTCAGAGTAAAATTTTATGTATCTGATCCTAGTAAGTTGCAAGAGGAATATACCAGATATCAATTTTATTTACAAATACGTAGAGATATTCTTCAAGGAAAACTTCAGTTGTCACCTAGTACAGCTTGTTTAATCGCCAGTTATACAGTTCAATGTAAGTGCATTAAAAATAATTTTACTCTTAAATTACAAATTAATAAAACAAACTTTATTTATGAAATCTAAATTTAAATCTATAATTCTAAATTTTCTTATAATTTTATGTTTCTTCAAAGTTCATCAAACTATGCGAATAAGTTTACAATTTAAAAAATAAGTTTAAACAGTTATAAGTTAAACCAAAAATAGTAATATTATATATAAATTGATAATCAATTTAATAATAATGATACTTATAAATATCTGTTATCTCTTTTTTCTTAAATACTGTAAAGATTTTGTTACAAAATTAATATCATGATATTACTATTCTTGTTCGACTTGTGACTGTGTTTGAAGACTGAAAAATTTGGTGCGCAGTTTTAACATTGAAAAAGTACATAAAATTGCACAAGAAATATTAACACAAAGATCCAAGTATGATTGAAAGTTTGTCTTTAATTGTGTTTTTACGTGTCAAGTCTGTATTTTTTTATTGTTTAATAAAACAAGTTACATTAAACTTTTTTATTTGATGCATATAGCGGAATTAGGAGATTATCATCCAGAAGAACATGGGCCAGGCTATCTTTCGCAATTGCAATTAATACCTGGACAAACAGAAGAAATGGAAAAGAAAATATCGGAATTACATAAATTGCACAAGTTGGTGTATTTTTACATTAAATATTTTGTAAGTTTTATAATTTAATTTAATATCAAATGTATCTTTTTTTATCTACAGGGGACAATTGCCAGCTGATGCAGAATTTAACTTCTTAGATCATGCAAAGCGTTTAGATATGTATGGGGTGGAATTACATAAAGCAAGGGTACATAATAATTAACAGATTAAAAAATATTTTTTATAAGATAAAAAACGCGTAAATATACTTATAGATACTTTATCTTTCAGGATTCAACTAATAAAGAAATACAGTTAGGTGTTACATCGATTGGTCTGGTTGTATTTCAGAATGGAATAAAAATTAATGTGTTTTCATGGTCAAAAATAGTTAAAATCTCTTTTAAAAGAAAACAATTTTTTATACAGCTTCGACGAGAACAAGTAGGTTTCATTATTTATTGATTCAATATGCGCCATTTTCATTTATTACTTTGGTCGAATTAATTTATTTATGTTACAGTCTGAAAACTACGATACATTATTAGGTTTTAATATGCAAACTTATCGTAGTTCCAAAAATTTATGGAAAGCATGTGTTGAACACCATACCTTCTTTAGACTTCACAGTCCTAAGATGCGAACGAAACGATTTCCCCTTACTTTAAGTAGTAGATTTACGTATTCGGGACGTACGGAATTTCAAACTGTTGAAGATGGAAAACACAGAGCGCGTGTAGAAAGGACATTTATACGGTAATTGTAACAATTTCTAATACAGTCGAATATTATCAAATCTATATTTTTTATGAATTTTTCCCATAAAGTTTTCAATACTTTAGATCACCTAGTAAGAAAATTGCTCATACTATTACAACGGCAGCTATTACTGAAGACAAAGGAAAACTGACAATACCTCCTGGAAGACCTCCACGATCTTATGACAATAAGGTTCAGTCTCTCGGTGCTCGTGAGCCCCGCCAAGCATGGGGTGAAGGAAATCCAAGTGACGAGTTAGTTACATATAATAATTTTTATTTATATTTTTAAGAAAATATTTTACAAAACTATAATTATTCTTTTTTAAATTGTGTAACAGATAAAAGAAATAAACGATTAAAATTTGGTATGCCTAATTTGCATGAAAGAAGTGATAATCGTTTTGAAGTATGCAATATAATTTTTTTTACATTATAATTTGCATAACTTATTAAACGAAGTACATTATTGGTGATATGAAATAATATGTAGTATTAACGTTTATTTTTATTTAGCATGTTTAGTTTCATTTATCTCCTCTTATAGTGAAGGTGGTTTTTTATCTTTGAGGGAAGAAATAACAGGAAGCTACACGCAAGGTGGAGCGTTTTCTCCAGCGTTAGGGTCTCGAGTGTTCAGTTATGCTGATGATGATACAACTGCAGAAAGAAATATTTATGATTTGCCAGATTATAGCGAACCTACTAGCTCACCGGCTCCACAAGTACGTATGTTTGCCGAAAGTATATATAATAACTAACAAATAAAAATAAAGATATTTAATTAATGTATTTTTCACTATTTTAGATACTAGAAGACGGTTTAGTAACCATATCTTTAACGCCAGACGAACAAGGTCGTTTTGGTTTTAACGTGAAAGGTGGATTAGATTTAGATATGCCAATCTTGGTATCACGAGTAGCACCGAATACACCCGCCGATCGTTGTTATCCAAAATTAAATGAGGGAGATCAAGTACTTAAACATTTAATACGTTTTTATTTATATCAACGTTCTGCGTGTTATTTTTTTTTCTCATGTGCCATAAAATATAATTTTTCTTTATGTAGGTTGTTTACATCAATGGAATCGATGTGAGTGGTTTAATGCATGAACGCGTAGTAAATTTAATACGACAATCACGCGATCGCGGATCTGGTGAACTTACTTTAACTGTCAGACCTAATGCTTTATATAATGCATTAGCTGGCACCGACGAGACTTCGGAAGAGGAACCGCCTTATAGGTATATAACTTCAAATTAATACATGCCTTTGTATATACAATATACATTGAATTTTGCTAAATCTAATTTATTATAATGAATTACAAGGTACGTACCTGATGCACCTCATGCAGCTATTGGATCTGATGCACTGGCTCAATCTATGTTGCTGCTTGCGGATGGTCTAGCAAGCGGTGCTCTTATTGCACAATATGAACAATTATACAGAAAAAATCCGGAACTTACGTCACTTGAATCGAAAAAACCAGAAAATCAATCAAAAAATCGCTATCGGGATATTTCACCATGTAAGTTAGTTTTTCTATAATAAAAAAAACTAATTATATCAATCAATAAATTGTTAAAAAGATTCATTTATCTGAGATAGAGTAACTATTGAAATAATTGTGTATATATATATATTTTTTTTTTAATAGATGACGTTACTCGAGTAATCTTAATGGGATCTGCAAATGGAGATTACATCAATGCCAATTATGTAAACATGGAAATACCAGGTTCAGGCATTATTAATAGGTATATTGCTACGCAAGGTCCCTTGTCTTCCACCGTTGCCGATTTTTGGCAAATGGTTTTAGAGGCAGGTAGTACACTTGTCGTTATGCTCACAACCCTAGTTGAACGTGGCCGTACAAAGTGTCATCAATACTGGCCAGCATATAACGAGACTCTCACATTAAGAAATCTCACACTTACATCGACTGCAGAAAATGTCGAGGATACATTTATTTTTAGAGAATTTATACTTCGTGATGTTAATGTAAGTAAAGCTTAGTACTGTTACAATTTATTCTATAAGCTTTTAGTACATATATATATATAATATAATACTTGGTAATATAATATACATATTTTTACGTGCTACTTATATGTATTTTTACAGACTGGAGAAGAAAGGGATATAACACATATGCAGTATTGCAGCTGGCCCGATCATGGAGTGCCCAATGATTGGCGACAATTTACTACTTTTACAGAACGTGTCAGGGCAGCTCGTACTGGAATAGTTGAACCTGCGGTTGTACATTGTTCCGCTGGAATAGGACGGACCGGTGTATTAGTTTTAATGGAGACTGCGTTGTGTTTAATTGAAGCTAATCAACCAGTGTATCCATTAGATATTGTACGCTCTATGAGAGATCAGAGAGCAATGATGATACAGAATGCTGTGAGTCTTATTTATTATTATTAATTCATATCTATTTAGATAATGTAAAATATGTTATTTTGTTTATTTGAATGTGATATTTCAGAGTCAATATAGATTTGTGTGTGAAGCAGTCCATAAAGCCTATAGCGAAGGGATAGCTAAGCCACTTCCAGAGTTTAGTAGATGAAAGTGAAATTCAAAATGGGCAGCATTTTGTAATTATACCATTTCTTCTCTTTCATACATCTTGCATCAAGCATCATGCCATTAGGAAGTAGTTTTATACTTTGACAATAACATAATATATATTTAATATAGCATATCCTAGTAAAAAGAAGCAGATGTTTACTACGTAAAGTACATACATACATAACTGACGTCCAGCTCTCATTCACTACTGTAAAATGTCTATTTCTTTTTAATTTTATTATGCACAGAAAATATATTTAGTTTTTTAAGTGATTTATTTTATTTCTTTATGCAAAACAATGTTTTGTATAAAATGTGATCATGTTTTTTTCGCGAGTATTAATGCTTTATAATTAATTTAAAATATTTCTATAAGACACATTTAGAAAACCTCAAAAGAATAATATGTACTATGATATATTATTACTAAATTTGTAATATAAAAATAGATTTAATCATATATATAATAAAGTTTGTAAGATATATATCTATGAAAGTTTAATCATAGATTAAATGAATCATAATTAATTAAAAAATTAATATATATATCTGCATATGCGCCTTATGTATTATCCTTCGGATATCGTATCTTATAGGAATATTTTAAATTTATTTTAGATAATTAAATTTTGATATATATATTAAGTTGCTAATTAACAAAAGTTACTATTATACATTATATAATGCAAATATCTGCACATGAGCTAACATTAACTTATTTAAATGATTTAAAATTAACTTCTTTTGTTGTGAAAATTTGTGTACATTTATTATTTATTTAAAACCTTTTAATTTTCATTATTAAATATATTGAATAAAATCATGAAATCGACACAAGAAAAAATTATATTAATGCATAAATTAAATATATTTATATTACAAATTTGAAGTACAATTATGGAAATAATGAATAAAAGGTTTTAGATACAATGGCATAAACAAAAAATATTGCACACAATGCAAACAAAATATACACAAATTAAATAAATTTAATATAATAGGTATGTAGCTTTGACGTCAATTGTCAATGAATAAACTTAGATGAATTTGGAGATCATTTCTATATAATAAAAGTTTATTAATAGTCATGATTATGAAAATATTAAATTATTTAAAAATATTAAAAATGAAAAACAACAAATGCAACAATATTCTCAAATTTATGCTATTAAACTTATGCTATGTATTGATCAATATTGTCGCCAAATTCATCACAAAAAATCATTAACAATGATGATGTGGAGAGTTTTAGGATTTTTATAATTGCAAACTTTGTCCATCCTACATAAAGAAATAATCATATAAAAACTATTTAAAGGCACAGGGCGAAGTACAATCTTCAATATTGGCAGCTTGCAAGCAAACTATATAACTCTCATATAAAAAATATGGTTGTATTCGAAATGAATCAAAAAAATATGAAAGTGTGAAAGTTATTTTAGCTCGTTTTTATTATATGATATTAAGCAGTCAAACAATTCAAATTCTTTAAAATGTCAGCTTTAAAATAAGTTTATACATTTTTTAAAATATACATATTGATCAAAATATACACTGATTCTTTTTTAGATAGATACTATTGAAATTACAGAATTATAATTCTCTTCTTATTATTAAATGTTTTTATTATAAACATGGGACACTATGTTATCTAATATTTAGGCGATTTCATATATTATTTATTTGTCTCATAGTAAATCAGACGAATATGCTAACATACATATCTCTTTGTATGAAGCTTCAATCTTCTAGTTAATTTTACGAATCTCACGAACTCTTTTCAATACACTTACTGGACTCTCTAATAATATAATACCTCATTGTATGTATTAACACCAGCATTTTTATAATCTATTTTTGTATTATAAACTGGTACTAAACATTAATAAACATTATTGGAACAACAATCTATAATCTTTCATGCATAGTCAAAAGGATAGAAGTTATCTGTCTTTAAATTATGTGAACTGATACAAAGTATTCTTTTTGTTTCTATTTCATTCATTCATTTTTTCTCTGCGAAACTTTCCATCAACTAAAATTGACTTATATTCTTTTTACAATGCATAAAAGAAAAATGAAAGAATGTTCATCTTAATATAGTCGATGTACAGTAAACTCGGCAAAATAAATCAAATTACTAAGTCATATATGAGAAAAAATTATGAGAAATGTCACTAAATATTCTAAAAAGTATGTACATATTAGAAAACAAAATTATCAATGTGTATATATGTGTGGATTATTTTTCTTTGTTGTATGATTCGTCCCACAATATTTTCATGATCTATGTTTTATTTATTATTACATATATATATTTAAATCATACACACATAAATATAAATAAAAACACATAAAACATTTAGATTTATCAATATATTAAAATAAAAGAACTGATGCCACATAAAAAATGTCAAATATATGCATACATTGGAAACAAAATTTCTGATACATATATGAAAGATGAAAACAATTATGTGTGTAATGAATTTAATACTTATAAATGTATATCAAGAATTATACGTCATAATTAATGTCCACTTGAGATTGTACAATTGTCTATGTAAACATGATACATAAGTCTCTATTCAAATATTTTTTGTCCTTATGTGTGCAAATGGAAAATATTTTTAATTAAATATATGTTATTACATCAGTGTCTTTACACTTTGCAATACACAACATATTTATATTAAAATATTTTTCCAAAATTTATTTAATATATTGTGCATGTCAATATATTATGTATAGTAATAAGTAATAAAAATATTTTATCGATTTATTTTAGATACATTTACATACCATAATCAGTCAAAATTTTAGACTGTAGTGCCTTGTACATATTCTCCCTGAAGTAGTCACGTTAAATATGAATTAAAATATTTAATTTATGTTACCTGTGTTGTAAAATTTTGCTTTCAAAGCAAAATACAACAATTGTATAACAACCATAAGTATAAAATAAGTCTCACAAATCTTGATGGTAATAAAATTCATAGATGTCTAGTCTCGTTCGTATATATACTTTTAAAATATAAAATAAAACTATTATGAAGAAATGGTCCACTGTAAATTATTCTTTCCCAAATTATTTTTTATAATTGTATTTGTATTAATTATGTTTTATATGTAGATTATGATAAATTACATAAATATACATTTCAATTGTGCAGTTTTTTAGAAAGAGTATGTACATATTATATAAATCTGATAATGCTATATTACAGTGATTGATAACTAGTATAAGAAAAAATAATTTTTAGTAAAAAATACTAGCAGAACTTGTACACGATTTTTAATTTTAATTTTGATTGAATAATAGTAAAAAATATCTAATTAAACTTTTAAGATAAATCACGAATAAATTTGATGTAAAAAGTTCTAAACAAAACAAAAAAATATGAACGTATATGCATATACATATACATGTAAACAAAATATCTATAATTATAATTCAACAATTTATTTATATAATTTGTTAAAGAAATTGTAGTTGCAAATTACAAGAAGATTTACAAATTAAAAAGAATGGTCCCTCTTGACCAGGCAAATATGTTGCAGGCACAATATGGTATGTTCCTGCGGGTACATCTTCCAGTTCCAAATATACAAATCCAGATCTGTAAACATAAATAAAAAATTGTAAATATAAAATGTATAAAGAAATTATCATTTATAGATGAAACAATCCAAATAAAGAACAGACCTAAATGGCCCGGAACTTTTTGTTTTAAATGCAGTCGCTGCATTTGCATCGTTCAGTATAACGGTGTTAATGTCCAAGCCTATTTGATACTGTTTAGGTCCTTTCAAAATAATTAATAAATAATTATTGTTGTTAGCGCTTTCGAGCACTATTTGATATCGTGGATTGTTCACATAAGTAGGATGATTGCCGCAACCTCCTGCTGTGATATTCTTCCATTGACCTGTGATCTACGAAAACAAAGATCATGTTAATGTATTAAAAAATAAAAAAATCTTAAAAATTAAAAAAAATATATATTTCAATAATATACCTCTTTTTCGTATTTATAAAGCTGAGGTATTTTCCTTAATATGAATGGACATGTTCCATACGCACGGAGTGTATAATAGATAGTATTTGTTTTCTCGTACTGAGATATGACCAAGGTATATTTTGCATCACTTTGATCTTCAAGTTTGATTTTACACAAATAATGCGGGCTATTTATTCTTACACCATCGATGTACGGTGGTGGGTCATCTAAACAGTTTTTTAATATTTATTGTTAGTAGGTGAAAAATAAATAATAAAATAGAACAACTTTTTATTTCAACAACTTTATTATATCTTACTTACGTGGATAATATACTCTTTTTCCATTGTTACGATAAACTAGAACTGTAATATATTCCTGATTTTGCCGAAAATCCGCTATGTCGGTAATATGTCTCGTAAGAAGTATCCAAATAGCACCAGATCCTTTACTCTGTACTTCTAATGAGAATTGTGGATTATCACCAATATTGTACGCGTCTCTTACCGGTCCAATACCAGCTTTCCACATTCTATAATAAAATAGAATTACTTTGAATATATTATTATAGTATATGAAAAAAAGAACAATTAAATAATACGTAGTACAAATATAATAAAAAATTTACTTACTGATGTATACAATAAGTATAATTAAATAATCCTGGATTCCAGTTTAAATAAAATACATCAAAAAACCGACATATACTGTCATAATCAATCCAAAAAACACCATTATCAAATACCGAAGCAGATTCTGGATCATAATTCAATGTCTCCTTTAAATCTTGAGTCCAATGATTTATATCAAGCTCAGAATAATTACCTCTCCATCGCAAATGAGACCATGGATTTTTCAATTGCAGTAATCTTTCTTCCTACATACACATTAATACAATTTAAATAAAATATTTCACGTTCTCTCTAAATAAATAAAAAATGTAAACAAAAAATGTATTTTAAAAAATTAAAAAATTTTGCTTATTTTTTCATATTATTTTAAAATATATTTAAAATAAAATGTTAAAGAACTTTTGTTTTGCTTACATCAATCTTTCTCACATCAAGGACAGCGTATGCGTGACTTGGTACAAGGCCGGTACGATCCGCGTCCAAATCTGATAACTCTCCTGTGGCTACAGTGACTAGCACGTCTCCCTTATGAAGTCGTAATAGTAATACATCAAATAAGTTATCCTTATTAAAATCGGGTTCGTTTGGTCTAATCGCCCATCTCTCAGGTATCCAGCCAGTTAAAGCATGTAAATCTATATTCTGTAAGGATAAATGTGATATATTTAAAAAATATAAAAAATTAATGAGAAATAAAAGTAATTATAAAAGTAATAAATAATTTAATGCTGCAAAAAATATAAACTTACGCTATTTGATCCAGGAAAATCGTAACCACCCATTACTTTCATATAAGCTTTCTCGAGTAAAGAAATCCATAGCTCCCCACGATTGCTAGAGTAGGAACAGAGTAATTGGTTGTATCGGCTTACAGGCAGAAGGTCATCTATTATTACTTTACGTGGAATGCCATTGATGTGTAGTTTCACCATGTATTTTCCTGACATTATATGTTCATCATTTCTAATATATAATAAATATTAAAATATATGCATATTTTTTACGCAAGATGAATTCTAATGTGAAAAAAATGATTGTACTGTTTAAATGTATCTTTTAAATTTAATTTTAAAAAAGTCATCGCGAATATGATTGTTTAAAACTGTGTGTAAAAAGTTAAAGCTACACATGCATCTACAAAAATTTTAGATAAAGCGTATCAGATAAAAAAAATGCTCATACAAAATGTACTTTTTTATGTAGCTTAATGTAAATATTTTTAGTGTAAAATACAATATATATAAATTACTAACACACACTTATATGTTAAAGTAAGCCAATAAGTACAATAAGCCAATTGAAATAAACCTAAATAATTACCAAATGGATTATATATGGGTTCCTTGTGTTTATTTTTTGGATAAATAATAGATGTTATGAGTCTCCGTCCAAACTTTTTCTCATATTGAGCACTCACAGCCAGAGAAGCAACAAATGAACAATCAGAAACTACCTAAAATACAAAAACATTAATTAAATGTCTCATGTATCACAGTTTTGTTATTATTTGCACTGGTTTTTAAATTTGACAAATTAATAATATATAAATGTACATTTTTAGTGTATTAATACATGTTCACTAACAGTCTGTTTTATGCTAAAGTAATCAACATGATGACCTATAACCATTTTAGGATTGGAATATAATTCTTCTGGTCGACGCCATCCAGCAAAATCAGGCTTTTGTTTCGGCGCTAATTCTAATAATCCGTCTTTATCAGTAAATGGAAAAGCATATTGAAATTTTTCAGCAAGATCAATACTCATAAATGGTACAAATTCGTTATCATTTATGTGAGAACTGTAGAGCAACACTTTCTTTTCTTCCTCAGTATAATTGGTACTACCGCCAGTTACCTTGAGATGTCCACTACTTCCCCGATGAAGCGGGGATCTGACATCTCTCGCTGAAATTTATTCAAATCAATAAATATGTGATAATGCTTTATCCTTTGCCTTTTAAATATGTTTACTACCTGGAGCAACTGATGGCGCATTTACTGGTTGTTCTGAATGTATTGGCTGTTCAGTATCTGGAAAATTGCTTTCTGGTACAGATGGTAGTTTAGCAAGACTTTTCATAACACCATTGTCCTCAATAGTTTTGATTCCTTTCAAGTCCTCTGCCCGTTCAACAGCAACTCTGACGAGATTTGTTAATTTTGCTTTTACTTCTGGGTCAACAGTCTTCTGTAATATATCGTTTCAATAACAATTATCTAGATATATAATAATATTATTAGTAAGAGGAATTATATACTTACTGTACTAAGGCCAAGTTCTGCAGCATCGGTATATAATTTTACTGCAATGTCTTTTAATCCTGCTTCATCTGCATCTAATGCTTGATTCATGAGAAACTTACATCTCTGTAATTCAGATTGATGCAAGGGTTCTGCCTCATGACTATTCTGTTCCTCCTCGCGAACTAAAATTTTCAGAAATGAGATTTTAAGTTATTTATAGCATTATGTTGTACAAATTATATTTACAGAAAATTCCATTAGCGCATGCTTACTGAGACGTTGTATCGATGAAATCCTCTCACGGTACTCTGCTAACTTATCTTTGTATGTGCCATCTAATTGCAATCTAGTAAGAAGTTTAATAGCAATGTCATAATAATACAGGGCTTGCTCGTACTGGCCATTGCTATCAAATTGCACCGCTCTACGAGCAGCAAGTCGCGCATCATCCAAGGTTTGCGTCATTTCTTAACAAATAAAAAGAGATGCTCCAAATTTATTCAACAGTGAACTGCTGTGTCAAGATCACATAATTTGAATCTTCTTTTTATTCTCTTGTAAATTTTTTATTAAACTTTCTATTAAAAACTACTATAATTATTTTACTTAAAATTTATATTTGCTCAAATGTGATAAGAACTATGAGAGCGAGAATACGGCAAGATAAAACATTAGTGATTAGATAAGTGATAAGTCATGAATACCATGGCTGACCCACACAATTACATCAATTGTTGATATATCACGAAGCATGCGCATCATAATTAAGGTTTGTTTTTTATTCCTGCACTGCTGCACTAGTGCAATAAGTTAGAATGAGAAAAAATATATTTGTCTTATTCTAACTTATTACACCAGTGCAGCAGTGCAAGAATAAAAAACAGACCTTTAGTTCCCACAAGTTCATACACACACAATATAAATAAATTTTTTTGCTTACTTCGCAGACTGCGAATTATTACAAATAATTCTAATAATTTTTAAAATTCATTGCTTGTTTTCTCTTTGTTAAACTTGTTAATTCGGAACATCTAGCGGTTTTCAACCTCTACGATTGAATGTCATGAAAATTTGCCTTGACATCAGAGTGCGTTCTTAAATTCGCAACGGATGCAGCCAGATACACCGGAATGTCATTCCATCTTTTTGTTATTTACGGAAAGTTGAACAAAGATAGAATGACACTCCAGTGCATCCGTTGCGAGTTTAAAAACGCACTCCAAGGGTGCGTTCTTAAATTCGCAACAGATGATCTGGCGATTTTCTAGCGGTATTTTAAATTGAAGTTAGCGGATTATTTTTTCAGGAGTTGGCAACACTGGTCGTGTTGAAGAATTTTACAACAGTTGCAAAGCTCAAAAGCTGCTTTTTGTGCTGAACGCAGCCACTGTGTACAGTATGGTACGGTGTGTACCAAGAACGCCAAGAATAGTTGACATATCTTATTAGTTACAGACAGAATTGGGTTTACCGCGATTTATTTATCGAAACAAAGCGGGAAAATGCATAGAAGGATATGGTACACAGATTCTAATTAAATAATTTTTTTACAAATGAAACGCAGCACCTGGTAAACAATGCAGATTGAATTTGTATGATGTAAAGGTTAGTTATTCGATCGAAGAGCGATTGTTTTATTATGCCGGCTTCTTTTTTTGACATACAAAAAATATATTATAAATGATAAAGAAATAAAAGTTTTAAAATTAATCCTTACAAGTATATAATAAAGATAATCATTATTAGGCAGATTAGAATTAGTTCCGGCGTCCGTTTATTTTTCGCTATGAAGAGGAAAGTTTCATGAAAACATTAATTTTTTTTACAAAATTATTCGCTTAACAGTATTTAATAAAAAAAACGTTGATTTTTAATTATAGGAAACGGTAAGGGGAGCGGCACAAACAAAAAAACTGCATTAGACAGGACACACATGACAAAAATAATAATGAACAAGGAAATGCCGTTGAGTGTGGAATGGATGCCACAAAATGCATATGTGCACAGTGCTCTGGATCACTTGCTACCGGGAGATAGAAGTCAGGACTACTTGATCATAAAACAGGAAGCAGAATTCTTCCAAAACACTCTTAATTTGCAATCTGCGCAAAATAAAGTTGTGCCTTTGCAAGTCTCATCTAAAGAGAAGGACAAGGAAATTGAGCAACAGAACAGCTGTTTGGATACAACAGTAAGTTTTGATCTTTATTCTATTCTTTTTGTAATAAAAAAAATTATGAAACAGCAGTGACATGTTTATTTCAATCGTGCTGTTCTGTTTGTTCAACTCTATTCTACTTGTCTCAAAATATATTTCTTATATTTCCTAATAATTTTTATTTAATACCTTTTTCTAACATTTTATGATATTTCCTTAATATCAGGTTTGTTTCTGAAAAAATTTTATTGTTTTTTAAAGCTTTTTTATTATATTGACCCAAACAATATGATAGTCTAAAGTAAAATAAGTAAGAATTAAAATTCATAATATCAGTTAAATTCTAGAGAATGACTAATTTTCAATCTAATTATTTAACAATGTTTATATTTTTTTATCACATTTTTTTATTAAAATCTTTTTTTAATAAAAGATAGTATAATATATTTGAATAGAACAGCAAGGTCAAGAATATACTTGTCACATTATTACTGATTACACGTGTATGTATAATTAAATGTATTTATATATATAATTGAAACTGTTCCACATATATATTTATTTTTAGCCCAGTCAAACGAATTCCTTAGATTTCCTACCTAGAAGATCGTTTGACGTTTCAGAGAAATTATACAATAAAGGTCGCATCGACATAATAGAGATGATGATAGACTCGATGTTCAATTATAAATACCTTTTTGTTTACGAAGATCTATTTTCCAAGTTTGTTGTGCTAAAGGCTCTCCATAGCAATTCAGCCAAGGAAGTCGCGACAAATCTGTTAGACGTATTGGGGATCATAGGAGCGCCGCGAGTGCTACAGAGCGGCAATGGGCGTAAGTTCACTGAACAAGTTGTGTACGAGCTACGCTCGTTGTGGAACAATTTATTCATACTGCACGGGGATGTGTCTAAGTGCGAAGTTAGTGGCTACAGGGATTTTAAGAGCTCGCTTGAATCCTGGGTGAGAGAGAATCCGACTAGGGCCTGGTGTGAAGGGTTAAACTTTGTACAGATTGCTCATAATTCGACATATTGCTGTTGGAACGGCAAAGTTCCGTATGATATACTATTCAGACGAAACGCACGTGAGATTTTTCAAAGTGTAGAAAAAGACAGAGAGATTTTAAAGACGGAAGAAGAATGGCTTGAGCATTTGTCGAGTAAGAAAGACGAAGATGCAGCTGCAACGACGAAAGATATACAAAATACATCGAACAATATTAATGTAATAAAGCAGTATAATATACAATATTGTATCAATATTATAAATGTGATATAACGATTAAAATTATTATGTTTCGAATGTTTCAGCAATGTGAGGAAAGCGAAAATGTACGAAATACACAGAGTCAAGACGCACTTTCGTCGAAGGCCGATGATGTAAATATCTTTAGTTACGTCAATGTGAGGCATGAACTTCCGGTGAATAACGGCATCCGCGAAACAGATTTAATGGAATTTACAGATGAAACAGACGCTAAAAACGAACCAAAGATCAACGAAAATGCTCAATCTCTCAAATGCAAGTACTGCCAAAAGCAATATATTAAGATAGGATTTTTGAAGAACCACGTGAGAACTCGACACAATACAAAACAGGTTCCCCATTGTAAGCTATGCAATAAAACATTTAGCGTTCCGAGATTATACGCAAAGCACATGAAGCAATCGCACGGACAGGATAAATCAACCAATATGGAGAAAGAGATACCAGTCAGTAGAAATACAAGAAACAACGCCAACGTTCCATCTAACAAAAAAAAGTCTGTGATTCAAATGACGCATGAGACTTCGGATCCCGAGACGACGAACGAGGATTGCGATTTATCGCTGGACATGACGAAAGAATCTAACAAGAGCAACAAGAGACAAATTGGTAGACGAAAGCTGTTGACAGAGAATCGCATATCGAAGTTGCAATCCTTACAGTGCGCGTATTGCAAGCAAAAATTCAGCTTCCCGAGTGTACTGGAAAGACACATGCGTTCGCACACGAACGAACGACCGTACGTTTGCGAGGTGTGCAACAAGAGCTTCAAGCAGTTAGGCCACCTCAGTCAGCACTCGCTGACCCATCGCAATTATCGTTCGTTCCAGTGTACGGTGTGCGGCATGAAGTTCAACTCCCTAGACTCGTTGAAGCAACATACTTCGAACTCGCACAAAGATGATGCGACGATGACATCGACGTCGTCCAAGATCCGTGACGTCTACCGTTTGTTCGAGTGCGACAGCTGCAAGAAGGTATTCACGACGAAGAGCGTACTGGAACGGCACATATTCACGCACACGCAGGAACGTCAGTACGACTGTAAGGTGTGCGGCAAGCGGTTCAAGCAGGCCGGTCACGTGAAGTCGCACATGCTGGTGCACACGGGCGAGCGTCGCTTCCAATGCACCGTGTGCTTGAAACGCTTCAGTCTGTCCAATTCGTTGAAGAAGCACATGTACGTGCACAATGGCGAGAAGCCGTACCAGTGCGACGTATGCGGCGCGCGTTTCCTTGAGAAGCGCAATCTAAACGGTCACCTGTTGACACATACTAATGAGCGTCCGTACTGCTGTAAGATTTGCGGCAAACGATACACCCTAGCGGATACTCTGCGCCGTCATGTTAGTGCCGCGCACGAGGATGGCCGTACGTATCAGTGTGAAATCTGCGCCAAAATGTTCAAGCAACTAGCGCATCTGTCGGTGCACAAGAAGGTGCACAACGACGAACGACCGTTTCAGTGTCACCTATGCGAGAAGAACTTCAAGCACAAGAATGTGCTCAAGTCGCATCTTGCGATCCACGCGAACGTACGACCGTTCGAGTGCGATGTGTGCAAAGCGACGTTCGTCAGGAAGACGAATCTGCAAACGCACATCTCATCCGCACACATGAACGAGCGCCCCTATACCTGCACCATTTGCGGCAAGCGCTTCAAGCAGATTAGCCATCTCAACGGCCACGTGGTCGTACACAGCAATCTGATGCCCTATAAGTGCGATTACTGTGATCGCCGATGCAATCGGCTCGACAATCTGAAGAAACATATGCGCCTTCACACGAAGAATAAGGAGTGTGAAAGTACTTTGGCGAATTAATATCTTGTCCCGAATGGAATACTAGAGTTAACAGAAAATTGCTAATTGTAGTAATCGACACGAATGAGACATTACTGCACCAGATTCTTTTAATTCTGTGGAATGTAGTTACTCATATTTTCTTACATTATTCTGAGTGAAAATTTATCCACATAATTAAGAATTTTTACATTTTTTTTACATCAATGTCCAATACTTTGCTGACTTTGGATGCGTTCGGAGAGACGCTATTAGTGTTATCAGCATCAGTCTTCCTTGTTCTACTTTTAATGAGTAATGAAGATAGACTGATGCTGGTAGAGCTAATAACGTCTCCTCGAACGCATCCTTTATAGATTTATGTTAGAATAGCTGAACTATTTTAATATAAAAGGTCTTATTAAAATGTTATTTTCAGTTATTAAAATTTTAATAACAAAAAATACAAAACTAAACGTGAATTAGATAACTTGAGTGAAAATTTATTCACATTAATCTGGGGTAACATAATTAGATCTTCTGAATGAATGTTGTTTACAGACAATATACAATATGATATGAAACATTGTCAGGTATATATATTGTTTTAAGTTATGTTAAATTGCTAGTTTGATATAAATTTCTGACAAAAAGATATGCAAAAGATATACAATAGAAATCTCGGAAGATACAATTGAAGATACAAAGAATATTATTATAGATAAATCAAAATATTGTACATAGTATTTTGTTATTATCATTCGTCTTTGCTTCTAGTTTGAGTTCTTTACAAGAGAGTTTGAATTCTTTATGAGATATTATGAGAGATATTTATAACTTATATTTTAATATCATTTCAATTATATTTATATTTATTATTCCAATTTTCTGTGCATTATATAGCATAAGTACTTTAATTATAATGTTTTTTAGGCATTTTTTATATGTAATGTATTACGCAATATGTAAGTGTAAAAATTTTTTTGTATTTACATAATAATGATTGTTTGATTCATAGCTATAAGATTTTAAAGCGATATATAAACTTTTAAATTTTATACTTCCATAAAATATTTCTGATCAAAATGTCGGTGTATACATATTCTACATGTGATTGTTTACTTTATGAGATAGACTGTTTTTTATATATTGTATGTACTTAAAGCAAACAGATACATATTTGATAGAATCATTAATTATATAAGTTTTTCTTAAAAAATAAGTCTTGCATTATCATTTTTTTAAGGGTATTTAGTATGCCCTCAACCTACTCAGTGTATTTTGACTATTTGGACACCCCTTGCATTATAATCATCCATGATTAGGTTAAGAAAACATTTGTGTGTAAAAAAACTTTTAAATTAATATTTTACCACAATATATATATTATATATATATATATGTGAATATTTATCATGCTCAAATAAATAAGTTAAAAATACCAAGGCTCTGAAAAATTTTAACCCAATATTTAAAATATATTTTTTTGAATAAATAATACTTTTATATTTTCTTTATTCTTTCCTCTCTTTAATTCTTTGTTACTCTTTAATATTTTTACTCTTTTTATAATACCCTTTTAATATACTATATTACATGGTACATTACATGGCTCTAAAACATTTACAATTTTGACAATTGATATACAAATATTTAGATGAGATAAATATCTTATCGAAAGAAAGTTTCAAAATAAAGCAAGTGTCTGCACTGTCTGCAGGTAACCTATGCAAATTTCGCGGTCAATTGTGTAACTTTTTGCGCGTGCAACGTTTAAGGGTGCTGTCCTATGGGCCTCGGAAAACTAAATCGGAAAGGCGGTACGCCACTCTGCCATGTTCCCTCGCGCTCCAGCGTCAGACGCCTGTTGTGTTTTTTAATTTGTCCCATTTCTGTTTAATATGGCATGTAGCTCTTTTTATATCACACTTTTCTGTCCTGTAAATTAAATGATAAATATTTTTTATATCAAAATGAATTAATTAGAAGTATAATATTTAATATATTTATATATTTATATATAACTTTTACCTAATTATAATAAGAACTGCTATGCAGTGCTTGCATTGTCCAGACTCGGCTTTGCACGAACATGAACATTTAATAATTTTTTTATCAATATTTTTTATAATTGATACATTATAAATTTCATGTGGATTACTGTAATTGGACCTATTTTTTGTTACCGTTTGCCTCCACACCGTGGCGGCACCCAATGCACTCATTAATCTAAGGAGAGGGGACTAGGGGAGCTGTCGCTGTGTTGAGTACAAGAGGTTAGGATTCGGAACGTTCCTCGCGGGGCCGAGTGTGCTGACGGCGACAATATGGGGTACAAGAAGAGGTTAGGCTTCGGGACGTTTTTCACCGTATTAATCGTACTGACGGCAATCTATTACCGCAACATCGACGACGTCCTGCATAAACGATTGCTGACTCTGTTGCACGGTCTCGAGAAGCTCGAGAACAAGTATGTTATCACGAGGAGGCCGAAAGTTGCCATAGGTTATGGCGTATGCACCGACGTCTTCATCGACGCGAAACATCTGCTAAGATATTCGGATGAAATCGGCCGACCTGAACACTTTGACGAGATCAATACCCAGCTTGAACTGCTCAAGAGCTTTGCTTATTATTTTCGCCATGGAGCCGCAGCCGAGTAAGATTTGTTTGAATTCTATCATCGTTTTTACATTAAACGTTCTGCAAGTATGCACATGTAACGGAAAGCGCATTGCTTAATAATTAAATATAGTAATTGTTAGATGTTAATTATTTCAATTATTTTATAGTTATATAAGTAATTGATTAATAAGTTACATTTGACATGAGACGTGTTACACAAGATGTTTCATAATAGAGAATTAGAGAATCTTAAATGTGTTTAACCAATAGCTTTTTCCGGCAACCATAAATATTTTTATTTACTTAAAAGTATAAAAATGTTTTCTATACAGGTTTATTATCCCTTCTAAATCATTTTAGTATATTATAATTGCACGTAATAATTATAGCTATCCTACACAGAGCAAAACTTTTTTCTACAGACGCTACATGGCAAACAGAACTTTATTCGACGAATTGGTGTCAAAAGCACGGTCGTTTCCCTCGTCCTACTCGACAATCGGAGGAAATGCGGCAGTCATGGCGATGCGATTCGCGCGGGAGGGATGCGACGTGACTCTCGCGGCTAAGATGACCAAATCCTTGCACCAGATGTTCCCTCAGGTGATAAATATAGTGGGTGGTGAAGTAAAACGCGATGATATTCACCTCATCATGGAATACAAGCATGGCGAAGTATGGGGCCCTTATTCCAGTGCGAGAGCAAACAGGTAACATAGATAATAAAAACTGATAATAAGATAACAGACATAATAATAAGATAAATGCAGAGTTATCTTGTACATTTTCTGATTACTTCTACATAAATTATGTATAAATTACATTGTGTTTATATAAAATCTTTCTGTAGATGTGAGCAATATAAAGTACTATAAATTATAAATAACAAAGAGAAAAAGAAAAAAGTAAAATTAAGTTATAAGATTGTTAATATATGACACTTTAGTAGAGTATTGATAAAATAAAAATATTAAAATTAAAAAATAGAATATACCTTTTATTATTGTTGATAAAATTTGAATCTTTGATGATCCATAAATTACATAACTAAAATAGTTTGCATTGTATACATATAATGTAGATCATTTATATTTTACATTAAGAATTATGTCCAATCCTGAATAAAAATGCATAATTAAGTAAATAATATTAATTGGTAGAAACTGCATTCTTTTACACCTTTTTCTAGATATATTATTCACAACGACATAAATAATCCACTGATCAGTTCATTTAACGCCTTCGACAAAATTCTGAGAACCTACGATCCTGATTTATTGGTAGTCAGTGGCCTACAAATGATGGACAACTATCCATTTCAAGAAGGTAATATTTTAGTGATTATATCCACAATTATGCATTAAATTTTAAAAAATCTACGCGTTTTTACACACAATTGTATAGACAAACGCAAGAACCTGCTGATAAATGTAAAAAAACAAATGGTGGAACGTCTGAGCTCTACCAGAATTCATTTCGAAATGGCTTCATTCGCCGAGGATAAATTGCTTTTTGAGCTGTGCGATTTGGTGGTTCCGTTTGCCGACAGTTTGGGAATGAACGAACAGGAAATAGCGAATTTGTACAATACTATGTATTACGGTAATATCTCATTAGTGGCAAACTCAACTCCGCGTGTCGCAACAGTGTTGGATCAGATGAGAACATTGTTCAAACTCATACGCCTGAGAGGCAAGTCGATCGCGAATTCTAGAGAGATCACGAGAATTCACGTGCACACGCTGGCGTACCAAGCCATATTCACCGTTAAAGATTCTGTTTGGAAGAATACTATGGCCGCTGCGGCCAAAGCATCGTTAACCGCACACAGACATGTATGCGCATCGAGTAACGTAAGTGTTAAGATATATGAATAAATAAATTGTCGACAAGCGTTTTCTAATTGAATTATATGTGAATAGTTTATAACAATAGTTTTCCTAAATGTTTTACCAGATTTCTAATATTTGATCATAATTATCAAATCCGCAACTTTTTTTCAAATGAAACGTTTACAGAAATTACTAGACATATATATGACATTTAATTTATATATTAAAATATATATTATATATGTATATTATATATGTGAGCAATAAGCCGTCTTACGTTCGCGATTTTAAAAGTATTTCATCTAATGTGTAGGTTGATGTAACGAAAGCCACCCTGATCATGGACGACAGTTTCTCGACGTCTATCGTCGACGGTACTCGAATAGCATTGAACATCGACAAGCCAGTATCTTGTTGGGATGAAATATTGAAGGTGGAGCAAGAGAATATTTCTATTCAGGTGTGCGTCGCTCCCGTATTGGTTTGCACGCAAGCTAGTCAAACGGCAGGAGGCGGTGACAACATTTCTAGCGCGGGCTTGGTACTTCAGATTTAAAGTATAGATTCACATCGATTTACGACGGGATTTTACTTACACCGCCGTGTTCGCATTACGAATTGCATTTCCCATCCATACACACGTAGACGACGAACAGAAATCCTAAAGTAGGCCTTTAATAATGTTTTTAGTACGTGAGAATCTACATTGAATTTACATTCCGATTTGACTGCAAGAAATATAGACTGTAATTACGTGCATCACTAAAGACTATAAAGCACGATTTAATTCTTCTATGCACTCTTTTATGCGAGTGTGTTTTATCAAATTGTGACGCTTCGCCTAATACGATTATCGATATAGTAATTTGGTACTAACATCGATGTTTGCAACTCTATTGTTAATTCTTGCATTTATAGATTAATTTTAACCGAAGAAAGTTTATTCGATATTATATTATGTAGGCTAATTATGCTACGATAGAGCATGTATTAAGCATTTTTACAAAAACAGAATTAACGAAAACCAGAGATTTCCTGAGTACTGAAAAACTTAAGTCAAAATGGATACTTAAGAATTAAATGGTGCCATGTGATCTATATTTCAATAGAGATAGTTTCAACAATTTCGCAATAGATTCGTAGTTATGATATATTAACTTTCAAAACCACAATGTGATATTATCTTTAGAAATCGTAATCTATTAATTTTTAGAAATTGTAAGATTAAACTTAAAGAAACAGAAAGCTTGAAAAGTCAAAGTGATTCTTTAAAAGAAGAAAAATAATTATTTAATCTCGGGAAATGTCGCATATACATGTCTCCAATGTTACGATACATTCCGATGTAATCTATTATCTTTATATATATATATATATTTAAAAATCTCGCATTTCTTTTACATTCGAAAATGTACATATACGGCGTAAGCTTGAAAGTTACGGATTTGCAATATTAAAGATATACAATATCAATGTTAATACACAAATGTGAAATTGTATTCTTTTATTGATATTACATCTCGTCTTATTTTTTTGACTTATGCACTGATAACATTCCATAACATTATTCAGATTTATCGATTTTCAACAAATTCTTATAACCTTTTTTTTAAAAGATAGAGACAAAGTTTAAAACTATATCATACATTAATCATTATTATTGTTAATGTCATTAAAAATGTGATATTGATTGTGCAATAGTGTATCTATTTTCTAAAACAAAATTGACAAAAATATATTACTAAATGAAAAGAATAGTTATGTTAACGAAATAATAACATAATCTAGCGGGCAATTTGTAAGTTCTACTGTATATCGTTAAGTAATCTTTACAGACCGTACATGTTGCTTAAGCTGGGCCAAATTTTTAATTTTTTATGGCGCTGACTTTATATGTTCACAGTATTTTAGGATCATCTGTCGTAGAATTGTTTTATTTTTTTTTTATCATATTCTATTTCAAAACATAAAAGAAAGTTATTGATAAAATATTATCGAAATAAATGATAAAGATTAGATACGGATAAATAATCTTCTCTATTGCGATTTTTCTTGCACGTGAATCATTAACGAAATGCCATACATCGATAATGAATCCATAGATCGCGATCATGATTTACAAAATCGTATCACCCTCATCGATGCCCAACATGCGCAAATCATCGGGCCCGGGTTGCGTGTCCGCTTCCGCTTCTTGCATAATTTCGGGTGGTGGCTGATCCATGTACTCGGGACCATATCCTACACAACCCAACATACTGTACATAGAAGAATACATAATGTTAGATTCCTGTTGACTCTGTTGTTGCTGTTTGGTTTCCGCGGTTTCCTCCTTAGGAAAGATTATATTGAGAGCTTCTTGTAAATCATCCGGCAATGGAGTGCTCGGATCTGCCGGACGTTTCTCTGACGGTTCCGGTATATCGGCCACGTCAGAATGCGGCACCCCAGCACTACCCGAATCTACTACCGTCGGCGGCGGCGGATTCTGCACAAAGTTTGCGTTCGATATCGGTGGCGGCTGCGTCATGAAGGGAGCGGGTGGTACAGCTTGACGAGGCGGAAATCTTGGTGGTACTTGAACGAATGGTGGTGGATTTGACATGAACGGTGGAGGCGGTCGATTTGGCGTAAAGTGCGGTGCCGGTAATGTACTTTGCACCGATGGTCTATTCTGCTGCGCTGCTGGTTGTTGCTGACTCGGAGTGAAGCTGGGTGGTGGTCTGTTCAATGGTGGTGGTGGATGCGGGGGTAACGGCAATTTCGACACGCTCGAAGTTTGCTGTTGTTTTTGTTGCTGCTCGACTACTGGCTGCTCTTCTATGACCGTCTCCTCGGACTGATCATCTATCTCCATGTCGACCACCTGCTGGGTCGGTTTATTTTCGTTCAGGACGGGGGGCGGAGGCGCCACTAGAATCTTCATAGGTTGATTGTTAGTTTTGCCTGTCACTGGAGCCATAGTGCTGCTATTTAAATTTACTGGGGTAGCTAATTTGGTAATATGCACAACACCAGGTGGATTGATAATCTCGTTGGGTACTTTTGGCGTGTCTTCAAACTTGCTTTGTTGGTAAGGCAACGGTGCGATATCTTTTTCCGGTAACTTCGGCTCTTCGACCTTTTTCTTGAACAAAGGTAATCGGCCGATGAACGGTAATTTTCCCTTGGCCGCTACTTGAGGCGCGGATTTCTTGCTCGAAACGGCACCTTTCTTTAACTTCTCGTTTGACTTTTTTGAATCAAATTTGGATTCGTCGTTCGATGAATTATCATTATCTCCCCGTCTGTCCTTGCTATACTTGTCGTAGCCTCTCTTAGGACTGCTATCGCGCCAATTTCTATCACGTCTTGGAGAATCGTCTCTGCTGTCTCTGTCTCTCTTTCGACGATCGTCGTAGTAATCACGGTCTCTGTCTCTATCTCGATCTCTGTCGCGTCGACTTCTTCTATCATATCTACTGTACTTACGATCGCGATCATCTTTGTAACGATCTCTATCGCGATCCCTATCATCTTCTTTTTCAACTGACTTACTTTCAGGCGGCTTCACTGTCATGTTCACTTGCTGTTTAGTCCAGAATCCCATGTGCGGTTTCGGCATCTCTTCTGGTTTCGGCAACTCGATCGGTTTATTTGATGCGATCGCCTGAGATTGCCTCTCCTCTTCTTTCTTAATCCAAAAAGGCTTTGGTGGCTCCTTTGGACCCCAAGCCTCCAATTCCTCTGATTTCTTTGAATAAACGTCCTGCTGCAAATCATATTCCTCTTCCATTTTCTCTGGATTCCCCTTACGATTTTTCATCTCCTCCTCTTGTTTGGCCTTCAATTTGTCTCTGATCGAATTCAGGAGTTGTCTATCGTCCGCCTCCGACGGATGTTGTTCGGGGAGCGGTGACTGATTAATCTGCGACGATGTTTTTGACCAATGTCCTTTCAATTTTAAAGGCTGATAATCTATTTCTTCATTCAAAATTGCCTGCGTGGATGCTTTCATCTTGTTTCGCATTGCCACACGTATACTCTTGGTAGTATCTTGATCTGATTCTGTATCAGAATTCTCTGATTCACTCGACGTATCACTAGCACTGCTTTTATTTCTGCGTTTTTTCGCTTTCTTTGATTTTTTCTTATTCTTCTTCGATTTCTTCGATTTTATCGGCGGATCGTCATCTTTCTGCTTCTGCAATTCCAATTGTATCTGTTTGTGTTTTTCCTCGGAAAATGCCTTTTCTCTATCAGCCATCCAGTCAGTTTCCCAATGAGGATTTTGTTCCACAAAGCGCTGAACAAATACATTATTTAATTAAATTATTTGCAACGAGGACATGAAACATGTAAAAAAAAATTTGCAAGTTATTTTTTACTAGTTTAAATTTAAATTGTTTTTAAATAACTATATTTATGATTAATGAAAATGATTTAAAAAATTCATAATTTTATAATTTTGCAAATAAAGTAAATCTAATCTAATTGTTATTAAGTACCATCTGTAAGAAAATTACTTACAGAAAAATTCTCAGAATGGCGTTTAGACTTGAGATGCAGACTTGCACAATGAAGGTCCCCTATCCAAGAGTCACAAAGTTTGCAGTACCAAGCCGTTGCTGCACTAAAGAACTGCAGCCCTATAATCAAACAATCCCGCAGTTAGTATTAAGCTTCGAAAAGGGTAAGCATTATAAGTTCATAAAGAATGACCTTATATTCTGCCACGACACATTCATGTCACTGAAAACAAAAATAATATATTAAAAGATGTTTGATATAAATAGCCGATTATGTTAAATTTCTCTGTATATTCCCACGATGATCTGTAGAAAAACAGAAAGGGAAGAAAGGAAAGAACCAATTTTATTTCTCAGAAATATTATCTCTACACGTCACAAACAATAAAGCATATAAATATATATATAAACAGATAAATAATACATTATATTTTTATGAATATATTGCAACTGCTTACTCTTAATTATTTTCAAGATTTAAGATTTTATTGAATATATGACTTGTAAAATGTGATTATATGTACTTAAACGATTATGTGTATGATTAAGTTTATACAAATGGGCACTTGCAGTATATTTTACAAATCAGTTAATACAATATTTAAAAAAAATAAATTTAATAATAATGAAAAGATAATATACACATTTTTAATATAAATCAGTGATAACTTTCTTCGCATATAACTTCACCAAACTTACACATATGTGTGTACATATGTATCTCGGTTATGAGCAACAACACAAAATACTTTATATACATTATCTTACATGTCATTACTTTCTGTCAAGTAATGCACTTCACGACGTGATAAGATCTTAACAAGATCTAATCCAGAAGATAGTCGATCACCCTAAATTGTGTAAAACGTAGTGTTGTGGAAAATGAAATTAGACACATGATCACGATAAAGTGACATTGCCAGAAAGCTGGATTGGAAAGTGCGCTTCTTGAATCCAGATAAAATCCAATGCATCTCTGTGGTGTTTGTGACATTGCAAGAAAATTTGTATCTCCGTCAAGATTATCTTGAGTTACAGAATGTTTGCCATAAAATTCCGTGATACAAATCAAAATTATTAACTTTAACATTTTATTTGACGAATGTTCCGACTTACATAGGACAAATTTTCAAGCAACTTGTGATTGTTGATCTCTTCAATACATACCGAACACCACAGTTATCTGTGCACAAGCTACGGAATTATATTCTATTAGTAATTGCCCACTGTAATTGACCTTACCTTTAATAGGCGTTCTTTTCGTTGGTAGTCCGTGATAAAAGGGTACTTCTTTTTCTGTCCCTTCGCCATTTCGCTCATGCCATGGCATATCAACAATCTTGCGTTCCTGTCATATAAAGTAAAATATTAGTTAAAACGGATTTTATAACAGACGCAAGAAACTCGGTACTCTTTTTTGTCTTTAATAAGTATTGACATATGGTACATCAAAAATTCCATTATGTACCATTAAATACATTAAGTACCTGCTTGTCGTGATCGTTACTGTAATATATCATCCAGTTACAAATATAGTTTGAACTACAAATATATATACAACCTTAATTATAAATCCTTTTTTTATTATACAAAGCAATATACATATATACATATTTTTTTCTTCTACCTGTTCTTTACAGTAACAATTTGCATTATTTGTATAAGGAGCTCTAGATCTATCTTCTTTAACATTTGATTACTTCAGGCATCTCTATCAACATTTTATAACGATTATGTTACTTAAAAATATTACTTACTAAACAAGCCTCTTTGTGTTCATTGCTATGTAGATGATTTAAATATTCCTTTGCTGTTTTAGGAAAGATATCGCAGACTTTACACCAATGCATTTCAGGATCGTAGTGAACAAAATTGTACATTGGCTTATCTTCCGACGATCTTCTCTCCTTAATATCTCTTTCTGCTTTGGACTCCTTATCCGAATCGGAAGCTGATGATCTATTGGGCGAAGGAGACTTCCCTTTCGGAAAGTCCTCCTTTGGACTTCTCGAGCGCTTACTCAATTCTTGCTTAAATTTGTTCTTCAGATCGTCCACGGTAGCTTTGTCACCAATAATACCAGTGAGCATATCGATGACATTGTGAATAGACTTCATTTTAGTTTGTATTTCAACCTGTGAACACAAGGTTAAATTCAAATAAATGCTGATCATGAAAAAATGAGATTGATAAAAGCATGTGTGTTAATTACCTGCAATTTCTGATTTTCCTTTAAAATTCGATTATTTTCGCGGCCGCCCTCCTTGCTTATCTCGTCACATTGCTGACGCAGAATTTCCAGTTCGCGTTGCAACGTGGCAGATTTCTTAACATATTCTTCTCGTTGCTTGGCCAATGTTGCTTTCTGTTGTTTCACTTCAGCTGCGATTGCTGTTGGGTGTTTAATTTGAAATTTTAAGACGGTATACAAATATACCAATTCTTATTATTAAACACACATACACTATTAAATAAATATCAACGTTAATTTAAATTACTGTAAATAGATTATCATTAAAATTTTTTGCATTATGAATTAAGTTCACTACAAATAAAACAAAAAAGAATTGCGTGCCTTCTTTTTGCCTGGCGTCGTCAGGCCTTGTTAAAGATGTCACTAAGCCAGAAGAACCGCTATCAATTGGCCTTGACGATTCTTGTTGTGATGTCAAGGAAGGAGGTGGTGGTGCTTGCTGGTTGTTATATGACACTTGATTCGCTTGCCAGTTGGGCGGTGGGTAATCCTAACAAAATTAATACATCCCATCGATCTCAAGTCATTCAATGGTTTTCTTATCAACCCTTACCTTTATCAGACGATATTCAAATGAGGACTTTGGCTAATACACGGAAGTCTTGACGATGTAACGGTGTGTGATCAATATTATGGATTTCCAATATCAGTGCCAGAGTAAAATACATAACGCGAATGTTATACTTACTGAGAAATTCACAATAATGCGATACAAAGAAATGTAATTGTAACGCTTCGAGAGAGAAGTGGAAACAAATACGCTACCGAATATAAAAATCATAATCGGTAACGTAAGTATAACTATTTTTGAAATATATACTTTGCAAAAGTGCATAATAGACTCTAATATTAGAATATGCATTCTTCTCCAACAGTCATTTAATCTTGACACCAGAATCAAAATCAATCTTTTTTTAAAACTAAAAATATATTAAAGTACAACTTACACTTCTATATCCAGCAGGTTGTTGATAACTGTAGTCATAGCTCGTACCATAGTTATAACCATAATTGTTATATCCCTGATTATAGGCAGAAATAGGTGGCGGTGGCTGACTTGTGTTCGGTGGAGGTGCCTGTAAAGATAAAAAGCAATATTACAACAAAGTCAGTCAAAATAATAAAACATTGTTTTCTATTTTATCCTTTAAGTAGATAGATAATCTATTAGTTATAGTTAATTATATAATTAAATTTACATTAATTATCATTCTTTGAGATAAAAGAATTTAAAAATAAGAAATTTTAAGATTTCAAGAATAAAGAGATATAAATCAACCAATTCTGTTATTAATAACAAAAAAAAAAGAAATATTTAAGAAAATAATGCTTGGAATGCTGTGGCTTTTATCTACTCATTTAAAGATTTTTCATAAATCCATCAAATTTATGAAACTGCTTATACCTGATATTGATTGTGTACCGCTGAAACATAACCAGTAGAATTGTTCGGATTAGGTACAGAACTTTGGGTCTGGGATGGAGGTGGTGCTTGTTGCTTCCAGTCTTGTCTATTACTAGACTCTTTACGCCTTCTGTCCCTAGAACTCGAACGAGACCTTCTATCCCTAGAGCGAGACCGACGATACCGATTTCGTCTTGGAGATGGTGACCGATCGTACTTTCTTCTCCTTCTGGCATGTGAGGAATCATCTGAATCAGCACTAGGGCTTCTAGGACCCTTGCGCCTGGATTCAGACTCCATTGCTTGCTTTAGGTCTCCTATACAACATAAATACATGTGCTGTAGTCATTATTCATCAATAAAAATTTAAGGGCTCGGTACAAAGAGACAAAGAGATATACAAAAGATTTGTTTTTTCCACGCCATTGTTCATCTATTTCATAAAGACAATAAGACAAAGGTTTTACTTACTTTCTTATTACTCTCTTTACTTGAATATTTATCACGTTGGAAACAGGAAGATAGCAAAATGAGAAAAATCCAGAAGGGCCTGTAAGACTGTTCTACAACCACGTAATCATAGTCGTAATTGTAAGGTAAAGTTACATGTCAGCTTTATCAATGCAAATTTAACTTTAATCTTGATTTAACTTTCCTTTCACGTTTTCCTATTTCTATTGCAAATACGAAAACTCAAGTCTGTATCAAGACTCTAATGGAAATGGAAATGGAAACAAACGATTGCCCTGCAATGCTTTCACAATCAGTCTTACAATTACGGAATTGTAACACAGCCTTAACCAAATAAAAGACACGTTTTCAGACGTAATCATCAATTTAGGCGGATTTTACGAATCGCGAGCCTGATTCACTCGGTTCAGATACACGAGACTCGTTTCGCGACGGATGTTAAACGTGCGACAGTATCGGGTGCGTCGCGCTGCAGCCATTTGCTGTGCTTCACGAGGAAAGAATCGGCATCGGATCGGGGGATTTGGAAACACGCGCTGACCACACGGCTTACCTAGGCTCGGAGAGGTTCCTCGTCTTTCGTATGCTGAATCGCGTGGGCAGTCAGCCGAAATTGATGCGTCGACAACACTCGCTGGAGACGCCGATAGTATACCGCATGCCGCAATCTCGCGACCGGAGATCACGAAGATCAGAGGGGATCAAGGAGACTAGCCGAAACGTGACGATGGCCGTCGCGTCGACTCGCATGGACAACGCAATAGATCGTGCACTTGGACAAACTCGAGATGGAATCAGATGAAATAGATAACCGAAAGTCACGTCGGATCCGGATCTCTTTGTGGCCGCGTCACATTAAATAAAAAATAAGTATGTAATTGGACGTCAGAAGCAAAAAAAAAGAATAGAGTGAAAGAGCGTGGAGAAATTCTGCCAAAAGGAACAAACTCGAATACGGGACACGAACGCTTCGACCAATCGCGTATTCGCTGGTATTCGCTACGCACGCACAGAATTGAACCCCGAGTTCACGCACGAGGCCGCTGCCGGCGCTGCCAAATAAAAATGGGGAGCGAAAAGCGCACGCGCGCGTTTCAAAGGATTTGAAAATGTCGGACGATTCCGCGGACTCCACCGTCAGCGACGAGGAGGACGAAGCTGAACGGAGAGTGACTCGCGGTGGCTCATTCGGATCGGGAATGGCGAGACGGCTGAGGGCATTGTTCTGTTGCGTCCTTAAACGCAAACCACGCGCGCACGAAGTCGTCGAGTGCGATCCCGACGAGTACGACTACGTTGTCGAGAAGCTGATCGTGAGACGCGTGCCGGTCGCGCTTATCGCGATCCCGACCGATCTCGCGGACGGCGCCTCGCGATCGATGTCCTCATCCACGCTCGGCGCGAAGAGAGCGTCGATGAAAATCAAGACGAACAAGACTTTGCGCTTTGAAGACGAACTTCAAGACTCGACCGGCGGAAGGCAAGTCTATTTGAGACAAAGAATAAACTTGCAATTTTTATTATTTAACTTTTAACTTGTTACTTTACCCAACTCTTTATGTATAAGATTATACAAGAAATTTTACATACAAAAAATATTTGATATGATACTTTAATTTTTGAAATTAATAATTCTATTCCACAGGATGTTTTGGATTGAATAATAAAGTAAAATGTTGATAACTTTTAACTTATTTAATTATTAACTTTAACTAGTTTTTCTTAACACAAACTTCAACTTATTAACTTTTTTCCTAGGGTAATTTAACTGTATAAAAGAAATAAAAAGTAAAAGAAAGAAACATTGTTTCATATACAAAACATTTTTTTTAGAATAATTTAAATTTTAAAAAATTATGAAATTGTAACTTTATATAAATAATGCTTTTTAATATTAACTTTTAATTTAATGTTAATGCAATTTTTTACTGAATTAGTTTTTGTTTCTGCAATATATTATTAATTGTATTCATGTAACTAAATTCTATAAGCCAATAACTTAATTTAATTTAATTTAGTTAAAAAACTTCACTAATTTATTCTACATAGAAGAGAAGAGAATAGATGCAAAGACTCTGAATCTAAACTTGAATTTAAATGTCACTCAAAGATACTCTAAATTTTTTTATGAAGCAGACAATTGTTTGCGGAGAATATCTCTGAAGCAACGTCCAGTACGAAAACTGATGTTTCCTCCAGAACAACGTCCTCCATGACTGTACAAGACGATATTTCAACTCGAAATGATTCTACTCATTATAAATCTTCCAGTCCTCTCTTTGAATTTGAGAATGAAACGAAATCACACGTGAGAAAGGACGAAGCACGAAATATGTCCTCTGAAAGAAAACAGGATAAATTTGTTCCTAGATGGAATCAAAAATACATAGTGTCACCATTTCGAGTACAAAGAGGTTCCTTTGATCTTACAAATCCGAAGGAAGTCATTGGAGACCTTGTGGTAAATGGCAAATCATTATCGTATATCGAAGAATCTCACGAAGGCAAATCTTCAGAGCCAATGAAAAATGTGAAAAATCGAGACTTGACATCGAATACAGCTGTTAGGTGGCGAATCACCGTTAAACGCCAGCGTGCGAACGCGACTTCCGAGCATCCTGTTTTCAAGGTGTGACTCAAACTTTCAGAAATAATAATTCAAATTTGTATGTTGAAAATTATAGTATTTTCTTCTAAAGAAACATCACTCACTTATTTATTACGTTAGAAACATATTAAATAATATTTCCACAATGTTATTTAATAATTTTAAATACTCTAATAACTCCCCTAACTTTTACAGTTAGAAATTTTTACAGTTAAGATTCTAGTTTTCAAAAGTAACCGAATAATATTTTCTCAATTGTAAAAATGATCGATACGTTAAAATATAAATGTAGAATGTAAAATAAAGTCATATTCTTTTCAGGAAAGGAAAACGCTCAGATGAGGACGTACCTCCACACGTAACGACAGCTGCGTCCACCTGCGTCTATACACTTTCGCACCTGTGGACGTTGCCGCGGTGACGAACACTGCATTACAATGGCAGCGATCGAGATATTTTCAAGTTCTGTCACTTATAAGTACAAGAGTAGAATACATTCTTGCGCCTCGATTGTTGCTATTTTGTTCATCGTATTATCTTTAATAACGCCCCTTTTTATAATTTACAATGCAGGAGGTACGAATCGATTTTTGTATTGCCGACTTTAGATATTGCGTATCATAATTTATAATAACATTTATATTTAATATTTTTACATTTCAGGTATTTGGATGAAAAATCGCATGCACGCGGAAACACCCGATGTGCATTTTATATACAAGTACCTATTAATCGCGGAGATTGATTCCTTTGAAGAGCCCATTGTGTGTTCCACATTCACGACATACAAAGAAAACGATATCAAAGATCAATGTGCATTAATCAAGGTATTTTTTTCATTAAAAATACATTAAAGATGCTGAAAATACTTTTTGCGAATTATATTATAATTCAGCCTCTACTTATGTGTTATGTTTTATTTTAAACGCAATCCTTTGTTCCAACTTTTTTTCTTTTTCTAATACAAAGATTATATGTGTCAGATTTTTATTTATTAAAACATTAGTTATTTATATTTATTATATCTATTTAGGTATTATTTCTATATTTATACTGTTTTATTTAGGTACAAGAATACGATTTAAATAATGATGGGCAAAAGGATTCGCTAAGATTTGAAGCTCATTTTTACACAGACAAGCCAGTGAAATCTCTACGACTCTTGCTGTTCTTCAATTTTAAATTAAAGGTGGATTTGTGCCGTTTATAATATAAGTTTATAATATAAGCTTTCCATTTAATTGTTTATTTATAATTTTCTTTATTTCGTAGCATCTCATTCAAGCAACGATAGAATCTATTGGCGTGTTTGATCGAATGTTAAGCAATGAAGCTCAAGAGATACGATTCTTTGGTGATTTAGAGCTACGGCAGAAGGGAATTTTGCGCAGAGAGGGTCTCTACGAAACTTACAACCACAGCATTGAGCTGTCCGATTATTCTCTAGCCGATCTACTATTGCATAGTTTCAACCGAAAGTGTACGTATATCCATGTTTTTCGAAAACTGATTTGTATTATCAAGAGATAGAGTTATTAAATAGGTATTTACTTTATAGTTTCTGCCAGAATCACGAATGAGCGGGTAACATGGAAAACGGGCTTTTCCAATGACGAAGCGGTAGTTGTCATCGGTGAATTGTTCTACGCGGAAAATTTTATTTACTATCAGCCGAGCATGTGGGAGGAATTAAAATGGGCATGGATCCAATATCTGTCGTGTCTACTTGTGTTTGCATACGTGACTAAACATATCTTGGTATTTCTGTTCACCAATAGATACCTGAACACGTATATTGTAAGGCCGTGGGTGAATATATAAAAATAAACTGAGAATATACCTATCCGGTAAATATTGTAAATAAATCTACACATCTTTCGCGTACAAACCGTTATAACTTTTTCTTTTATTTTTCACGCCACGCTAGACCTTTCCGTTCTTATTGCGTTCAATTTTTGTATAATGTACTCTTCGATGTTTGATACAAATCTGATACACAGTCATTATTCACTGAAAACAATTAGATTAAAAAAATTTAATGTAAACAACATATATTTCTATGTATTCTTAAATTCTGATAAAATTTATCAGAACCCGCTTTTATCAGAAAGAAAAAAAATGCGTTTGTAGTCCGCGCTATCAGCCACGCTATCGGTCATATAAATTGGATCGATAAAAGGCAGCCGACTCCTGCCATTCACGACGGTAGCGCCGGTTATCGTCGCTGACGTCGGCTTCTATCCCTTCGCTCGTTCTCTCGTGGCTGACGTCGATTGGTGGCTCGACGAGGGTGGAGACTGCGCCATGTTCGGGGGTCGCATCTTCGTCGTTCTCGCATGTATTCATGTAATACACAGTAGCCGCACGTTGACAGTCTGTCAGCCATAAGCAATACAGAACCGATGATAGAATGGGTGAGTGTGATATTAGATTATAAGTCGGTGAATCGGTAGCATTTAGTTTTGAGTAGTTTAATGTTGAGCCAAACATTCCGGTAAGACCGACAATACTCCACACCCTTACGCGACTTTAAAACAAATTCTGACGTTGACGATTTTACTTGTAACAATAGATAATTTGATAACTTATGGGAGACTGACCTATAGGACATTTTCCAAGTAAAACTTCACAAATGTCTGTAAAATCAAAAACATATAACATTTTCATCTTTACACTTTAAAAAATTAAAAATAAAATAAATAAATTATTATTGAAAGTTTGTGAGATATCTCTAAAATATAAGGTATTTAGACAGCCTGATTAATAAATTTAACCCGTCAAAAATATTTTTTATTTGCACCGATCTTTTATTATAATCCAAACAATTTATCCTTTATTGGTAATTTTTTATACAAATGTCTTTAATTTAATTTTTGAAGAAAGTATACAATTTTTTAAATTTATCTTCTTTGCCATGTTACCAAAGAAAAAAATTATTTTATATCAAATAAATTCTTTTATTGAATATAATTAAACTCTGATTAAATTAGGTTGTAAAACTGGGTCTAAGAGTATAAAGAAACTATTATAACTTTATGATGTAGTCTTGTTTCTCACATAAATAAAAATGTTTTGAACGCAGAGTAGCGAGATCCGGTAAGATAGTGGCACTTTCACCATGTCCACGAAATCCAAGGAGAAAGTGGTGGCCGCCATTCGGAAGCTTTTTCGGTCTTCCGATAAGATAACCGAACCGGAGGGAGCCAGCAGCTCAACCAATTCGCCATCGAGGAGACTCTTAAATCGCCACCACCGTCCAGATGCCGTCACTCCAGTGGACGGACCGATATTAGAAAATCCAGATTCCACTCATGCAGATTCTACTCATCGTAGTTGTTTCTTCAAGGCAAAGAAGACCGCAAAGGTGCGTGGAGTTCTCGACTCGTTCAATTCATATAAAATCAAAAGATCACTGTTTTTCTTTAATGAACAAATGTGATAGTAACTTCTTTATCTATTGATAATCAAACGTTGGATATTCTGAGACAGTATGTAAATGTTTTAAACCAAACTTAACTCATACAGGACAACAATGAATGTAAAGCTCCTTGCGACAAGGACATCGGTCTGCGTCGATTAATGAAGGAGTTTAACAGGATCCAAAGAGCGCAGCGGAACGATTCTGCCTTTACCGTGGAGCTCGTCAACGATAATGTTTTCGAGTGGTTTGTTCGATTGCACAAAATTGACCCGGACAGTAAGCTGGCGGCCGATATGCGCGAGCTGAAGATACCTCACATATTGCTGCACGTGATTTTTCCAAAGGAATTTCCATTTGCACCGCCTTTTATGAGAGTAATTTCACCGAGGATTGATCAAGGCTTCGTGATGCATGGCGGTGCTATTTGCATGGAGCTGTTGACGCCGAGAGGATGGTGTTGCGCGTATAGCGTCGAGTCAATGATTATGCAGTTTGCAGCCAGTGTTGTAAAGGGGCAGGTGAGTACTGTTTTGATCTGCGTTAAATAATTAATTTCTTCATATATGATGTATTATGAAAATGTATTCAGAATCGTAATATACATGATAGTGTCATATATTATGATACAATATTAGATGTGTGTGTGCGTGCGTGCGTGCGTGCGTGCGTGCGTGCGCGCGCGCGTGTGTGTGTGTGTGTGTGTGTGTGTGTGTGTGTGTGTGTGTGTGTGTGTGTGTGTGTGTTACATTCACATAAATTAATAAAAACTTGGGAAATTTTAATTTTGTATGGCCTTTTTTAAAATCAATTTTAAGAAATTTAGTTTTATCCTGTTTGTGAGTAAAGAAAACAAAGATAAAAAATTTAAAAGATTAATTACTAATGTATTTATACTTACCCATTTTTTAGACTTATGAAGCTTTTATTTTGACAGGCACAAGTGGCGAGGGTGCCAAAACCGAACAAAGAGTACAATCGGCAATTGGCTGAGGAGACATTCAAGAATCTGGTAAGAACGCATGAGAAGTATGGCTGGGTGACGCCGCCGCTCGCTGAAGGCTGAAGGCCACAGAATATTTCATTTCGTAGAAAGCCGAAAGAGATCTGCGTTTCTTGTTTAAGAAGAGGCGAATAAACCGACGTGATTTTTTTCCGATTTTTTCGGAAAATAGTTTCTTTGTTGCGTTAGGAAAACCAAAGAATAATTTTATTGTTGCCTAATTGCAGCAAAATGCGCAAACAGATGTAGCAAAAAAAAAGCATCGAACTTGCCAGGTGAATAAAGTCGCGCATGATTTTTTAAATCATTTTTTAATTTTTGTAATGAAAAAAAAATTCCTACATATTTTATATGAAAGAGGGTTTCAAGATCTTTACAAATTTTTTATTTTTCATGTAATTATTCTCTCTTTTGCGAGAAGAAACGAGTTGTGAATACAAGAGTGCTAACTTTGATTATGTTGTGTTATATCAAAAATGTAATTTTTAAAAATTCATTGCATGTTAAAGGACGTTTCTTTAAAGATCTTGAAATTTTCTTTTCAAGTCCCTATACGTTTATATTATTATGCCAAATTAGTTATTAAGATAAATATTGAATTGTTCCTCGAATTGGCAAATGTTTGCAAGATTTATCCGTTAAATATCGGAAGCTCATAACAGAATATTCTGTTTTATTAACTTCAATAAATAAATAAAGAAAAGAAGTTGCTCAATAACGCGGACTGAACTATTACTGTTAAATAATCGAAGAATCGATGGAATATGTAAACATGAACAACGAAAATTATGATTAGATAGAATAATTCGTTTCTTCATTTTTCAAAGTTTAGTTTATTAATCTTTTAAGAAGAAAAATATTTGCAGCCATGTTCTTCCGTGGAAATGGAAATCTTGATTATGAGCTTCTACAATAATTTACTTTTTTTCAGATGCAACAACATACTATTTATTATGTATAAACAATTTTCTATACGTTTTTCAATCGACTGTTTGCAAAAGTGTTTGTACATACAATTGTTATGTTGGACATATACTTGTATGTGCCAAATAAATACACAAAATTCGAAGTATTAATGTATCTTTACAAAACTTTGCAAAACTTCAGATGAACATTTAATCGCGAAGGTTCGCGCGACTCTAGATGCTACATCTCATCATGAATAAACGTATCACAAAGCGTATCTAGATTAATAAAAGACCCAGTTAATTATTTAAATGGTTGACTTTAATATATCGCTGAGAAATAATATCTGTACAAGATTTTCAAAGGTAAAGATGCGCGCAGGTGTGTGTGAGAGACAAAAGTTATATATAAATAAAATATTTACAATTATATGAAAAATCGTTATTAATCTTATTTCGGCGCGTGTTAACAGTACTTTTGGCCTATTTGCCGCAATAATAGTAGTTTGACGGTAGGCATATATATATATATATATATATATATATATATATATATATATATATATATATATATATATAATGTGTCTTTCCACCACACATCACACATTCTGCATTTAGAAATTTAGAAATGACGAATACAAATGTACAGCACAAAAGAGTGCTAGTCTTTCCTAACTCCGTTAACAGCTTGTAAACTAATTGCAAGTTATACTTAAAAGTGATTTACAACACCGTTTTATCAAATCTGTTGGAATAAAGTTGCTATTCAAAAATTTGTTATTTGTTTTTATAAGTTCCTTCAAGGTGTACATACATATGTATCTATTCTTATTCATACATTATTAGTATAACTTAATCATTATGCATTCTGTACAAAAACCCTATTCTGTTGTACAGAATATGTATTATCTAATTGCTCACTTATAAGGCACATGATCAGTCATTATCGAATACAGTTTTATTCCACGCGGTGATTTTCTATCGATACTTGAGCAATTATCTGATTAGAATACAAATATCATTTAGGCAACGATACTCGACGCATTTGTAGTCCATATTCGAAAAAACTCAAGAATATCATTCATACGTTTTAAGAGGCAATAAAGTGTTCCAGACAACGATATAAACATCTTTTTTAACATTATGTCTTTTTATCGGCGATATTTCATTTTCAAGATTAGTGAACTGTGAACATATTAATGATTAATAAATATTGTACAGATAATTAATTTAAAATAAAAGATATACATATACGCTGTAAATAATTAAAAGTAAAAAAAGATCTATTTCCTTAGGATCCTTTTACATTAGAATAAAATTGATCTAATTAATAGATTAATAATTATATCAAAATTAGATAATATTGTACGCATAACTAATAATCAAAGCAAAATTCTTTATATATCCCGTGTAAACTTTTTATCGACTATATTTATGTGTATGCAATGTGTACAGATGTCGCATTATTTTGCTATATACAAATCGAGAATCAAAATCAGTATAATTTTATTGAATTCAAATTTGAGTGCCTACAAAGTACATAGTAGTCCTCGTAAATGCAAATAAATAAAACGCTATAATTGACATAAGATTCTTAAAAAGTTGAACGCATTAAAATTATACCGGTTTTCTCGACATGACTTAATAATCTTGCTCGATCTTTTAGCCTTTTTATTATGCCTTAATAAATATAGCTCTATTATTTTTATATATTATGTTTACGTAATCCAGCATAGCCAATGAAAATGTGGCATGTGTGTATACAGATTACAAAATCATTAAATATTTATCCTAAATGTATCTTTGAAACATACATTTCGAATACTCCGGGCAGTATCAAGAATTGGCACTTGAATGCAATTTACATGCTAATAGACTATAGCAATAGCGCGTATAGACACTCATTAAATAATAAATAATCATGAATATATATGTATCAAAATTACTTCTGATATATATATATATATATATATATATATATATATATAATATAAAAATTACAAGTCGACAATGTGTCGCTCGTTTGCGCATTCATATCATTAATACTTATGCAATTATGCGGTTGCTCGATAAACGGCAATGATCGACATTGTATTTGCATATATATTCACAACTATATTCTACCTACCTAAGAGAAAGTACGACGCGTGTGGAATGCACTCTTAAATTTTGATGTTCACAGAGTTTGAAATTTTTCATAATCATTACTACGAGTCTTGCGCACTTAGGCCGTCTTGTCTTCTTGCACGCACATGAATAGTTTCGCGCACATCATGTTGAAATTATCTACACAAAAAATGTAATAGTGGCACATATAAAAATATAATAATAACAAAATAATATGTAAAATAATACGCACACGCAGTACAGAGTGTAAAAAATATACATATAATAATAGTATTTCTTTTTTTTTTACACAAACGTGAATATGCAGCTTATTTCAATAAGCTTTCAAAGTACAACTTACGAGACGCATTAGTCAGCCAGGCGGGCTTCGATTTCCAATCAATGAAGATACAGTACATAGGAATGCCAGATAGAATTATGATCATGCCTATGCCTACTTCCCATGGTGAGACATAGCACGGGAAGGTGACCAAGAATGCGCAGATTATGAAGAAAATAATTGGCAATACTATAGAAACCTGGGGGACAAAAATTTAAATAAAATAAGATTTCACTTGCAATTAAATGGAAAAGTATATATATGTATATACACACACACTCTACTATATATATGAAAATTAGTATAGATATTTTTTTTTAAATTAAATGGTAAAATTACGCACCTTTATCGGACGATGGAGATCGGGCTTTTTGTAACGTAGCCATAGGAGACCAGATACGGAGAGTGTGGTAAATACAGCCTCAACGAAGCTGACATAATTTATTAGTACGTAGACATCCTCTATGATGAGGAGTACCAGGGTGATAATGCACTAGAAACGGAAATTATAGTTTAACGCTCGGAATTGGACTCCGACTACAAGAATAGAAAAATTGCTCCGCATGCGTATCGGCGCTTTTAGAATTTACGAATCGTAACAATTAAACATTTTAATACTACGGTCTAGATAATTTTGCATCAAAATCTAAAATTGATATTTATATTTAAAGAAAAATAAAATAAAATAAAAATTTTTTTTTATTAAGTGAGGTAAATTTTGACGTAAAGTTTATGAAGATCTACATCATCTATTAGTTAAATCTCTTAATCTAAATTTCAAAAGCTATCGCTAAACAATAAATAACCGATATCTTAAGATTAATTGTAATCTCTATTAGAATTAATTATAATTTTTATTAGAATAAATTATAATTTCTATAATATACAATTAATTATATTTCTTGTAGAAAATAAATAGTTAACACACATTTGACATTACTCGTGACGTGCATGACGTAACTTTAAACGTGGTTAACTTGGTTGATCCTCTTAATTTGTTCGCAGAAAGGAAGATCGCGAGCATACTTCCGATCGTCAAAGAGACACGAAGCCAGAGAGCGACATGAAAGGATCATGTCGCTCTCAATTAACGTTCCACAAATCAAGATGTCCAGCTACACAATAGCATACCGCTACGTGTGTCGCTGCTCTGATCCGGCTGGCTTCGTTTATTTCATTAAGACGCCCGGCTTTAATGTAATTTTGTGGGGCCCGATTTATACACGTCAATTAATTCTATTCCCGGCAATTGGACGGGCCGAATTATCGCGCGTGATAAGCGCAGATTACTTCGACATCGGGTGTAGTAAAGCGCAAAAAGTACCGATTGCTTTCTTTGATTTATTATTTTATGCTAGATGTAAAAAATAGCTGAAAGATATGCGATTTTTAAAAATATTCTTAAAAAGTCTAAAAATTTTAAAAAAATGGATATTGCAACTGAAAGTTTCTGAAAATGTAACATAATTAAAATTTATATGAAACTAACAATTTACAGACTTAGCGTTCAATTGTATTTTTTATGTAATTTTATATATATTTTCTAGTTTTCCAAACTAGATAGAAAAGTATCTTCTGTTTTTTTAATCTTAAAATGCAGTTTTAAGTTAAACCAGAATAATAATATTACAATATTAAATTGATAATCAGTTTAATAATACTAAGGCTAATAAACATCTATTATGTAATGATGTCAATAAGATTCACCCCTTTCTAAAATCATTAAGATTCTGTTGATAATTGTTTGTTAATTTTTTCTAAATTTTAATTATGCATCACGATTTCATCCTAATTATTATATTTTATAAAATAATTAACAGTATATATAAACACAATTTTCGTAATTATGATTAAAATATTTGAGTTTAGTGTTGTATAAATATACAAATGTAATATTTTAATTCAAATTCAACAGACAAATTTTACAGTAAATTCAATATTGTTGTAACTCAATCACAAAACGTTAATTAAAACGAGGTCTCTATCGTATATTCTGTATGAATCATTGTCACATCCCATTTTCGTTATCGCCAGACGAATGCCACTACACAAACATATATGATAACGTACTAATGAAATAATTCTTAAGAAATTGTACGATAATCGATATTGTAGTGTGATTAAAATAATATCAAAGGTAATACATTCAGTGTTGAGATATCGTATAACTTTTAAGGTAACTTGAATAAATTAAAGTTTAACAAGTGTTCGCGAGAGTTATTTATTTGGTTCAAGTTCTATTTGCAAAAAAATTATTGATCAAAAGATCCCAGCGAACAAATGACGTCAAATGGTATCTTAAGGATGTGCGTTCCATTTCATAGTATTAACATTTTTAAGTTTTATAGATTATTCTATTATTTAAATATTTGTGTAGTTTTGAGCATAATTAGACTTTTTAAATTTTCAAATCTTTGAGAAAACATTTGTGAACAAATCAACAGTAAGCGATACCTAGCTGATATCAGAGATAAAATACTAAAATACTAAAATATAGAACTAAAGATACGATGTCGAAAATGGAGTATCGATAGTGCAATATAAACACTTCCATTCGAGTCGTGTCGTTTCATTGTCGATGATTATGTCATCCGTTCAATAAACTTCGATCTTTTGCAATGTGATAGATTGTATTCACAACTGACTTTCGATACTACTATTGTTACGCATCGTTGTATGACTATTGAAGCAAGATGTATTACATCTCAGAATATTATCAAAAATTAAAAAATTTTATACATTTTCCTATTATGGCATATTTGTGTAAAATGTAAGCATAATTACCTTATTGGTTAAAAAATTAATTAATTTTTTGTTTGCACTTATATAAAATTATTTTTTGTCGTACTTATTTGCAAATTTGATGAGGAAGTAGTATTACCAATTAAATCAAATTGTTTACATATACAACATATACTAACATATATTAAATAAAACTTCAAATAATATTCGAGGAAATTATTATAATTCTATATATTCTAATAAAATTAATTATCAATTCTATAAAATAATTATTTCTATTTTTCTTTTTTTTTCACGTGTGATACTTACGAGGAAAATGAGGGATGGCATCGGTGTCAAGTTGCGGACGTTAATGAGGGCAATGGCAGTGGGGAGGTGTCCGTTTCGGGCGCCGACGAAGAACAACCTGGACGACGCAAAGATCGCACCGTTCAACGCTCCGAAGGTCGAGCATGCCACGAAGAACGGCATAATCCACGACATAACACCCAGCAATTTATCACCAAAGGTCTAGAAAGGAAATTCTCCGATTTAGTGCTTAAGCTGGCAAAAGTGGAGCTGCATCTCGACCATAGCGAGAACGGCAGAGATTGCGCAATTTTTCTGCATGTCAGATAAATCGATTTCACTTCTCGTAATGCTGTATCTATCAATTTTTTGCCGAGTAAAGATTTTTTCATCAAGTATTTATTTCAATGAAAAGTAGTAACGCAAGACAAGGTACATTCACCTCCACTTATTGCTCAACATATAACACTGTTATAATTAATTTAATACAAGCAAGTTGCGTAAACTAAAATTCCTAAATTTGCCTTTTCTAAAATTTACTCTTAAAGAAAGATTTATTATATCTTTATAAAATAAAGAGTCTATATTTCAATCTCTCTTTTGACGATAAAATATTCAATACGAGCGCAATCACTTGGCAAAACCGTAGATCGATACTCCACGTCTGCAATCGTTATTAAAGTATAAAAGCGTACTTACAACAGCGACGGCATTCGACGCGAGTATTTCATCCTGCGTGAGTACGACGAAGTAAGCGATATTAGCAAAAACATAAATCACTGTCACCAGCGGTAGTGATATACAAATCGCTTTCGGAAGATTTCTGTGAAAATAGAAGAAACAACGATTATAAAAATTTCCACAAGTCTCCGTTAAAATCTTACGTACGTTATCGTTTCCGTAAATATAAACATGCTTTAATAAAAATGTAAATGTTTATTTTAAACTAATTTCCAATAAAATATAAAATAAGCTCTAAAACAATTTAATAACAATCAAATATTAATTTTATATAAATTAATAGCACAAAGTACTATTTTCTTTCAAAAATCAGCAAATATTTGATATGATCAGATTCAGTATTACCCTTCTCTCTTGTCACAAAGAATCACAAAGAAGTCGTGAAGAATTTAATCTCAACATCAATCAAAACATTTACAACAATTACTTGTAAGGATCTTGGAGTTCCTCCGTCACAAAGTTGAGATAATTCCAGCCTGAATAGGAGAACAATCCGGAATAAATTGCCAGTGCGATGTAACCGGGCTGGGTGTTGGTACCGGCCATCGGATGCTGGAAGTTCTCCGTGTGGCCCATACAGAGCCACCATAAACCGGCCCCCATGATGATCAGCAAAGCAAAGATTTTAGTGCCGGTGAATATGTCCTGCACCCTGGTCGCCCATTTGACATTGTAGCAATTAATGACAGTCAACAGACCTGCGCACGTGACAGAACAGTGAAATTGCCATGTGTACTGCTGTTGCGCTCGTTGCATTCATGTGCAATAGAGTGTGTGACAATTCGACGAGACAGTACAAATAACACGTTTCTCCAGGCTATATTTAAAGTTGCAATGCATACATTTTCGTCGTGTTTTCGTGTGAATCTTTCACGCGACTGTTTACATTTCATTGCACGTGCGTCAAGATACTTTCGGGAGTCTAGACAAACATTTGCATATACATCACGCGACATTTATAACAATTGGTGCTAATGTTTGCAATTCCTGAGAGATATCAATCAGCTAATAATAAGCAGAAAGTAAAGATAACTTGCACATTAGCATAATTAATTGTATTACAAGATATAATCGAGTTATTTATAAAATAAAAGTTGTTTAATGTGTCACTTTGTTACGTTATATTGTACATATTTCTATATTTTATTATAGACTGTAAAAATGATTTGAAAAAACATATTTATTTATCTTACATGTAATCACAGCGGCAAGTAGTCGCACCGCTGCATATGGTGGCTCGCATCCCGGCCATACGGGCTGCAGTATGTATTGTGCGAACGTAAGTGCTGTGATCGCGTTCCCTGTTGGCACCAAAACGAACAAGGCCACCCAGAGGTAGAGGAACGCCGGTAAAGGTCCAAAGGCATCGCTGATGTAAGCGTAATCGCCGCCGGATTTGGGTATCATCGTACCTAAATGGGTGCAAAAGGATATTATTTATTCTTTCTATTAATTTAAGACACTTAATCCTTCTTAAATGAAAAAAAAAATCACGGAGAATTTGATAGACAGAAGTTTATTTGGGGCGATAAATTATATCTCGCTTAAGCAAAAGTCATTTATTAAAATGGGATTAAAGTAGATAAAATAAAGATGTGCGTAAGAAAGAAAATATATTTAAAAAATTAAATATATATTTAAAAGAGAAATTGACAAGAATAAAAGGACATAAAAATAAACTGATATAGAAATGCATGTCTAAAATAAACACAAAAATAATGCAATTATGTGATTTACGTTATTACTTTACATATATGATAATAATCTCTGTGTATTTATACAGAATTTCATTAATATGCTTGTAATAAATGGGAAGATGCTAAATTGAATCGATTTTCATCTCAAAAGCCGCAGATCTTAGCATGTCAGAGATCATTCGGACAAAAAATATTACAACCATCATTCGTTATCGATAATCGACTATACGCGAAACATTGTTTAATTATCATCAGGTCAAGTGTCAGATCGCATATGTGTGATCTACTGCATTACTTCTACACTAGTGATTTCTACACTAACACGTATGCAATTCGACTTTGTTCCCGCGCGAATCAGTCCTGCAATTATATACAATACATCTTATCGCAACGTCGTTTTATCATCTTATCTATTCGACTATTCTGCGGTTTTGCGATTTTACGTTCTTTAGTAATCTAGTTTTCTAGGATAGAATTTTCTAATAGTCAGTCTTTCCTTTTCAATGTTATCTACATATTTTTTTCTTTCGTTTTCTTTTCTCTCTTATCAACGTATAAACTAATCAAGAATTGCAAAGGCGCCTTAATCGTGATTTTGCAAACTTAATAATTATAATTGCAAATGTTCTGACTAATATACTTTAATGTCTAATTACATTTTTTAAAATCTAAAAGTACCTTGAGAATGTCTGTGATTATGATCAATCAAGAACATAGCACAAGAGTGAGCTATGAGATATTAAATTAACTGATATTCAATAAAATACCAATGCTAGAATATCAATTCTAAAAATACGATAACGAAAACGTGTTAATAAAAACGTTATTCAAAACAACCAACCATCAATATTGAAATCTGCATTGTTACGCAGTTGTATCAGTATTAGCCTAATATTGTGGATATAAGACAGCGTGTGTCAATCTCAAAATATTATCAAAAATTAAAAAATTTTATAGATTCCTCTATTATTGTTATGTATCTGTAAAAAAATTGAGCAAAATTATTTTATTGGACTAAAAGTTATTTAATTCTTGATTGCTCTTGATTCTTATGTAAAATCATTTCGTATAATACTTATTTGCAAATTTCAAAAGAAAATAGCATTACAACTTAAGTGAAAATTTTTATATATACCAATAAAACTCTAATAAATATTGATAAAAAATTCGTTTAAATTTACTTGCTCGTTTAAAAAGTTATTCACCTAAAACTATAGAAAAATAAAATTATTTTCGCTGCATAAACGTTAAATTTTCTATTAGTTTTTCTTTGCAGTTAGTTTAAGACCAAAATTTGAGTACCAAACCAATGCAATCAATTTTTTTTTCTAATCGTTGATTAAGAAAAAAGATTAAACCTAAGAAATTTTTAGTTTTTAATTTTAATAACTTTCAACTAATATTTATATTATGTAGAGCCAAGACATCCTAAAGTATAGTCGCGAAAAATATTGACAAGTGAATGACCTGCTGGTTAAGAGATATGAATTTACATATATTGTATGTAAATACAACATATATATATCATTAAAAGAAATAAAACAGTACTGTATAACATATGTGATTAAATTTGATAACTTTTTATATTTGATGCGTGAGAAATATGCATCTGATCGTTATATTTTTATTAGCAGATAAAAATATAAAATAACGAAACATTGTGCAAATGGTGACGAACTCATTATAAATTCAAAAAATGGATTTCGATAAACTTTGATCTTTCGAACAGAAATTAAACTTTGTAGTAAATTTAAACTGTAAATGTTTTATTTGTAGATTAAGAATTATCAAAGAAATAAAAAAATTATATATCATGTTTCTCACGTTAATATTTATTTAGAGATTTTTCGTTGTCAGAGAATATGTAGACAAAAGTATTTAAAAAACTATTAATTTATATTAATTTTTTAATATGATTTACAATGTATAACAGTAAAATATATTTTTAAAAATATTTTTAAAATGATTAAAACTTTTCTCTCTTTTTATATTGTAAAATTTTAAGCTGTAATTTTGCAAAACAAAATTATAGTTCAAGAATACTCGGGTATAAATATCGAAAACGATTATTTCTTTCATATATCATCTTTCGTTTGAAAAGATTCATTTTAAAGATCGCATTCATCCTTCCTCAACTCATTGTCAGCGAATCTTATAGAACAAATCTTATAGTTAAAGATATCGCGCCAGCGTCAGCATGTGGGCGTACTGATGCCACGTGCCACATACAAATAGTATCATTGCTGTAATGGTATCGTTGATTAAAGAATAAAGAACTTGTATATCTTATACATGCAAACAGAATATAAAGTAAATAAAACAATGTATGCTTTTGAGAAATAATATATCACGAATTTTAGAAATAATCTAAGATCAGAAAAAAAAAGTTCATAAGTATAGAAAAAAGATTATTTTTAATATATTAATTTTTGTACTTTAAACAATTTTTTCATAAAAAAATAGCAATTTTTTATTAATATTCTAAATAGCTAAGAACATGTAATTTTTTTTTTAATTTTTGAATTATAAAATTAATTCTTTTTTAATTTCATTTCTGTTCTGTCTTAAAATCACATTTAAGGGGATCTTGAAGAAAATTAGTGAATTTTAATTAAAAAATATTCTTGAATTGACTTTACAAAATTTCAAATTCTTTTACATAATCAAAGTATCTAGTTTCCCTGAAGTATGCACAAAATTGAAAAAGGGATAACGAGTTTTATACACTGCACATATTAATATTTTACATTGTAAAAAATATATATAATTTACAACGTACTAGAAAAACTACAAATTAAAAAAAAATAACATACGTTAGTTTAACGTATGATATATTAACGAGAATGTTACAATGTTTGAATTTATTATAATTTAATATTAAGCGTTATTTTTTAAAAAAGTCTTTTATTTTTGTTGTAATAACAAAACATATGTACGTTGCAAAATACATATACAATATACATGTTGTTAAGCTGCAGTTAACATATTCTTTTCCTTTGACGTATTGTTTTGCAAATTTATTCGTACAAAGAAGATGCCTCTTTCTTTTAAAATCCAGTCTTACGTCAGGTACCCAGTTCAATCGAACCGGTCCTGACCCCGCCTTTCCCTTCCTGTCGAGCGCGTCATTTGAATTTCGAACCTTATGGCAGAGAGCAACCGTCCCGAAAGGTTTCATCACCTACCGAGCTCGGCGTAACATAGGGCTCCGATAAGCGACAGGACCCCGGAGAAAATCCAGACGATGAGGGCCTGGCCGACGCTGCCGCTGTTCCTAAGTACGCCTTTGGGCGACACGAAGATACCGGCGCCGACGATGATGCCGACGATGATCGCCACGCCGTCCCACAGGCCCAGTTCCTTCTTCAACTTGATGCCCTCGCTGTCGCCGTTGGGTTTCGCGGCCGTTGTCACGTCGGGCCGCAGGACCGGCTTCTCCGCCGGCGCTACCTTGTCCGGCATCTTCCGTTCGGACTCAAAGCGCTCTTCGAAATCGGAGCACGCGCGCGCCCGCGCGCGCGTACGCGAATGTCACACGCGTTTCCTGCACGCGACGACTCGGAGCACTCGGGCGACGGTTGCCGCGACGGCGTGCCGCATGGGTATTCACCACGAGTACGTGAAACGAGCGTGACGCACGTGGGCAAGGCGGAGGAGAGGCGGAAGCTGCGGAAGATAAGCGAGGGCGGAAGAACCCTCCAAAAGAGAGAGAGAGAGAGATAGAGAGAGAGAGAGAGAGAGAGAGAGAGATAGAGAGAGAGAGAAGCACGCGCGCGCGCGCGCACGCTCGCGTATCACCACGTGGCAAGGAGCGTCTCACGCGATGGATACACGTGCGTGACTTACGTGCCGGGCCGCAATTGCCGAACTGCCGTTACTCCGCTGCTTAATACTCGCCGGTACGCTCACAGTCACCACCGCCACCATCACCATCACCACCACCACCACTACTACCATCACCACCTCCTACCCTTTGACAACAATTCGCCGCTTGGCGATCGAACTGACGCGACGCTAGCGGTGGCCGCGCGTGTACACGCGCGCCCATTGGCGGCGGGGCGCGCTCGCTCCGAAATTTTGGGTTGATTCCGAAATCCGAGGCAATCAGAGGCGGACTCCTTCTCCGAAGGGATTCTTCTGCGAAGAGTCAAGAGTAACGCGAAACACGGGAGCAATCCACTCGCGAATTTGGTTTTTTTTTTTGCTACGTCAATACTTCACGGTCTTCCTCATCCCTCGCTGAAACGACGGATGATGCAATGCCGAAATCGATCGCATCGAGATTCAGCATTTCTGCGGCTGACTCCTCGTCTGATTGTTCTTTGTTGAGACTCTAACATACACGTTCAGCAATTCCACTCAAATAAAGACAACGCAAATACAATCAAACTCTTGTAGGGTAATAATCGGCGATATTTCCTTTATAATAATAATTTGTCGTTTAAAACCAATTAGGTTGAATAAGTTAATATTCCTAGATAGCACAGAGAGTTAAAATAGAACTCAATTGTACGCCACCAATTATGAATTCTTTTTGAGATGCAAAAAGAATTAGTTTTATAAAATTTATATATCTCAAAAAGAATTCATAATTGATGACATACAATTGAGTTCTTTTTGAACTCTCTGTGCTATCTAGGTTCTTTTTAGTTAAATTAAATTAAAGTTAATGTTTTATAAAATTATTTTATTTATGTTAAAAATTAATTTTAAGAAGTAATTTTTTTAAATTAAAAAATAATAATGTTTTTTTAGTTAAATTACTCAGAACAATTATAACACAAATCATAAAATAGATTTAATTTTCTTTTGTAAATTATCTTTATATAAAATAACAAAGAAATATTGTCTTTTATGTAGAAATTTGCTTTTTTCAATTTTTTAATATAGGTAAATTTGTAACTTAAGAAAAAGGCTAATAACAAAAGTTCACGTGTTAAAAGTAATTAGTTAAAATTATAAAATGTAAATTATTGAAAACTAACTAAGTTAATTACTTATGATATTAACTTTTTAACTTTTTAATTACTACTCAACCCTAATCAAAATATATGCAATTTCATCAGCAAGTGACCACTGGGTTCCTGCACCACTGCGCCTACCTTAGATTTTACGTCTTACGAATGTCCCCGTTTGTATTGCATCATGAATTCATTGAAAAGTAGAATGCACACCTGCGGAAACGATAATGTATCTTTTGAGACACATGAATGAAGGCAATGTAATGTTTCATATAATATAAAATATGTGCGAGCAATAATCGAACGAGAGATATATAAATAGATGGGTAAACAGGGAAAAGAGAGGAAAAAAACAATAAATTTCTGAAAAGTAAGTTTTATAAAAAAGAATTGCCGCGTTGCTTCAAACTTGAAAATTTAGATAACAAAGAGAATAAAAACTTTTTTAAATTTTAGAATTATTAAATAAGTTTTCGGGAAAAAAATCTTCATGTTAGATAAAATCATATGACAGCAGATCTAATTTTATCACAATCAATTTATAAAATTAGATCTATTCTAATACAACTTCATCTATTTGATGTGGAGATTTTTTTCCGGGTTTCTTTCCAAACCATTCTGTTTTAAAAACATTGAGAATTCAAAAAGAATTCACTCTCATGTTATACAATTCTAAACTCATTTCCATAAATATAAAAAAGAAATCCATTTTGAACATAATTACATCTATTCGTGAGAAACTTAAAAAAGTAAATCTTCTTCGAATTTATAACAATTATTTATGCTATTTATAACGCGCTAATAATCTGCACTCTTTGTAACTGAACTGTTTCGCACTCTTTGCCTTTCCCCCCTTTTTCTCCTCCCTCATCTAATTATACATTTTTCTACAAAAAGAATAACGCAGTGCGACTACAAACGACAGACCTATTGATGCGTTTATGTCACACGCGGCAATTGACAGAGTATTCTCAGCAAATAGAGTTAAAAGAGTTATGACGGTTCATAATATTAGTGTCAGTATTAATATTAATGTAGACTTATTATCACATGGACAAAATAAGATAAATAATACATGTCAAACTTATCACTTGCGTTACGCTGTAGGGCAATATGTAACCCTGGAAGTTTGCGACAATATTTCAAATGTGATAAAAACTAAAAAGAAAAAACAAAGTAGCTACAAAAAATTTGACTCAATTTCTCCTCGACGGAAACGTCCAAGTAAGAACGAAATCCTGCCGCTTTATTTCCGAATAATAAGAACTTATATTATGGCTGTGTTTCAAAATTGCTGTCGGTGTACTATAGATTTTCAGTACTGACAGCAATTTTGAAACATAGCCTATATGTTCTTCTAATTTGATCCCTTTGCGTGCAAATCGGGTTTCCGATTTTCAAGCTGTTCGGAGTCATCAAAGATGTCATTCTGATGTCAAAGTATTGTATATAACAAAACGACGTCAGCTCGTTTGAATCGGGGTTCACAGACACCAAAACGATCAATATCGTATTACCGCAAGTTTGCAGACAACAGCGGATTCCGTCACGCGGAATTAGTTTCATCTTTCATTTATGAATTTTGCAATATATACTGCAAACTGCAAACAGCGCGCGGTGCTATACCGTCTCGTCGTGAACGTTCACCCACGAAAAGAGAGCTCTCCGCATTCAGTCCGCGGTTAATCAGCGTCGTGCGTGCGCCGCCGATCGCCGGCCGCGGGAAAACCGCTCGCGCGAGTCGCGTGAGGACCGGCGCGTCTGATCGGCCTGCAGCGCAACAGCGTCTTCGCGCCGTTCGCGGTTCGCGCCGCGCGAAGGATCATGTTTCTCCCCCGTGAGGAAAGCATGACACACGCGCGGGCGCGCGCGTACTGTACCGGGAGGCTGGCGATGTACTAAAGCGCGTCTCCCGGTGTGCAAGTCGAGTGGCCCTCTCGTACACGGGGAGCGCGCATCATCCTCCCGACATTGGCGCGACGCAAGGCGAAACGCGCGAGCGGAGCGGAGGTTCCAACGCGGAAGATACCGCACATTTCCGGGAAGCCCCAAAGTTCTTCCCTCTCGCGCGTAGTACACGGATTAAAAGACGGGAACAAAGACGACAACAAAGAAAAAAAGGGGGAGAAGGGAAAGAATCGATGCGAAATTGAAATAAGAGCGACATTTGTAACGGTTTCAAAAATAAATTTTATTACGGAGAAAGATTATGTCTTAGAACGTTGTTTCTTCTTTATTTTTTAAGAAAATTAGGTTTCCGTAATATGTTCTATTTACGTGATAACGTGTTCCCAATTGCAGTGCGTTGCTAAGCGTTCTACGCCAATGACGCCGCACGTCCGTTTCGTCAGTGCTGCGCAACCTTCTCGTCATTATCATTGCATTATCATTTACGCGCGGCCCGTTCGCATGTGCAATCGTATGCGTGTATACCCACTACTTAAATATGAACGAACCGTTATGATGACTGAAGCCAATAATAGAGCTAGTCTATCAAATCTATTTTTTTTTTTGTAATCGAAAAATTTGGAAAACGGCCCAGATTTAAATAAAACAGTATCAAACAGTATTATAATTCCTTAAAAATGTCTCTCTTTTCTGTCTTTATATAATTTAAAATAATTTAAGACCGAATAACTTCTGTTTTAACTAGACCGTGATTATTATCTCTTTTGAAATACTCATACCTTTCTTCCTATCAGTTTTTAAGTCTTGTACATACTTTATTTTAATGACAACAAAAAATGACTACAATAAAAAACGACATTTAATATACGCATAGGCGTGACAAAAATTCCCGAGTATTTTTAGCTTGTCTTAAAATCGACGTTTCAAATTTCAATTTAAATTGGACTTTGATTCATTCTCGGCTTCGCGCAATACAATTTAAACGTAAATTCCGATAATTTGATAGGAAGCTCGGTACGGGTGTAGTTCTTCTCTTCTTAATTTTTGACAAAATCATTTTGATCAATCGCCCCGATCGTGAATGTGCCGATTTGTTCTCCGGGGAATTCGTTTGAGCGTCACTGCGCGGTGGGCTTCCGCCGCAGGCGCGCGTGTGTTTCTCCCCTTTCTAATCCTCCGCGTCGCGGATCCCCGCGGCCATATAAAAATAAATTTTAACGCCAACGCACGAGATGCACGATCGGCGAAAGCGGCGCGGTTCAATTAGAGCCGTCCCCGATCCCTCTTGCAATTAGTTAAGCGCAGCCGAGAGAGGACGGCGCGCGAGGCCTTTCCCCTCGGCGAGGATATCGCGACCAGGTATCGAGATACCTCGAAGGCCGTAAATCGAGATTCTGTCTTCGCGACGCGATAACAGCGTCGAAGTGCGATGACGCCTATCGACAGGGGAAAAAGTATTACGTAATCGATAGCGTCAATTTACTTATGTAAAAAGTCGCGATTACGCATCGATAAGCTCGCAAAGCGATAAAGAGAACTGGCGTGTCATAAATTTAATAAAATAAATATTTATCCAAATGGAGTCAAAAAGCTAATGCTCCAGAAAATATCGAGGTCACTCGTGGATATCTTAATTATATATTTTTTTCAAGATATCTTCAAGGGTACGTATATTTCTAGAAGATTTCTAGAAGTCCGAAAGATGTGTGAAAGGATTTTGTTTGAGATAAATTTATAAGATTTTAAATAGATAATCTATATTATAGATATCTGAAAGACTTCAGACAGCAGAACACCTTTCAGATATCTTTCAAAAAGCTTTCTGAAAGACGTGTGCCGTGTCGGACATCTTTTTGACAGTATAAAGGATGAGTGAGCGTAATAATTTAAAAGATATGTATATATTCCATTATTGCCTTCACTCATCCTTACTGTCATAATTTTTTCACAAAAATTAAATGATTGCACTGTGTTAAAAATAATTTAATTATATTGTTTAGGAGTATTATTAGTACTATATTTTATAATTAGCAACATTATATTAAATTTTTAAATATTTAATTTTTAAATTTTTAAATATAGGCTTTCTTATATTTACATATTATATTTAAATGTTATTATTGCCTATTATCTGGCATTGTGTTTAGGCCTTAAAACAACGCGATAACCGCTTTCAGGTTCCTCTCTGGTTATTATATAATGAAATACATTTCATTTTTTGTTATTTTCAAATTTCGATTTAAAAGTATTTGAGTGCTAGATGTCGCCACGTGCTGGAGCTGGAGTTGAACGTCATCTGTGAGGAGAACTATCAAACGTGAAGACGATCAGCTGATGTGATCGCAGGTAGAAACGTCAAATGAGCACGTACGAAAGCTGTAGGACTTTTTGTTCGACGGAAAAAGGATTAAAAGGTTGTCACATGGTACTTTGACGTAAAACTGGAATTTATCACGTAAAGAAATTTAAGGAAAAATAACACTGTGCTTCACAGGAAGCGCGTGGAGATTTACAAAGAAAGGAGAAAACGAAAACGCTCGCCGATCGACAGATGTAAACACTGCCAGAAAGTCGCGATGCATCACGTGGAGATTGAGGACTTTTATCATCACGACTTCACCACTGTCTCCGAATGGGAAGTGTTCATCGCGCGACTCGAGGAGATCATGCACGAATGGAAGCTGTCGCATACGAAGGCCAGGAGTCCTCTCAAACCAGGAGATTTTGTCAACTGTCAGTGGCACGAGGCCACGGAGAAGCTGAATTTCGCAGGTTTGTATGTGAGAAATATCACTCAAAAAATTTTGGACACCTGAACGTAAAAGTCTATACATAAAATAAGATCTTTGATAATAACATTTTTAATAAGAAATTTAGATGCACATTTGTTATATTCGAATCACGAAGCACGATTTGTGATTTAAGAAGCATATGTTGCACATGCAAATAACGTTTTTAATGAAATATTTAAAAATTATTGAATACAAGTGATATATAGATTTATTCATTTATTTATTGAGATATTATGTATTTGGTGAAATAATTTTTTTATCACATATATATCTTTAAAAAAATGCTACTTTTATTTTTATAACTCTTTGACTTTGTTGTTAATGATTATATGATTTAGATGTAGAATTTTTGCTGAAGCACTATAAGCTGGAGAAGGAAGATGAAGAGGAAGATGTAGCAAAGGAAGAAAGCGAAGAAGAATGGATACAGTGTCAAAAAGATGCTTTGGATATATCCAGTGATTTTGTAAAGCTAGATGATAATTGTATGGAAATAGCTCGTTATTATGGCATTAGAGAATTTCTTGTTCTATTACCTGCTCGAAAAACAAATTTAACAGATGAAACTCGAATCAAGATTGTAGTCAGTTCGCTAACAATTGCGACAAACAATGCAAATTGGTAAGCAACTGCAAGTACAATTTTTGAATCATATTTTTGATGTTGAAACGTTTGTTGTAATTCTTTTTATGCATTTTTAGTTACATACCGGCATTGGTACAGGTACAGGAACCCTGGCAGAAAATGTATCTCGGATGCTGCGCTGGTAAAGGCACCTGTGTGAATCTCGACATGGTACATTTAAAGAAGGTTCCACCACATTGCAGGTACCTCACTGGTATGTATTATTTATGTTTTTATTTAATCCAGTTTTTAATATATTTCTTTTTAATTGTAATTTTCGTAGAAAAATTATTTTACAGACAGGTATTATTTACAGGTTTACTTGCTCTTTTCAAGCAAAAAATTGGAGAGGGCGTCGGAGTAAAGCTTGACTCTATAATGGTGTCTGCTAGATTTTCTTACCTATTGAAAGACTGGACTAATAGCACGTGGACGCAAGAACCTCCAGATTTCGATTTCATGCAGGGAGAAACACTAGGTGTGGCCGAATTGGGTAAACTTCCCTTTGGAGCAACTTTTGATCCCGTCGGGTACTTAGATTAAATATGTTATTGTCAGGAGCATAGTAATATGAGAAAGCATTTTTTGACGTTATATAAAAATGCTTGTTACATAATACAATTTAATTATTTTTTTAAATAAAAATTTTAATAAAAATTTTTATAGATAAATAATTTTAATTGCTTTTGAAATCGACAATTCTTTTATGTTATGTTCCTGATTATTATAAAATTTTTCAAGAATTTATGCGTAATATATGTTTTGTTATTTTTAAATCCTCTCAGGGAACTTCACTTATTCGTCACATGGCCGCAAATGTCAGATAATGTGGTGGTGGATAGCGAGGGATACTCGGATCTCGAACCGCAACTTGCTCCCGAATGGTCGGTACAAGTGAAAATGGTTCCCTTGCCGGCCTGTCTGCTCGGCGAGTACATGACCGATTTTCTGCATCTGTGTAACAATCAGAAGAACATGGTGGAACTACTGGGTGAGAACGCATCTTATATTCATGATGATGAACAGATACTGAGCTCGGCCTTCAATGTGCTCACCGAGTCAAGAATACCTACGATTTCGAGCGTGGTTGGCAGAGCAAGCGCTAAAAAGAATAAAAACATCGAGGGTCCAATTTCAGAGGAGATACTGCTACCTATACTTTATTTCCTTTTTCCGGATGCGGATGAAAACTTGGTACGCTAGTTTCATTCAAAATACTTTGCCTAATATAAACGGACAACTCTAAAAGAGACCAACCACATCTAAGCCAAATTTTACAACAATGAAAAAGTATTTTGATATAACTGTCACAAATATACAATTTATAAAATAATAATTTATCTCTTAATTCGTTTAATTTACAAATTATTTTAAAATGTAAACGAGATTGTTGATTAATTTTGTCTCTTTTTGCATAATACATAGAGATCTTTTCAAAGCGTGAAAATGTTTTAAAATAATTACAATTAATAATTAGTTTTTTTTTTAATAAAAAATTGACTTGAATGTATGTGGATGTAATTAGTAATCGCAGATTTAATCTTTGCAGAAATTTTCCTACAACGATATCACTGCAGCTGTAGAAGATGACCAGTGGAAAGGCGTAAAGACTTGCTCGATGGATAGTTTGGTATGGCGCTTGTCAATCGTCGCGGCGCACTGCACGCACAATCTTGGCGGCGCGACTGCTCTGGCTCAGCTCTGGCACGAGTTCGTGCAGGAGATCAGATTCCGCTGGGAGAAGAATATCCTGATACCTGGGTAAGTAGTGAAGTAAATCTCTTTATTTGTTATCAGTACGCCGGACGATGACATCGTCCTCGTCATCAATGCGCGCGTATGCGCGAACGCACATGTTATAAAATAAGGTAAAGTCAATGAAGAAATCTTTCAAGTCTCTCATTACATTTTCGCCTTTCATTCAAAATAGAAACCCTACAATCAGAGTCTGGCCATAAAAAAGCCAGTTTTGATTGGTTTGCCCACTTTCAAGAGAAAGAGAGAAAGAGAAATAAAAAAAAGAGATTTAAGAAGTATGAGAAAGATCTAATAGCATTCCTCTCTTTCGCCCATACTTGTCTTATGGCCAAACTTTGATGAAAAATCTAAAGGTCTCTAATTAAAAACGATCGAAACAATCATTCTCACAGTATGTCAATTTCTGACCGAAATAGATACATTTCTCTAGAGACAGACACTTTGATTGCAGTCTTTGGATAATATAATCGCGGTGTCCGTCGTGCGAAAAATCGATAAAAAAATAAACATTCGAATGTGTGTGCACTTGAAACGTCCGAAAGGAACACTCTCGGCTCGCTTGCTCTTCAACGATTTGGTAATTAAGAATGTATTTTACATAAGGTCGCTTAGAGCTACACAGATATACGTCTAAAATCGCTTCTCAACCTAACTAACACTCGCAATTCTAACTGGTTGCACGCATTTGCACAAGCATTACATGGTAATGCCTGCCGCATCGCGTTAGCGTCGATCATAATCATCGAAACCGAATAAGTTTCGAACGTGTTAAATGCCGAAGAAATGTTTTTCTGTCACACTGAACACATCAGAATTCTGTTAATAGATAGTTACTTTAGAGTTTCCTTCAATATTTGATATAAAGTTCTGTGCGAAGGTATATTACTACTATCGCGACGAATATTTTTCCAAAAACGTTTGATGCGTTCAGGCCTCTGCTCTCCTCGATCTGTCAAGATTAATCTAAATTTAAAAGTATGCCGCATGAGAGAGGACAGTCTGTTAAGACTGGACCACTCTACTGAGCACACTTGAGCAAGAATGAACGACAAGATATAAAGACTATGGATATTTAAAGCGGCACGAGGCCGCTTCTCGTGGTAGGATTCCGAGCCATGTAAATATCCATGTCGTGGTCGGTCCAGTTGTTTTCGTCGTAATTATTGAGGGTATGTGTGGAGTCGGCCAGGCTGTACCGGCTGCCAGGTCGCGGTGGATTTGACTCCAAATTGCGATTACGCGATCGTGGTCGCTGCCGCCGGGCCGACGAGTGCGGAGGCAGATGGTTGCTGAAGTTCGACCGCGACATCCGGTCCGAGGCGGCCGCTAACGATTGGCGCGATTGTCGTAATTCTGAAAATACATTAAACAATGTAGAAGGCTGAACGATTAAAGATTGTAATAAATATTACAAAAAACTAACACGTAGGTGACCAACCTGGTCTCGTGCTGACGAGATTGGAAGCTAGCGCAGTGTTGGAAAAATACCGCGTAGAATTGTTGGAGAAGCTGTGCTGAGATTGACCATCGGCAATCGATCGGGCTTTGCTGCTATAGTGTCCAGTTTGAGAACGCATGTCATCGAGGCAAGATGCTCTAGTGATTGAGCCTAAAATCCATTTCGCGTAATTTATTTTGCCCTTGTTATGAGAGATGTTTGAAGACACCATTACTTATAAATATTTTTGTGTCCATCCATATTTTAAATATATTTCTTGAAAATGTAATAATGATATAACAAATTTTTAATAAGCTCTACCTTATTTTTTATCTTAAAGTATAATAAAGATCAACAGATACGTCTTGACGATTCAGTTTAAGATTTAAAAATAAAATCACCTGGAGTATAAAGAAAATTATTGTTAATTCTGTGGATGGTAAATATTTATAAACGATAGTAAGACGATAATCCACCTTGTCGATCGATAGGGAAAATCCTTGGCCGTGGTATGCTCCTGTTGCTGTAGGCCGACACCTGGTCCCACTCCTTCTGGGCGTTGTAGGCACTTAGAGTGGCCATCGATGATAGAGGCCCACCGGGACTTGGTGTCGGGCCCACATTCGAACAACAGTTGACCGGTAGACCGGCGATCGGGCCGCCCATCTTCGTTTGATCGATGCTATGCAGAGTATGCAGTTTGCGGGCGCGACGTCTATTCGCAACCACGAAGATGATCACCGCGACGACGATTGTGGCACAGATTGCCGCGCTCGCGGCGATCGTGATCTTATCCATGTTTGAGGTGGGCGAGTTTTCTGTTCTGACCTCGCGGCACTGGTTGTACGGCACATTAGCCGGTGTGATGTTGGTCTCCTCCAGCGAAATGACGCAAACCACAATGCACTCCTGCAATTAGTCGTTATTATATGAATAAATTGATTTAAAAGAGTTAGATGAAGAGTTTGATGGAATATGAAAGCTAGATTCGATTAATTTACGTTTTAAATATAACATGATTTATATTATAGTCCGAGATTTTTTAAAATAAATAATAAATGTATAGTCGGCGTTTGCAAATTATTGTTGAAGGACTTTATTAATTTTATTATTTATTGTGAATCAAACTAATTTATGTTTTAAATTTTTTATGCTTTAATTTAAATTTTATTAAATGTTATTAATTAAATTATTTCAAATTTAAATCTAAACAAAAGTGTTTTTTAATTAGCGAACTCAACTAGTTTGATTCGTTATGATTTGTTAAAATTGTTTTATGTATTCTTTGACGAAAATTACATGACTAAATTGACAAAACTAGTTATTAAAAAAAAAAATTCGAGAATTGGGTCTACGAGTAAATTTTTAATTAACATTCCAACTTATCTTTTTATTCATTTTTAACTTCTCTGCTATTGTTCTATTGATAAAGAAACATTTTTACCTGGGAGGGCACATTTTTTATCTTGAATTCTCGTTCGCTAGCTTCGAGTGGCGGCGCTTGTTTGAAACTATTATCCCCGAACAATCGATAGATCACTCTGAAGCCGAGAATATTGGCCGCTTCTGTGTCCCAGTATATGATGACCGCGTTGTCTTGTCTGAGCACGTCCTTCACGATGATGTCTTTTTCGTTCGACTTCGATTTATACAATGGCGATCCCAGGACTAACGGCGGCCTCGGTTGATGCTGTTGTATATGCTCCTGTGATTGCTTCGGTGGTGAGGGGGTAGTCCTCACGACCACGACGTTTCCGGTTCGCGCGACAGTCGGTCGAGTTGTCGGGATGTAGGTCGACGACGGTGCCGATGGTGCTGTTCTCCTCTGCTCAGTCGTCGATGATACTGTCACCGTAGTCGTGGATAATGTCGTACTGGTGATTAGTTCGGTTGTGGAAGTCGTAGGTCGTACGGACGGAGGATGAGTACCGATATCTCCAGTTGCCGTTTCCGTTGGTTCTCTAGTGTCCACGCTTTCCACCGTTCCGATTCCGATCAGCTCTGATGGTCGCTCACAATTCATGTCTGTGACAGTTAGTTTTTATTCCTAATAGTCCAGTATATTGAATTTTAAATATCTAGAACGATTTATTCTTACTCCAGGTACTCTTCCTTTCAAGTTAACGCTAATATTAAAATAGAGAAAATTCCTCCTTAATTTTCTGGATTAAAAGAATTAATTTTTTTTCTTAGAAATATCAGATTTTTTAATTATTTTTCTAATAAGAAAAAAATTATATTATTTATATGAATTAATTTTTCAAGTTGAAAAAATTCACTATCTTTGTACATATTAATTCTAATTGGAGAAAAAAAAATTAAACTCTCGAAGCTTGAGAAAGTTTGTTGATGCGCATAGGATTTACCATCGGGGTCGATGTTGTAGAAGCTCTTGTCCTGCAATCGTTGTGGACTGCCGCAAAACTGCGGCTTGCGCTCGCGACTGGTGACCTGCAGGTCCCGCGTTCTGATCCACTCGACGATCCAGCGTAAACGGCAATCGCAGACGAGGAATCGTCCGCCCAGACTCAGACCTCGCAGGGTACCGTTCAGTTGGGCGAGCGCCTCTTCCGGTACCGTGGACAACGGGTTACCGTCGATTGCTAGCAACGTGATCGATGGATTTCCTTGAAAAGCGTTGACCGGTAGTTCCGTGATCAGATTGAATCCGATATCCAGCACCTGAAGAGGATCGAATCATTACGTAAGAAATAACGCGGCCTGTGATGCTGTGATTGTCAGAATCGTAAGAAAGAACTGGTCAGTGTGGAATAATTAATCGAGGAAAAACGCGTGAATGTCTTATCTTGACAGGTCGTTCTGTTAAAGTTAAGTTGTCGTCAAGAATTGCGCAGAAGAACACTTGAGCCGGTATTCATAGTTCTTGAGAACTGGTCTCTTTTAAGATCATTTTACATCTTAAGTACAATCTTACAGACACTAATATGGCTCTATTATTGATTCATGAGTTTCATGACATCTTGAAGTTGTGCTTAAGAAACGAACTATGCTTAGATATTATTAACAAATATAATAACAAATTTTTAATTTGATTTATTGGATTTTCAAACATTTTTCATTACTTACTCTGAGATCGTGGACGCTGTTGATAGCCGCCGTAGGGAAATCCGGGATGAGATTGTTTAGCAAGCTGAGAGAACTCAAGGTATTCCTGATACCGTGAAACGCATCCGGGCCGATATTCTGAATCAGATTTCTCTCGAGATTCAGTCCCGTGAGAGAGTCGAGGCCCTCGAATGCTCTGATTCCGGACGTTCCGGGAAGTTCGCGTATGCTGTTTTGCGAGAGATCGAGGAAGGCCAGGGTCCTCAGACCTCTGAGCGCTTCCGGTACTTTTTTCTGTCGCGTTCCCTTGAGATTGAGATTCTTCAGAGTTCTCTCCAGCCCGCGAAACGATCCCGGAGCGAGAGTGACCTCGTTGTCAGAGAGTTTCAGTGTGATCAGTTTGGTGCCGGCAAAGGCATTGTCGTTTACCCTGGTGATCTTGTTCATCGAGACATCGAGCACGGTAAGGTTCCTCAGGATCTTCAAGTTGGCACCGGGAATTTCCGTGAGCTCGTTATCTTTGAGATTTAAGCTCCTCAGATGATTCTCTTGGCCCTTGAAGGCCTCTGGCTCGATGCTTCTGATGCGGCATCCAGACAGCTGTATATTGTTGATCCTCAGGGTGGCAAACGAGCCATTCCTTAGGGCACCGATCGTACTATTGTTAATGTAGAAGAGATCAATCGGCATTTTGGTGGCGTAACGCCGCATCGCCGACAACAGCTGTTCATAGTCGACGATGTCGCACTGCACCGAGAGCTCGCCGGCTAGATTGTAGTCGCAGATGCACGAGCTCTCGAGATCCACCGCATGTTGCGACCACGGACAGGCGGATGTTGTCGCTGCAACGACAAACGCACCCGCAAGCAGCAGCAACAGCTCCTTTGGAATTGCATCTAGAAAACAAGAATATAAAAACAATTTAGAAAATAATCATAAAACGGTTATAATAAAAAGTTCACGGACTTGTTAAATTTTTTCTTGCGAGAAGGAATTTAACAAATTTGTAGACTTTTTACAAATATATATATAATTCGTAATAATAATTATCTTATTTACATAAAAAGATTTGAAAGAATGAAAAACATATTTTGGATTTTAAGTCATCATCGTTTTGATATTATTATTATATAATATTTAAATGTATTGTACATATTTGCATGATGAAAAGATCTGTTGTCTCCAAGATATAAAAGAGCACAGCGGTATCATAGGTAAATTCCAAAAATTGATAGAATAAACATCGTAATATGACATTTTATAAAAGGTGGTAATTGCCGTTATATGAGAGTTACACTCCGAGATCCTTCGAATAGCGTGGATGTCACACATTGTAATGTTGTAACATGGATCTAGGGAACGCATCATCTTAGAGAAAGCGCCAATTCCTTTGGGCATACGTGGGTACACGCGTGATTTCGAAACGTGTCGCAACGCTTGTGCATTCTCAGCAATTATGTCGCTTTTCATTATGATGCCTTTCGCGCCTTCCTTCGCGGACACGAACCTGCCGTTCCACGAACGCGACATGCCATTCGGCCGTTTTCGTCGAGCATTATTCTCCGTTTTATGACACCCGTCTCTCGCGGATATCGACGAAACGGAGCATGCGATTTCGTGTTTTTTTCCCCCCGCAGTAACGTTCTATTAACCTTGCCCCGGTGAAAATTCACGACGCTTGCGTCGGGAAATCTTGCGTTTTCTTCTGTAAACATCTCATAAATGTTCTTTCCTAAATTATACATACAATCAGAATAGTGTGGAATAGTTGAATTTCCTGAAAGATACTGCGAGTTCGTTATGCCGTACACGTTAGCCTGTTCGTTACGGTAACGACGAGAATAATCCGTTTCTCCCCATATACGAGCGAACAAAGTTATCCACTAAAGCGACAACGAATCTGCCAAATACGCGTCGAAGAATAGTTGCGGAACCGCGAACGAAAAGACAACCGCGAGGAGAAAACCGCCATGATAATTTTAATATAGTATGGAGGACTCTTAACATGGATACATTTATTATTTGAGCGATAAAAATTTTAGTAATCTTTTATATCTCCAGTTAAATTTCTTTATTGGAGTGTGTTTTTCATATAAATATAATTATATTAAGAAAATATACGCCATGCACAATGAAAATTACAGAATTAAAGAACTGCGTTTTGCAATTAAATAGAAATCAAATGTCTTATCCCTGTTACATTAGATTTTGATTCAAAATATTCCACGTAATCGGACTTTCACCAGAGAAATCGAGCAGTTCAATTTCTTAATGACATTTGGCGTAATAACCACGTAATAGTAAACTGCCAATTTACTTTCCGCGACGCAAAGATAGGGTCGAAAAGGTCGAGCGAGCGAAAGTTGTTCGATGCATCGTTCTTAATCATTTATTTTTTAATTTTCTTAAAAGCACGTACTAGTCTTCTCGTATTTCGGAGCGAAGATGTGCAAGAAGTACGCTTTTTTTTTTGCGTACTTGTTCTCTCGGTCTCTTGATTCGGACGAGCAACGATTTCGACTGGTGAATCCTCGTCTTGACGAACGGTACATTTTAATCGGGAGAAGAGGTAACGTCAGCTGGAGTAGCTGTCATGATCGAAACCCACAGGAATTTGTGCACCGTAAGGTGTATGGTGGCTATCGATAGCGAGATCGGGCTGAGGACACGTATCACGCGTAACGCTCCGGCCGTTGACTCGTAACGGGTTCGGTCTATGGGCTCGGGATCGTTCAACGAGGCGTTCTCGAGCGCCGGTCATGCCGGCTTTTCTTACTCCGCCGCGATTTTCCACGGTTATCGTGTCTCGACAAACGCGTAACGCCACCACAAGTGGCCTAATAACCTTCCGAAGCTCGGCCTCTTTAACTATTTAATTTTGCAAGTTGACGCTATCCTCAATTTTTTTAATAGAAAAAAAAATTTCTCGGACCTTCCATCTTGCAAGAGATTCTTAAAGAAAAGAGAGCGAGGGAAAAGAAATATTTATTTGTTGTAGTTTTTATTTCTAGCATTGGTGCAACTCTTCTCAACTCTCGGAGGATATACGAGAGCGTTGACTTTTCCTGTCGGCCGAAGATCGATTTTTCTCTTGGCGCAGTGCGTGCGGTTCTCAGCAGGTCGATGCACCAGGCAAATATAATATTATACGCGCACGCACGATAATGACTGTCGGGACTATTACACGTTGCGCCGCATTTCCGTTTCAACAGCACATCGCGGCCGGACCTTCGAGTTTTTCCCGGTCTCACGTTGCTCCCGCGTTAACACGCCCATGAATTCCTCGCGTATCGCGGCACCCTAGGCGCGCGATTGCGGCAGTGCATCTGTGCAACCGCGGAGGACGTGCAGGAACGCGGAGGACAGGTAGGGAGTGAAGTAGGTTGCGTCTTCCACCTGAGACACATTACTTCATCGCCGTGCCGAAGAAATGTCGTTCGCGCGATGCCGAAGAGAGGGAACTCGAAAATCCCTTTCGAGTATCAAGAGAAAGAGGGACTCGGTGTGTGTGTGTCAAGGCCGATGTAGCATTGCGAAAGGCAGCGTGGGCGGTGGTCAGAATATTTACGAAGGACGAAGACGTAATCAATATTAAGGAATCTTCCGCGATACTTTCCCACATGAATAAAATGAATAAAAGTTGGCTTCTGGGAGAGATTTTAATTGCTGTCGCTTGCGATTTTTTTTCTTCTTCTGTTGTTACACGCCGTGTCGGGGTCTGCTCGATGAAGTTCGCGGAACTGTTTAGCCGAGTTTTAATTGCCACGAGTCATTTAGGGTTCGCCAGTAATTAGCGAACAGATTTCTTCGCGGGATCGACTTCCGACTGCGTTCGCGGCGTGTAACAATTATGGGCCAGGTTGTAAAAATCTGGGAAAACGGCTTCACCTTTCACATTTTTCGCGCTCGCCGCGGCGATATCGCGGTGATCGACTTCCGGATTAAAAAATGAGCTCGCGGGAGTCACCTAGATCGCAAGTGTGCGGCTATAATGCAATAACATTCCCGATCTCGAGGCGCTCGAGGTCGACGAAAGGAACATTGCGGACCTTTCACTCACGATCTGATTATTTCCGCGCAAATACGTAAAACGTGCTCTTTTCCGATAGACGCGGATATCGCGCCATTTGAAACGCTCTTTTCCTTCCTCCGCCGCGAGAAGAAAAAACTCAGGCCGGGGCCTGGGAAAATATTATGAGAAACACCGACGTGTAAGTAGTCTAAAGTAAAACGTCATTATACCTATTTGTGCGAGCGTAAAACAGGAGAATGCATGGATTTCAAATTCCACGAGGATTAATTTATGCAAAGATAAGCAGCAACTCTACGAAGGCAGGCTATTGTGCCTCCGGGATGTAGGATGCTAGTGCGAGTTAATTTATCTAAATAATTTATCTAATTAATTTATTCCGTCGCTCTTCGTTATATGAAGGATATCTTGCGTAACAGTCTGCAAATTTTAATAACTGGAATTATAAATTATAAATTGTATATATTTACCGTTTGGAAATTTCAGAAAAAAACGAACTATTTTTATATCGTCGATTATTCAAATTCTTCGCCTTAGCTTAATAACCTTGATATAGAATCAATTTGATAACTTTATTGAATCTTTCATTAATTCAAATAAAAAATAATTTTAATTTATATTTCAAATATGATATATATTGCATTAATATCGCATTCTACGTAGGTGACGAGTTGAAATTATGATTGGTAGATTTCGCATGTGGTCTGTGTGAGAATCACGCGTTTGTAATTCGGTATCCGGATGGTAAAGAATTTTCAGAGCGCAATGGGCAATTTGGGTCTCTTTAGCAACTAAAAAAAAGAAAGAAAGACAAGAACCTAGAATGCGCGGGTGCGAGTAATGAATTAATTAAACTGGTCATCGTTACGGTGTCGGAACACTTGTTAATGGAAACAGGTTGCTTGTTAGCGTGGTGTGCTATATTGTTAATTACATTGTGCGTCATTATCGATTCGCTATCACGAACGACTCGCGTGAAGAGTTTATCAAAGAGATGTATATAATGTATTAAGGATCGCATTAAAAAGCGATCCCGACGAGTTTCCGGTCAAATCTGATTCTATAATCTAGAAAGAAAGAGTATAATTAGTGAAAGAAGATCCTTGTTAATCTTATTAATTTTGTAAACATTTTAATTTAATAGCCAAATTTTAAAATTATTGGGGAAAACATATATTTTTCATTTAATTTAATATATTTTAATAATATGCGCGCTCTGCGTACGATGCACTCTTTCTTAATATTGAAAGAGATAATCTCGGGAACATCGCTTAATTACGCGGTCAAGCTGTTGAAATAATTAACTTGTAACGAGCACAATTAGTGCCTCCATCACTCTAGCGATTGGTGATTGGTGCGTAAACGTTATCAGAGTATGACTGAACGATCATCTTTCTCTTCCTGAAGCTAGTGACCTTGTACATCAATAACGATGATACGTACAACGTTTGAAACGCTTAGTCATCCGATATTTATTAATTATAATCAGATGGAAATCCAAGATCTTAATCGCATGAATATTATGTTGAAAACTTTTCTCGTAAACGCGGAAAAAAATTTTCCATTCATAGGGAAAGTTATTGAGAAAATACGCGATTAAGTTCATAGATTCTCACTTTTTTTTTATTCTATGATGATTGATACTTCTTATAAATATATAATAATACAATAAATTAGCTCGTTAGAGATCGCAATTCTTTTCTCGCAATTGCATTGTAAAGATATGTGGAGTACGCTGACATTATTTGTCCTGGAAGAGGCTCGAGTGAGTCACTGATCGCGATCGCGTGCACGTGGAAGATTATCAGACTGTGACAATGCGGGATTACCGGCATTACCTCGTCGGAGACCTTGACTGTGCTAACTCGTCAATTTGTTGTCAATCACCTGGCAGGATGCTGAACAAATCAAATGGCTTACTTAATACTTCATTTTATAAGCTAAAGATCGTTGAAGATTATTATTCCCCTTAAAAATTATGCAAAATGTGTAAAAATACAAAAAATGTAATTATGATCAATTGTGACTGAAACATTTTTTGTCGTGTTTTTTCCTTAATTTGCTAAAATGTATTATTGCACATGTCTTGTAGACAGTTTTGCGCTTAAATAACTTAAAATTATCTACATAGAAACAAGATAAATCACATGTATTTTAAATAAAGACGATATAATTTTAATTTATGTAATTAAACGATAATATTACATACAGTCTTATCTAGATATTGTTTAAATAATATTGCTGTTGAGTAAAACAATTTGAGATATAAAAATAATATATAATATATTTTTATTTCTAAATCTTTTATATTATTGTAGATAATTTGAAAAAAAATAACACCCCTTTTATCTAAGATAAAGACGAAAGTAATGTCAACAACCTAGATAAAAATAAGATATAAAGCTATTTTTTTATTGAGATGATTATTTACATAATTTTATATATAATAGATAACGGCAAATACTGCTTGTGGAAGTATGTTACGTACAATGATATTCCTTCGAATCAAAATGATTAATTTGATGATGATGGACTTTAACGGACCATATCTCCTTAAATGGCGATGCTTCCTCTTTACGTGACAGCATGATTACTCATTGAGCGAAAGAACTCTCGCGACTGTCCCTGGAGAACCTGTCGGCCGATCATAAAGCGTTACGACATCCTTCGGGCGAGATCAACCGGCCGATTGAATAACCTTTCACCGAAGAATGCGACCGATCACGCGGAGAAATCGCCGTCCACCGCGAGATGTGGTGTAGGTACTCCCGTGTGCGGGTCGGTAAGGGCAAACAACGTCAATTATTGTACCAATTAACCAGAGATTGAAAAATTCAATTAATTTAACAATATAATTGGAATTTCGGAAGAATCTAAACTATTATTATTAACGTGAGGAATGAAGATCGTAAAGAACATGAGGAACATTTATCTGCTAATTTCAAAATTTTATATCTATATTTATAATTATAGTAATGTAACTTTTGTAATATTAAGTATACTTCAATTATACTTGTAACTTAATTAGCTAATTACAAGTGCTAGATACGCGCGCGAATTAAAACGAATCTACCGACAAAAGATTTGCTGGTATTACACGCGAAGATTTTCTCGCAACTTGTCACTAGTTTTCTTTCCGACCGTTCTCAACGATTCTGGATCGCTATGGTTTTTCGTAAACTGCCGGCATTTCCGGCGGTTCGCACGTGGCACGCGCAAACGCGTGCACGAGGCGCACGTGCAACGGCCACCTATACCTGCCGTGGAATCCGATCCTTTCACTTTCGTTCTCTTTCGGCTTTCCGTTTCTGCCACTCTCAATCCCTCTCCCCCTTTCGTTTCTGATTCTTCATAACTCTCTACCCTTACGCACCCCCCCCCCCATTTTACACGATGAATATGTTATTATCCGAGATTTATGCGGACTGCAGATTAGAATATTGCATTATATTATAGTAATCAAAGGCGAACGCGGCTCGTGTCAATGTTTAGTCCACGATCAACGAAAGGTTCCCACGATTAATACGTCGTATTTTTCCTTGTACCGGACAATGCATATAACACTTTCTCTAAAACGCGATGCATATCTCTCCCATTATTCAAATAGCGAATAATTGCAATCTGCAATCTAATGCTACTTTTTAAAGTGGCAAAAATGTATCATTAGTATCTACACCATGTTAAAAATGTGGTTTCTAATCTCTTATCTCTATCGTTTTATAAAAGATGATATAAATACTATTTTATTGAGAGAGATTCCGATAACATATTTTTAAAAATATTGTTTTACTTTTTAAATTTTTATTTTCTAATTTCTTCATTAGAGAGAAACTGTGATTTTAATATTGGAGATTTAAAATGCATCTTTATAGAAGTCAATTTTATCGAATTACAGAAAATTGTTTAATTCTTTTTTTTTTAACTCGAAGATCGGATCGCGTTAGACTCATACGCGAGGAATGAAAAGAGTAAAGAAAGTGCAATAATAATATTTCGTATAAGCGAAATCGATTTTAAGAGCTGTACTTCATCTAACTACTAACGGCGTTATCGCGGAATCGCGTCGAATTAAGCAAATACGGAGAAAGTGCGCCTACTTTACATCTGCTCTAATTTAGATTGCCGCAATCGTCTGTTATAAATACATTGAAGCCGTTTCTCTCGGGTCTTGTGTCTTATCTCGCGAAAGCAGAAAGCGTTCGCCTATTTTTTTTCTTGCCTGTATATAAGTGCGTAAGATGTTATCATCCCTACGCATCGTAATCATTTCGCTATAATAAAGCGGCCGAAACTTTTTCATGTAGCAAATGTGATATGCGCAACGAGAAACTTCTAAGCCTTCCTCCAGAAATGTTAATTAAAGTTAACTGAGATTTAATCAGTCTTCCATCTCTTTCTGTCCAGAGAAGAAAGCTGAAGAATCGACCAACCTTAATTAACCTTCGAATAATGTTGAAGTTAATGAACTGTGTTCTAAGAAATATTTAGCCGATAAAAATTAAGATTATAATTTTGTGCGTGTCCGCGGTGCAGACACGAGACGTTCGTGCGTATATAATTTTCTAAGACAGAGAGGATCATCCGACATTTACAAACGATACATCCTTCGTTGACGCAGAAACACCGCGAGCTCGACTCCGGCTGTATAGAATCTTGTTAGTGGCATTTCACGCCTTCTACCGTGTCTTCCTACGTGAGTAGTTTTCGTCGCTTACGTTTTACAAGACTTCGAACAAGCCGCGACATTATTCTGCTTGTTGTTTCAACCTGCAAGACTGGATATCTCTACTACAGAGAGTCTCGGACGAGAAAATCCTCCAGCGATTCTGTCTATATGTATAATCCATTCATTTACCATCCGTTCACATTTAATAGACAGACATCTTAACTTGAAATTAGTCGAGAGGGCTCCCACACATAATACTCGACAAAATAAATAAAAAAAAAAGAACGTATGAAAGGGTTATAAAGTCCCACAGGTAACGTTAACTGAGGATTAACTGGGATCGTTGGCGTAATTTATCTTGGGATGCCAACACAGGTCGTTGGATCCAGTTTTGAAAGAACCTCCACCGGGAGCTTATCCTCGCGCGTCTTCCTCGCAGGATTTTTTACGTGCAGGCTGCTCGTGCACTTTGCCGCGGCTGTTTTACGACCCGCCGAACTTTCCATATGCCTATAACGGTTCGCGCTACCAGTCGGCACAGTATGCCAACCGACTATCTAAGTACTGTTACCTGCTCCATCTCGCAGGACACGCATATACGCGGCCAACGGACCGGCGAACAACGAGGAGCTCCCTCGAGCGAAGCGTACCGCGGATTGTGATGCATGCCATTCCTCGTCAATGGCACCCCGCGTCGAGATTAATCGGTCGTTTGACGACAGCTATGTCGTCATTGAATCTAGTGATTATTTTGCATTAAATTTAAAATATGGAATATACGTACGATAGGTCTGTATTTTTTTTTAGCTGGACTTTTCGCACGTCTCTACGTTTTATGAAGAAAAAGAGAAAAGGTGAACGGTGACCAAACATCGAGTATTATATCAAGTAATTTGAATGCAAAACGCTTTATAACTCTTCTACTTCTTAGTATTAGTACTCGGCATGCGCTCAATGGAATGCGCTTTACATTCCAGAATAAACATAACGCACGTTGATTCGACGTGACGAGGAATGCAGTTGTTATAATTTCTTCACTTCCACACAACGAGTCGTCTCGACTGGTGATTCTGTTTTCAGAGCGACTCTCGTGAAACCCTCGACCCGGTTTGTTGAGCCGAGGCGACGCGATATACTTTACAATGAGCGATGCCTTCTTTTATATTGAACGACTCAATTGTGTTTATCCTGCGGCGAAAGCTTTCAATTTTTACTGGCACTTCTCAACTGAAACGCGGACAATTCCTTAATTATCTGCCGGCGCATACATTGCCGATAATTAAGGAATTATCCGTGTTTCAGCTTCGCTTCCGTAAATCCGTGGTATTCTGGGCGTGGTGCGATTCGCTTACCGACGATTAAGAAGAAGCCGCAAAAGTTAAGAAGCGATCTCGGCCTCGTCGTCGATTCGGTGCGCATTCTTCTCGCGCGTTCCGCAAATTAGCGATGAATTCGCGCCGTCGCTGACACATCTCATTTGCAAGGATACGAGTCGTCGCGGCTATCTCTTCTTCGAAGATGCCTTGTAAAAAGAGCGAGCGGCTCTCGAAATCGTGGCCGATCGCTGTCGACCGCGACGATTAACATTTCACGGCCTTCGGCTCGAAAGAAGGCGAAGCGTCGCGATTTTTTTCGTCAACTATTGTTCCGCGTGCAAAAAACGAAGATATACCGGCGAAGAAACTGTGCTCCGGATCGATCTGAATGATTCTCCATATAGTCAAATGTTAGTTAATGTTAGTTTATGTTTCTAAAGTAGGACCTTGGAAGATTTCAATAAACGTCTGAGTAGATGAATTTTTTTTCGGTTCACAAATAAACGAGTATTAAAAAAAATATGGAAATTGAGAGAATTCCATAGAGGTATATTTCCGTTTGTTTCCAATGCTTGAAGATTTTTCTTTAATCAGAAGATAATTTCTTCTATTACGAAGGAGATATCGAATTGAATTGTAAATCAGTTGATGCAATGGCAAATTAAAAAATAACATGTGTTTTTATTTGTGATTACTCTGAATAGACTGTCTCAGCAATTTGTATCTAAGCACTAAAACGACAATTGCACCATTGCACGTAAATTAGGTTCCATTACCGAAGGAAAAATATGCACGCATTACGCGGACTCGAGCAAGCGACGCAGTGGAACACGTTATGTGGCTCGGTTCGTTCTGCTCGGCAGAACATATCTGCTCGATCGATCGATCATCGCACTCCGATGATCATTGCGTTACGGCCGGCCGCGCACGATCGACGCTCGCTTTTCACTCGAGAATGTCCCGGCCTGCCTCGTTCCTTATGCTCCCTTTTCGCCGAGAGTTTTTCCCCCCGATCGTTGATCCGCGAGAGGAACAAGTTCGATTGGCTTTCTTGATGAGCCGCCTTCGCGCCTCGTCGAAATCTGGAATATTTTTCTGATGATGCGTCTCGACCTTCGATCGACAAATTAGGAAAGATACGTGAAGATGGTTAGGCTCGGGACTTGGTATTCTATCAATGTGAAAAAAAAAAGAAGGCTGGATCAAACATATAATATTACTGCGAAATATAATAGCAAAATATATCAAGTGAAAATGTACATCTTGTATAATGCCGTACATTTAACGAGCCGGTTATGTTTTTTAAATATTTTAAATTGCATTAAAAATAAGATATCAATTTATATGTATCGATGAATAAAATTGTATTTATAGAAATGCAACGCATGCGTCACTACTTAATTTTATAAAGCCGTATAAAATACGAATGTATGTCTAACTACATTTACAGAGATGTAATGCTGTAAATGCCATTCATTATTCTACATGGTGGCAGGCTGCTTTCGCAAGACAGGCACAAGAGATGCCCGGGGCATGACAGAATGACGTTCGCGCGTTGTGTTTCTCAAGCGCTGCTTAATTTCATAATACCGAAACGCACAGGTACACACGTGGCTTTGACATCAGAAACAGTGACATATGAATGAAGAGTTATCGGTGGAGTCTTGTCCTCTCTCTCTCTCTCTTTCTCTTCTCTTTCTCTCTCTCTCTCTCTCTCTCTCTCTCTCTCTCTCTCTCTCTCTCTCTCTCTCTCTCTCTCTCTCTCTCTTTGTCTCATTGAAGCGTCATCGTACAGAACGTCTCTCGAGACTTGCGTCATTTCATCGTCTTTCGACAATTTCGCGACAACAATGCCCGATTCTTATATGGATCTGCCATGTTCACACAGAACATGGTCTGCAGATATTTTAAATGACTGATCGATCAATAAATTAACGGCTGATCGACTAGTCTTACATAATGTTAACGATGAATGAATACTGATAGCGCCGTAGAAACCACTACTACAAATTGATGCTATGATTGTATCAAACTTTATTTATCAATCAAACATTATTTTTAATTCGAAATCTTGAAAACAGTACGTAAACATTTCGAAATTTTTAGGAGTGGATAAGAGAGTTAATATATTTATTTTTTAAACTAAATTACGTTAAAACTAATAAGTTATAAAATTAATTTAGATACATTAAAAGTAACATAAACAAAAAAACTTAAAAGTTACGTTTAGATTAAATTAAATTAAAGTTAATTTTGAACATTATTTATATAAAATCAGAAAGTCGTAATTTTTTAAAATTAGATCGAAACAGTTATAATATAGAACATTAGACAAATTTAATATTTTATTTGTAAATTAAGTTTATATGAAATAATAAAGAAATATTGTCTTTTTATATTTTTGTTTTTTTTTATTTTTGTTTAGACGGATAAATTTTTAACTTAAGAAAAAGTTAATAAATTAAAGTTTATTAATGTATTTTTGAAATAACTAGTTGAAATTAAAAATTAAATTATTTAAAATTAACTAAGTTAAAAATGATTACTTTCTAACTATAATTGTTACTATTCAACCCTGGAAATTGCATTTAATATTTTTGAAAGTAGCTATAAATATATACAACGAGAGATTTATAATTATATATGTTTGCGCATCTAACTTACAAAAATATTCTGCTTATTTTTATTAGGTTAAAATTAAAATTATTAATAATGTTATACAGAATAATTACAAGTTTATTTACCGAAATATTGACAGGCAAAGTTCAAAATCAATGTTCTAAAGGTTCTTGTTAAGAAATTCTACGTACATTCTAAGAACGCCTATCCTAAAAGAAAGCGCGTTACGTTTAAGAAAGGCGACGTGTGAACAATGCATAACTCGCGATTTCTTTGAGTAACAATGATAGCTTGCAAAATGACTGGTCTACTCCGCTATTGCTCTCCTACTGACCTCGTGTAAGTCTACCGCGAAAGATAAACATGTTTTTCGCACATTCAGTCAGTTTCGTGGAAAAGAATTCGTCTACCGAATTGCACCGGATTACGCGACGTTTCGCTCTATGCGGGCCGTGAGAATTGTCGCACAATACGGCGGGCCCGAGGGTAGCCCGACAATAACGAGGAAACATGAATTAGCCCGTCGTATGGTTAATTGCCGACTTCCAAATCCAACTTCACAACAGAGACAGTCGTCGCACAGAACTGTGAACCGGGACGCGACGCGACGGGACGCGTCGAGTTTGTCCCCAGGCATTGAAATCTCCGAGACGTGCGTGTGTCGCGTGTTCGCGTTATATAAATCACCGGACACCCTTTCAACTTCATTTTTATCGGTCGATCTGAAAAACATTCGACTTTGTCGATTTTGCATTTTTTTTTTTAATTTTTAATCATTTCTTTATAGTTTATCATATGCTTCGTACTTCTGAAGTTTGATTTGAAATTCTGTTAAGGCAAATATTATGTAATTTTGAGAGACATGAGATTTATCTGCTAAATAGAGCTTCGAGAGTGTATAATCAGGAGTTGCGACGTTGGGTGAACGTTCGATCAATCGATTCGTGACCGGAATAGTTATTGGGCGGCAGGTGCCTCGACGGCGCCCACGACGGAAGTTGAGAAGCGGTTCCGGAAATGAGAGCTACGGCGTTAACTCGATTTCCCTCGGCCTCTGAGATGTGGGTTAGGTCGCGCTTACATTCTTTTTCTTCGAAGGTCCGGGACAATCTTGATGATAATTCGCGCGGTTTGTCAACGATTTTTCTTTCAGCATTTCGTCATGCACATCAATGATTTTACATTTCAAACAAGTTTTATACGAAATGGAAAAAATATATACAAATCCTAGATGAAATGATCGTCCAAGATTCGATAATAGTAACATCAGGATTAGGTAATAAGTAGTTAAAAGTAAAATAATAAAATTAAAAAATTTTTAACTAATTTTTAATTCAATTCAGTTAATTTAAAATTTTATCTAAATATTTTTAAAACACAAACTTATTAATTTTTTTCCTAAGTTAAAAATGTATTTGTATAAAAGGGAAAAAGTTGTGAAAGAAAAATACATTCCAAATTAAGAATATTTGCTTGTTTATTTTTTATATAAATTTATAATATTTTATTTGTATGCAAGTAAAATATTATATTTATTAGATGATTGTAATTATTTTGCTATTTAGAATAATTTAAAAAAAATTACGACAGTTTCTAATTTAATATAAATAATGCTCTTGAAATTAATTTAATTTAACTTAAATTAATTTTAACGCAACTGTTAACCAAGTTATTTTTTAATGTCAACTTAACGCAACTAAATAATTTTATTAATCATTAACTTTAACTTAGTATGTTAATAAAATATTGACTTATCCTGAGTAATACAATATAATGTTGAAATTTTACAATAACAAACGTAATAATAATCAAGAGGTTTCTGATTTTACTCGCTACTGTTAGTTTCTCCACGAAGAAGTCTCTACGAGAGTGTTAAACAATTTGGGTTTTTGTGGTTTCCTTCGAAACGAAGTATGCGAGAAACGCGACCACGGCACGAACGTGCCGTGCACCGGTGCACGTGCCTTTCTAAAACGCAAACCCGATCGCAGGCGACTTGTGGCCGTTCGAAGAAGGGTTTCCTCGTTGGCAAAACTCACGAAGACCGCAATAGAAAAGCCGTTGGCTCTTGCTACGCAATCGTAAAGCGTAGCGAAACGTGCGTTCGTTCATATTACACACACAGTATTATAGAACCGATGATTTTCTAACTTTAACCAAATTGATTAGAGAGACTAATTTAACTTAACCATCTCGAACTTTTTTCCGACAAATAGAAATGTTGCAACGTTCTTGGAAATTGATTTCAATATCTCTGATCAGATATATCGCGGCAAGTTTTTGAGATATAACAGTTTCAAAATCTTTCTACAATTGTCATCAACATTTTTTTTCTAGTATTTCACTGTTATTTATAGAATTAAATGTTAATTAGAATATTTGACTCACATTAATTTGAATTACTAATATTACCGAAGTGTCAATGGATAGGAAATTGCCGCGTTACACTCAAGTATATTTTAACGTCTAAATTGTAGACATAAACAATGGTGCTCATTAATTGCAATTGGCGTCAAAGAGCAGCGCGGCTCGTTAAAGAGCGACAAAACGTGTTGACATCTGTTACCGCGATGATGACAATCATTTCCTTTTGACGATTTACTAGTTTTAGTCGGTGCTAAACTTGTGTTTGTTTTTGTTTGCTTTCCAAAAGTAAGTATATACGAACATTTTATAAGCTATAAAAATTTACGCGTACTCAGCTTCTAGAAAGAAATTCTTCAATTGTTTAATAATTTAAAGCAATCTAAATTAAAATATAATCTAAACATTTTATTTTTTAATAATTATATTAACATAGCTGTACACTTAGAGAATGTGGCCTTTTTATATTCGTTTTATATGAGAAATGACAGTTTGCTAGCGTGAACAATTGAATTGATATACTATTAACTATACTGTCTTAAACGAGTCTCGCGACCGCGACGGCTGTAGGAAGTGCAAGTAAGTGGGAAGAGGGATGATGCAGAAATCGAGGCAGGAGAGCATCATGGTCCGATGGTCACGGCTCGCGGACAAACGGACCACCATCGCCATGCTCGTCCGCCGGTTCGCGAGTAAATCTCGGCAATTTCTCCATAATGGTTGCCAGACTGGACGCCATTACCATACGCCCTGATTTTTCTCGTCAGACCGACCGTGACGGTTAACGTTAGCTCGCGCTCGCGTGCGATCCCAAAAGTCGCTCGGTGCATTGAACCTGTGGCGAGCTTTCGCGAAAATTTCAAACATTTGGCCGTTCAGCATGTGAAAGTGTCGAGACATTTCAATAAATGTTTTCCCGCTAAAAGTAATTTCTGCAAATAACCCACGGTACATATCTTCCTCTAACACTTCACGGAAGAGAGTACGCGCGAACGCGAGTACTGAAGCAAAGGATAATCGCTTCTTGATAAGTTTCTCGAATACATATATCGTATAATACATGTACTTTAACACTCTTTGCCCTTTGCGTTATAAAAATCATCTCTTCATAATTATAATAAATTAATAACGAATTGAACGTACTCACACACGCATGTACACGTGCACATCCTACTTTTAGATGATTTTGATGAAGCACTATGATTGTTTGAAGTCTAATTTCACATCTTATTTCGCAACAATTCACTATTTTTTTAATTGTTTAATTGACTTTATTTTTTTTAATGCTCCACTAATTTTTTGTGTTACAACCGTGTTACCGGGGATATTGTTCATCGTACATTTTCATCGTTCATATATTCCATCGGGACTTGTTATAAAAAATATTTCCTTATCCACTTATGCAACGTTTACATAATGTTATTACTCGCGCAGAACGATCGACATAACGCTCTTAATAATTTAGCAATAGCACATGGAGGATGTGCAATTCCCAGTTGCAACGCTATTCGATTTTTTTTTTCTATTCTCGTTGCCTTAGCTGACTCCTCGTCTTCGCCCTTTTATCGCGCGTATAAATTTCACACTTTCCATCCTTTCGTTATCGCGTCTCCAGAGATATCGTAGGTCCGGCGATATCGTTCCCGATCACTTGGTCGATCGATCGAGCGGAAATGAAAACGTGAAATGAAGACGCTCGCTTCCTCCAGGCTCGGTCGCTTCATTCGCAAGGTGTCTCGATAAAATGTCGCGATCCTTGATAAACCTGTACTTATTATTTTCAATGTCGAGGAATTCCATGCGTTTCTCGTAAAAATTTTAATACCCCGTCGCACAGCTGCCTATAAGTTCTACTGTCGGTTTCCTGATTTGTCACCGCGCAGTTAGTTAACGATCTCTGCGAGGATCATGATTGATAGTCCACCGCTGGTTCAAGATTTCATGCTTGTTTTTGCAATGTCTCTAAGCATTAAATGCGATCGTATGATTTAACTTTTTCAACTCGACGAGAGATACCGAAAATAATTAAAGAGTAGAAATCAAATCATGGATTTGCATGAAATCCACTTTCAATGTTTAAGCTAGATTTTATTAGGATTATTAATTCGCTTTCTTCTAAAACTTTTCAATTGCCGAATTAAGCAAGAAACTGAAATGAAAGAAATTTTCCGTTTAATGTTAATACTTAGCACTTTTTAATGCGAGGACAATTATAAGAAGTAATTGATATCAAAATACAATTTCTCTCTCTATAGGTTGTTTTTGCTAAAAAATTAATACTTTATTTTTCTAATAATACCACTGGGATCAACTAACTTGTTCTCGAAGAATCTTCGACGTTGCTTTTATAGAATTAAACTCGGGAGATGCGGGCGCAAACTTTTCGAGCGTAACGCCAACAAAACTATTCGGCATCCTGTCTGGGATATGGGAGGTACCCGGCGTGTACGTCGTGTATCTATAGTGCGGTTCAAGGTCGGACGGTGTACGTTGAAGACGATAGCCGTAAGATACGCGCGTAGGTGCATTAACCCTTCGAAGAGTCCGCCGCCACGCGATGCGACTATAGCTCCGTGAAGAATAGCATCACGCTGGCGCTTGTAACCGAGCAAGCCGGACAAGCGAACATTTTTGTAGCCGAGAGGCGAAAGAAAATAGATCTAACGTCCCATCAATTTCGCCATGCATGTGAGAATCTATCATAAACAAATTTTATAAATTGATAATTTTTCGTAATAGAGAAAGGACTACGTTGCCAAATTTTATTATTTGCGCTTGGGCTAAGTGAATTTAAATATGGATCTTTATGAGTTAAAAAAAAAAAAACTCTGGGTTTTCGCACTAATCGTTCCGCTTCTCGGATACAGGTTTATTTGGCCCGGTGCCTCGAGGTAATCCGGCGAGAGATAATTCTCCTGGTACCGTGAGCGAACTAATAATACCGTTATGTGACTATTAATGAGCCGAGAAAATTCGGGATATAAACGAGCGATATGTCTAATTCCTTGCTGCGCAGTTCAACTGGTCTTTCATCTGGTCTCAAAATAATATCTAAAGTATTATATCTAACTATAATGAAATTAAGAACGATAAATGTTTACGTCATTGCGATATTATTTCAATTTTTTTATATTTATTTAAAAAAAATCCCTCCCCGGAGAAGTCTCTAATTCAACACCTCTGCATAAATTTGTGTAAATATAACAGATCTTCTTTCAAGTGTCAAACGTTTTCTCGTGAGTCTTAAAGCCCTGCGTTGTAACGCCTAACGTAAAACGGGTCTGACTGTGCATCAGGTGCTGGCAATGAGAATCAATCCGGTTTTGTATCCTCTTATATAGAACCGGATATAAAGCTATTAAATTCCGATATCAAATAAAGGTAATTCTCTTCTCCCGCGCGAAAAATTGTTTTTCAAGGCGTGCGAGTCTCTGTTAAAAAAAAAGAAAAAAAAGAAAAGGGAATATCCAGTACTCACTCATAGTTGCTTATATTCTTCTCTCACGAACGAGCAGTCTGGGCCATGGTGCCGAGGAAGAAGTCCGGCCGCACCTTGCTGCTGGGAATTTACCTGGCGCTGCCGCGCGTAAACGCACCGTTTCCCTTCGACCCTTCGCGGAGTCGTAGGCGTAACCGGAACGCACGGAATGCGGTTGAAATCGCGATGTATCTCTTTACGAGGCGATCATGTCCCGCGCGCGAGGAACGCCAGGTAGAGGGAAAAACGGAAGTCCGGTTCTCTGCACTTCTTCCCGTTGAGTCGACGGAAAACCTCGCGAGTCGCGCGGGCGCGGACGTGGAAGGACTGCTCCGGCTTCTCTTGACCGTTAGCTCGACCGTCGCATCGCGGTCTTAAAGTCGACTGTAAGAACCAGGCGGCACGGCCGCGTCTGTCCTCGGCCCCCGTAGAAATCCTGTCTCGTGCCAGCACCGCGGCACGCCGCGTGGTGGTAGGGCGGCCGAGTCTTCGGCGGTAGGCTTCCCCGTAGGCCGGATAGGATACAAGCGTCTCGGGACGAGGCCCGCCGCAGGCGGAAAAACCTTGTCGAGGGCGGGGTTGACCCTTGACGGCGATCCTGCCGCGTCCAGTTCCAGCATCGGGTATCCTTCGGTACGACGATGCTTAAATCATTCTGCATACCCGTGCCGAAGATCGTAATTTGTAAAGTGATAAAATAACATTATTAATTTGCGGCATCCGTATTATATATTATAAAAATATGTTTAAAGGAATAAAATAAGGAAAAGGGAATGTTGATGTCTTAACCGATGGAAACTGTTGTAATTAGGTATACTTGGATGTCTTTAGTTACGATCGTTTACCAACGCTGTCTCGTTAACTGCCTCAATTTATGTTTCAAGAAAATATAATTCTAATCTCCGTGCAGTTTTGTGTTTATTTAATATTTTATTCCGACTGCTTCGCACGAGCCGCGCGCACATAATCAGAAAAGAAAGAAGAAATCATATGAATTAATACGATTTTATAGTTTTTCAAGTTTTCTCTTTTCTTATCGAATAATATTTATATAATTTTTTGAAATTAAAAAACACTTCAGAATTTTTTCATTATTACGATATACGAGTGTTAAATTGACCGAGCGTATAAATACATCTCCCTGTTTTCTTTTAGGCAATAAAACATTTCGAAGGGGACGAGCACTCTCCTCTTGTCGCTCACCTGTTGCTTCCTCCTGACTATCGTGTCGTCAAGCCGGCTATACGCGGCAAGATTTTGTAAGCGCATTACGTATGTTCGAATGGTCGATGCAATTGTGTTCTTAGTTTCGCATGCGCTGCTATTGCGCCGCATTCTGATTTTCTCTATCGCAAGATTTGATAAATCGGTGTAATCAATACGTCCGACTTGAATCTCCATTAAAAAAAAAAAAGAAATTTGAATTCTTCGATACAGAATACAGGGCCATAAACAGTTCTATTCTGTAAAAGAGGAAATAATTGAGAGAAATTTGAAAACAATTGGAAATTAAACCTCTTTTAAGAAAAAGTTTAAGGAATCTTTATTTTTAACTTATCGCTATCGTGTATCACGCTCTGATTATAGGATACAAACTAATTAAATTTTCCTTAATGGGACAAATCTTAAATACAGAATAAAAATAAAAACAAAAACTCAATCGCAAAGCTTTAGAATTAATCGCTCTATTAATGCGCAGCAATCAAAACTTAATGATTCTAATAACATTGATTAGATAGGTGGAATTAGCTAGGCTAAATGTTTACCACCTGTAATAGGAGATGCGAATATGCAGTATTATAACTTGTCGACTGCAGAAATACGGAATACGCGGAATACCGTTATGCGGGTGCATGTTAAAATGTTGAAATTATACTTGCGAGAGGCAAGTGATTACTAAATCACATCCGACGAGCGGCACCATAAACCTACCCGTTTGACTTCGGCGTCCAACATCTCTCCGTCACGCGACCATGGGAAGATCTTTTGCCCCGCATTGGTAGACGTGTCCCAGATCGATAAGTTCACGTGCAAAACACTTTCGTGCATATCGGACTTATGTATAATTACAGTCTTTATGTCGATCACGTTTAGAAAGTTCATCTGGCAAAGAAAATGCAGACGCGTGGGATCGTGCGATAGACACCAAAAATGAAAGACAATGAAATGAAAGACTCTCTCTCTCTCTCTCTTTCTTTCCGAAGACAATCTCGTTATTTCACGATGTACAATTGGTTTTCATATCTCATTTCAGAGTCGGCCCCGGCTTTCCAGATTCCGTTCGCACGTGTTTGCTGCATCAAAAGTTACAGGTGACGCGAGTTGTCAAATATTTTATGTAACTTATCTTATATAACTTAATGTACTCTTTCCTTGAGTAATAATGGCTTTGTTCTTGCGTTTTATGTGCGCAGATGATGAACTGCTGTATAACGAGGAAAAAAACGAGGGAGGAGAACGCGCACAGGTCTCAGAGCATAGATATCGACGACGTAGTGGAGACAGGTAGCATTCGCGATTTAATTGTATTTGAATGTAAGCGATGGTCGGCGGAGAAATATGAAAATTCTCGGTCCGGCTATTACAGAGTCCGAGGATGAGGAATTCTTCGAGTGCACGAACGAGGAGCTGGCGAGCGAAGATGTTTCGTCGACGAAGCCGCAATTGAAGGAGAAGCATCTGCTATGGAACAAACCCGCGGGGAGATTGGCGAAACACCCTTCGCTCAGGTTAATTTTTTTTCCACGCAAATTGACCGCAAATTTGCCGAGACTTCCATCGGCTGTTTAAAACCTTGGAATACTTGCGATATTATTAAAAGGATATCTTTTCTTGATTTATAAAACTGAAGTATTTCAATTTTACTAATTGAAAGACAGAAAAAATTAGTAGTATTGTAGTATCTTGAAATATAATATATAAAATTTTTCCACTTGGTATATTAGCTACTAGGATAAAAGTATTGCATAAATTGCGTTCAATAGTCGTTAGCATTTCCACGTCTTTCCAATAGCTGAATGCATTTTTTGTCGACGAGATGAAGCTTGAAAAGTGTACGATTTCTGTACTCAACGGGATGGGAATTAATGATGCGTAGGCTGATTCAAACTGGAGACCCTCTTTATCTACCAATCACGCAGGATCCCGTACCGAAGACGGAGGATCAGCTGGAGGAGGATGCGCAGGTGATGATGCAACTCGGTACCGACAAATACGCCTCCGAGATGCGAGCTCGAATGATGAGTGCATCCTTGTTATCCGACATGGAGTCCTTCAAGGTGCGCGTAATGCATTGATCTTAAACCTGACAACATGTTTTATAAGGCACATCTATTTTTTCATTACGATAATATAACACAGGCGGCAAATCCTGGCGCGGTGCTGGAGGACTTCATTCGATGGTATTCTCCGAGGGATTGGATCGACGACGAAGGTGTTGACGAGTGGGGACAAGGAAGGGGTTAGTATTTTTCTTTGTAATGTTATAAAGTTCTGAAATATATTTCAAATTTAAATCTTTGATATTACCGCTTAATCCTTGTTATTTGTAATTAATTTATCCATTTATTTTTTGAATCAAGTTCACTGCGAAGAAATTGTTATCTTGACTAATATACGTTAGCTTGAATTTCTTCAATTAACGTATTTATGTATTTTAATGAAATATATATTATATTTCTCTCTCTCTCTCTCTTTCTCTTGGGATAATAGAAGATAAAAAAATTCTATTTAAATTTAAGAGAACTTATTGTTGAGAAATATTGTAATTTTCTTTCTCTCTCTTTAATATTCTTAGAAAGTTATTTTTTATTGGGACAGGTTCCACGATCTGTATAGCGTAAATAGCGATGTGAAAGATTACACATATTACTTTTAAGAACATTTACAAGCTAAAAGTAAAGATAAACTGTCTAAAAAATTAAATCCCCTTCTAACGACAGATTTTTTTGTTTGATATAAAATCAATTTTTTCTCGATAAAAATATTGAGAAAAATTTACAAATATTCATAATTAAAATATTTGGAAAATTTTTTTCTTTTCGGCATTTGCCGTGTTCTTTCTATATTGAATCTTGAAACATAGGTCATTTATCGCCGCGGATGATGATCCCTGATAATCCGTGGTCAACGACATGGGCATCGGCGCAGCCAGTTCCTGCACATCGGCAGAAACGACTGTTCGACGACACGCGAGAGGCGGAGAAGGCTCTGCATTACCTGTGTTCGAAGCGGATAGGCCAGGTTGCGCAGCTCCTGCTGCCGACACTGACGCACGCCGCGCTCTATACCCTGAGTTCGCAAAAGCAGGAAGTTCTATCGAGCCTGCCCGATGTAGCACAGAGTATACTCAATAAATTGCAATACGCAACAAAACCAATTCATCAAAAGCTACAATTGTACGAGGTATACTCGATATATCCTCGATTATAATTACTCGACTTCGATTATGATTAATTAATATTTGTTGTACATGTTTACATGTAATATATTAATGTGCACATATATAAATATTTGAAATAATATATAGACTGGAAATATATATGTAGACCGTGTAGAAATAAAAACTTTTACAGATAAATACTTTATCTTTCAATTTTAATTTCTCCAGGAAATCACGCGCGACGTCGAGAGCGTAGAAGCGCTGGTTGCGCAAGTAAATTCATTGCAGCACAAGTTGGGCGGTAACAACGATTCCAAAGAATTCACATCCTTCTTGATTCAATTAATGCGAGGGAAGGAGGTGAGCGTGCCTGGCGGTTCCAGAGGAGATATCGGAGCTCGAATAATAACAATGTTTCGCGATGCTCAAAAGGTAGAGATATATTTTTGCACATTATTAAATCACACGTAAGAGAAAGAGAAGGAATTCGAACATGAAATATTGCGGACTTTGTTTCAGGCCGCTCACATGATGACGTCCGTCAGTAACACCAGCAAGAATACTACAAATGTGGAAGATAGTCGATACAAAACATTTCCCGAACCGTCCTGTAAGGAATTTATTTTGCGGGCGATAATGCCGCGACCTTCGCCAGCCTCCACGCCGCAGCCACAGCGGATGTACGTTTGCCTTAAACGAGATCACATTCGCTTAGCTGGATTCTTTTCCGAAGATACAACGTTCTTATAATGTCGGCGTCGTTATCGTAGGAATTAAATAATTTTTATTAAAAAAAAAATCGAACGCTTGGATGATTGTGGATTATCGTATTTCGTTTGTTTCATTCTTTTTGTTGAATTGATCACCTGTTGTTAATTTTCTTGATATATGAAGATTTTATTCTAAGAAACAAGTATAAGAAGCAGTATATTATGCAATGCGTAATAATCCATGGTGAGGATTTATTCAATACTGCAATGTTTATGTCTTAGGGTTTTTACCGAAAATATTTATTAGGACTTGGATAATATCTTTTTTACTATTTTAATTGGGAATATTAAAAGTATTAGCAACTATAAGATGTTTTAGCAATTATAAATATGTTTTATTGCGTCACCTAATGGACATTGAATCTAACTGGTCCAATTTTTTGGATGTAGAAAGTCCAGTGAGTAGGGAGTCCTGCATGATGCGATTAATTTCCTCCAGAGCTAACTGAACATGAAGTTGTAGCACGGAATCTTTGTCGTCACGCAAATTGCGTAACTCGCGATATAGATCGATCATGTCTCTGGTACAACTGCTCAACAAGTCTCGATCGAGACCGCGAAATAGAAGCGTTGCAACCAAAACTGCGGCACGACGACATTCAGGTACTTTGTCTGATTTTAATATACATGTAATGCAATAAAGAATCTGGAAAGCAAAGATTAAGTTTTAAAGAAAGTTCTTCGATACGTTTATTTGTATTAGTCTATTATATACGTACTTCGGTGAGCATGTTTCCCAGACGATAGTTTAATACCTTGCAAAGTTCTCCTAAGCAAGAGAGACCAGAGGCTCGTACCAAGGGATCTTCATCACGAATTGCGCATAAAAACCCGTTCACCAGTGTGTTTTTTTGTTTCACGCTCATTTCACCTATGAGATTCCATATTTTAATTATTACCTGCGATTCTTATTGAAAATTTGCGTCAAGATCTTATAAATTGTTAGTTGCATTTCCATGCATCCTATTTTATTATTTCCTGGACTTGTGTCCAGCATTTAACAACGATAATTTATTAACGATATATTTTTGTTACCACAAAAATTTAATCGTGTGTTTCGTATAGAATAAAATTAAGTTAAGAAAAGGATTTATAGGAAATTTTATCTGTACATATGAGAATAATAAATAGAAATTTCTATGTACCCAAGGCTCTCGTTGTTTTGACTAGAATTTCCCCGAGCTTTATTCTAGTTTCAACAGTTATCTCTGAGACTGCGACACGTTTGGGCATGTCAATGTATTCCAGCATCAACGTTTCTATGACTTTCTCTGGGTATGTAGTTGCTAATGTGCATAATCCATTGATAGATGCCAGATATATGAACGAATCTTCGTGCTTCAAATTCTCCTGTAACCAAGTATACAAGTGAGACAAATTTGCAGAACGCGCACGCAATAAAAAAACGATTAAAATAGTAGCAACCTGAAATAAACGCAAAACGATCGCATTACGTTCAACAGTGTAACAATCTTTAGTCTCAATCAATTTCGTGAGTGCCACGAGTCCATGCGCCCGAACCGGAAGTAATGGATCCGTGAGATCCTTTAAGGCTTCGTCGAATTTCTCCGATGAACTGGACACGTCTTGATAGTATTTTCTCTCGGATCTAGTTCGGGAGTCGTGTGTCATGATACAAGTAACCACTTCGTTGATCAATGATTTAAGTTGTGTCGGAATATTTGGATTCTGTTCATGATTTTCTAAAAACATTTTAAAATCTTTGAAGAGATCGCTCTTAACTGCTGCGACCTTCTCAAACAAAATCATCTTGATCAACATTAAGCTGATGTACAGTATCTCGCATTCATTCTCTTCAGTTTTCTCTGAATAATTTTTTGTGTATTCGTCGAACAATGACTTTATAAATGACAGCAGTGGTTCGGGATTGTTTACTTGCGCGTCTTGAACGGTACTTGTGCCAGCTAATTGTGACAGAAGTTTATGAGCCGCTAATTGCATCGTGATGCGTTCTATCTTATCGTCTTCCGTTTCCAGAGTTTTCGACCGTTCAATTTCGTAGCTCCATTTATTTACATTTGACAAAAACTTTAACATATAACAGAATAAGCTGGGAGATAAGTCCTTAGCGGTAGATACTAGATCGAAAATGGTATCAGCTAATTTTTCATAATCTAAATCTTTACTCAAACCATTAATTTCGATACCACCTGTTGGTCCAAATTCTGATGTCACATAATCTCCAAATTCTGCTGACGTATTGTGTCCTAGAAAAACCGAATACAGCTTCTCTCGCGTTGTCTCTTCCTCCAAGATTTTTAATAACAATCGTCGTAAATTTGTTTTTAATGTGCAAGCACTTTCGCGGATTTTATCATATAGGCAAAATAGAGGTATAGCAATATGCAAAATAACATTGCAAGGTAGATGCTTGAACTTGGCGTCCTCCATTAGAAAACATTTTGCTAAAACTTCTATACATTGTGCTATATCTTTTTCAGATTTTACAATGTCTGATTCTTTTGTTATTAAAGGTGCACAAATGACTTCTATAATATACTTATGACAAGCATGTGGATTATAATCGTACAGAGATTTAATACAGCAGTTTGCTATTATTGGGCCATGCTTGAACTTAACTGAGGAAAACAGATCTAAAATCTAAAAAAATTCTCAGTTAAAAGATTTAATATAGCTGATTGATACTTATTTTTATATCACATACAGGATGTTTGGCGATAGGTGAGGAAAAATTTTGAGGGGTGATTCTATATGTGAAATCAATCTTTTCCTACCTATTGCTGAACACTCATATAAGTATAAACAATGTATTTAATATACATTGTTTCTTAAACAGTTTCTGACCTACCTGGGGACATACAGCTTTGTAATATTCATCGATGTTCTTTCCATGCGTTGCTGCTATCAGCCAGGAAAGTGTATCTAATTTTCTCCAATCTGCACCCAAATCTAAACCATCATTGTAAATTGTGGCAATCAACGATGTTACTCCATTTGGTTCCATAAGCATTTTAATGAGATAATTTTGAATTTCTCTACGTATCCACCTCGGTGCATTTTGCACTCCCAGAATTGCCATTAATTCCCGAAAGCATACATCACGTGGACAATTACTCAATAACAAAATTAATTTGGTGTGAAATTTTTTTTGACGAGACTGTAGCTTTTGATATTCCTCTAGTGTCATATGAAACTCCTGGTCATTTAAATTTGTAGATTGAACTTTGCTTGAAGGTTTAGCTAGTGGAGCATGCGCCAGTTGTAACAGTGCAGCCATTAAGGGGTTAATATATAAAAGTACAACAGATCGCAAATGGATATCGTCGAAAAGTTCTAAGAGTAAGTGTGTTGAAGAACATAATTGTTCATATTTCTGAAACATAAAATCCATATAAGATAATTATATAAATTATAATATATAAATTAAAAAATTTTACCTCCAGACAGCTTAAATCTTTTTCTTGGGTAATTGTCACAGCTATAAGGCATAATTTTTCTACATCTATACCTACACCAGGTAATAGAGAAGGCTTAATTCCGATTAATATTACTAATTGTATAGCAATTTTCACAGAACGATATTGCCTTACATTAATAAGTACATCAGTATCTGTTTTTGCATTTTCTTGTTTAATACCACGCAATACATAAGTTAGTACGTAAAAAAATTGTTTCCTATAAAAAATATGAATAAATTAATGTATTATTTAGATTAATATTTTTAGTCTACATAGAATTTATGTGGTACTTTAACAATAACAAATTTTACCTTATAGAGAAATCTGTGATAGATTGCCTTACATCTTCTGATAAAAAAGGCTTTACCTTTTGAATTATTTGTGTCACCTTATCATCAAAATTCTTATCCTGATCTGTAAATATAAAGATTTTGCTAACAAACGTGTTATATATTGTCCTATTTATATTAGTTTGATTTGTATTATTAGTAGAAAATTAATAAAAATCCTACCATCGGTACTGAAAGTTAATGTAGATAATACTTCATAATAATCCATTTTGTATTCTTATTAGCATAATTAAATATTTCAAATTTCCCATAAATTATTGCACACTTTTAATTCTACATTTTTCTATAGTATTTCTACTAGCTGCTACTAGCTTTATGTTGTCATGTAAATCACATAGGTTAGGTTTCTCAAAAAAGTGATCTAACGCCATCTAAAAGTAATGAATTGAAGAAGAATCTCGTTGTAAATGATAAAATTTATATAAAAATGCACGCTCAATCATTAAACGTTTATTTGTACATAGTATTTTATTAATTTACATTATTATTATTATTAATAATTGTTTTTTACAAATGTATACAAATTACATTATATGTAATATTTTTATATACAATATGAATTAAATATATTAGTAACTTCTTTCAATTTAATTGAAAGAAGTTACTAATATATATAATTAATAACAATAAATTTTATTTTTCTCCGTAATTATCCTTCTCCCTTTTTAAAGCATCTGTTATCATATCTTGGCTGAGAGTCCACAATCGCGCACCTAATGCAGGGTCTAGTCCAGCATTCGACGGTTGACAACGACAGCAGTTGTTGAAGTAGCTACCGGTTAAACCTTCTAACTCAGGTGCGGTAGCGCAGAATACGCTCGTGCTCGCTGCTTGTTGCTGCAATGTGTTTTATAAAATTTATTATCTGTTTTTCAAAGTTATAAAACATAAAATAGAAGTATAATAATGTGACAAATACAAGCCTGAACAAGATTATATCACATTCATTTATTCAAAATACTGAAAAAAATTCTAATCTAGACAAATTTGTCTTATATATATTTTGTATCATTTTACTCTTTGAAATTCAAATCTAGTGCTTTGAATAAATTGAAAGATTGATATTCATCGAAAGATTCATACCACTGATTTCGTGAATGGCCGTACGAAAGCAAACAGCAATCGGAACAGCCACCAATGACGCGATAGGGATGTAGACACCATGTTACCAGGATGGCAAGAAAAAACGCTCACGGACGGCCACTGCCGCGCCAGTTCCTGCGCGAAGAGAACATTACAAAGCTTTGATTCGTTGTACGCTCCCATCGCCCAATATTTGTACGCTGGCGGAGACAGAGTTAACTGGTGAAGGTCTTCTAGAGTATGTATCGATGAAAATCTGTATCAAAAATATCTATTTGATTACAAAGATTGTCAATTTAATTAATATTACATAAAAAAGGAAATGTCTAAATGTTACCTATGCGATTCGCTGGAAACTACTACAACCCTGGAATTGTCAGAATTTTGTATAGTCTCTTTCAATAAAAGCGTCAAATAAAACTGCGACAAGTGATTAACTTGAAACGTCGTCTCGTAACCATCTTTTGTAAGTTGATAAGGCAATCCAAACACGCCGGCGTTTAATATAAGAATATGCAGAAATCTGAAAGATTCGAAAAGTTTATATAATATAAAAAAAATAAAAATATCAAAATAATTTACAATTACATGTAGCATAAACTTACTTGAATTTCTGTTTGAACTGTTCAACAGCTTCTCGCACGTTGCTCAGCGACGTGAGGTCCATTTTTAAAGCTACACAATTTGCAGTTTCCTTTTCTTGTTGGATGCGTTTTATAGATTCATTTGCCTTCTCCATATCTCTACAAGCTAACACTACCTCGCAACCATGTAAAGCTAACGATCTGGCTGTTTCATATCCTATGTGTACAAAATTTTGTTCAATTAGTCCAAATTGTAAGAATAAGTGCTATAATTACAACTATTCTCATTTACCAATGCCTGTATTAGCTCCTGTAACGAGAGCAATTTTGTTACGCAGGTCTCGGCCATGTAACACTGCTAAAGCAGTGCTACTTCCATCAAATCTTTGTCGTATTACTTGAGACATCTCTCTGTATTCGGTGGCGAACGCTAATCGTGGATCGGTGTAGGTTGTTGTGCGATTTGTATGGTCAATGTATAAAACTTTGCCATCGTCTGATACACACTTCTCCCACCCAGGTGGTAAATCTGTTTAATTTTTAAATTTTATGTGTTAATTCATATTTAACATTCGCAATTAATCTTAAAAAACACATGTTTTAATATTATCATTCTTTAATATAAAAGAATCAATACATTAATTAGTCTACAAAAGATTTATCTAAAGTAAGGATCTTCAGCTTATAGCTCATAAAATCGCTTTACTTTGTAGTTTTATTTTGCCTGCTAAGAAATATAAAAGAGAGAAATATAAAATATAAATTATTCATCAATAAAATATAAAAGACAGATGATATTGAATATAATATAAAGTTTTATTTTCATATAATTTTTCAAAATAAAATTTATCTGACCTGATTGGTATAAATTTTAATGCCACTTTTTTAACCAAAAAGATTGAGGATCCCTTTATATAATACAAGAACCCAAATAACCAAGTGTGATTTTGCATTTTGACCAAACTAATGCAATGCATGTGTTAATCGTTATAGATTTGTTATACATTTATTGACATCGAAATAAAACGCACTACAAATTCAGTAACATGATTACTTATATATGCTATCGATTGAGAACATTTAAAAAAGAAAATGGTTAGCAATAATGATGCATTATATTAATTGTTTGTGATATAACAATAACATAGCAACAACAAATGATTGATAACAAATTGATACTGGCACATTGCTATCAATTTGTCATTGTTGAAAATAGAATTCATATGAGTTCAACCTAACAGACATAATGCTCTCTCACTTTGTTCTGAGTTTATCTAAATTAGTTACTGCACTGATTGTTGGTAACATGATTGCAACATCAAGACATTTGGCTATCTGAGAATGCATAATACATACGTACTTTCATTTAATGTACAATTATCTATGCATACTTTTGAAAAAGTTGAATAACATAAATAATTCATAAATCTAGTAGTAATAAGTGACCAACTGTTTTGTGCAATCTTATAAAATTTGAATACAAATATAAACAAATATTTAGAAAAGTCAATTATTATTGCAATTCATCCATTACAATTTTAGGAAAAATATAGACATCGAATACCTCCGTTGACAATTTTTTTACGGCCGGTTCGAGGATGCGTCCATTGCGTGCCCTTCGTGTAGTGGCTGCAATACGAAATATTTCGTTAATATATTATTCGCTTGTCTCAATTGCTCCTCTCGCATCTTGTGATACGCGAGATGAATTTTTTATTTCGTCGAAAGATCAAAGATCGTTTACAATAGAATTTGTCATATCATACTTTACGTAATAGACATTTCCATCTAACGTCGTCCTCTCCTCCCATCCCGGTGGCAGCTCGTCCTCACTATCGGAATCATTCAAAGCAGCTACCATTCTCAGAGTTTATCTACCAGAAAGTATTCCAAGAACTTATTTTATACAAATGAAATGTATATACATACTATACTCGACTCGATAACTCGAAACTTAAATCGAGAGAAGCATTACGGTTCTTTTCGTCCACGAGGGGATAAAGATTTCATTTTGCATGTATAACTGACTCATTAACATCAAAATTAAATCTTTTCCAACTCAGTATCTCACTCGTGTGCGGTTTTTTGAATTATCTTACGTAAAATAATATTCAAAAAAATACATCGAACGCGCCATCGATTTTAATCGATACTGTCTAACTTCAGATAAATGCGATTTCGTTGTGTTTAGGTTAGGAAGTCATCGATGCTTCAGGATCGATGTACGTATTAAATGCGAATTTATTATCAAAGGATTGATTAACAAATCACTGATACCATGGCTGGGAAGCAAGGAAAAGATTTAGCATTGTCTATGTTAAGAGTGTTACCTAGACTGTCATTAGCGAATATCCGAGATAATCCTGACGCGAGAAAACCACCAGTAAGTTACTCAGTAGCAGAAATTTATATGTAACATCTTTTTAACTTTTTAACTTTTAAAAGTTCAAATACATGATTTTATGTAACTCATAGAATATAAGTCGTGCAATTTAATTTGATGACACTGCAACGTTAGATTAGGTCAATTTTCTATGATCTATTCATGATAAACATTAACAATAACATGTTCTAATATTTATATATTACTACAATTATATAATATATTTATCCTTCATGAACAATGAAGTAACAATTATCAAGTCATGATACATATGTTATTGAGATATAACTTTAATTTGTTCTTTATTCTTATTTATAGAAACGTGGCAGAGGTCAACATGGTGGTAATAAGCATGGTGCTGGTAACAAGGGCTCTGGTCAAAGGCAGAATTATATGCGAGTGGGTTATGAAACTGGAAATACCCCATTTTATTTGAGGTTTGGCTATGAGCCTTATTATAAAGGACATCAGTAAGTTTGATGGATTTATGTTTTATAAAATTGTTTTATAAAATTATAGACGTCATATACGTTGAATTAAAAAAAAAACATTTTATGCATTTTAGCTTGAAACGAGAATATCCACCACTTTCTTTACAAAAACTGCAGATGTTAATTGACACAAATCGGTTGGATATCAGTAAACCAGTAGATCTCACATCATTGATAAACACTGGTATATACCAAATAAATGTGCATTGGAAACATGCCGGAGTTCATTTGACTGATGAGGTAATATACTATAATTTTATATTTTATTATTTAGAGCTTTTATTTTAGATTCTCATATTGCAGAATTTTTTAAATTAACTAATATAGTATGTATTTTGAGACTGTGTTAATATTGGAAACTCTGCTTCAAGGGAGCACATTGCTTTAAAGCAAAACTAAACATAGAGGTGCAGTGGGCGAGTGAGCCTGTGATTGCTGCAATTGAAAGAAATGGTGGTGTAATTACAACTGCATACTACGACACACATTGCCTTCACGCCATGTGTGATACAGAACAGTTTTTCAAAAGAGGTAATTTTTAAGAGATCAAAAATAATCGTATACATTGAGTGTATCTTTGAGATTTTTTATCTATGCACACTTATTTTCTGTGATGTATAGGTGAACCGATACCACGTAGGTTATTGCCGCCCACGGATTGCTTGGAATATTATTCCAGCGCCGCTACGAGAGGATACCTGGCCGATCCCGAGAAGATTTCTCAGGAACGGCTGGTGCTGGCGCAAAAGTATGGCTACGAGTTACCGAAAATTGAGGATGATCCCTATTACGAGATGTTGTGCGAGCGCAAGGATCCGCGGCAATTGTTTTATGGTCTGGAACCAGGCTGGGTGATCAGTCTTAAGGATAAAGTGATACTGAAACCAAAGGCCGAGTATTTGAAGGAATTCTATGCGAGCTGAAACAAAACACGAAAATGTATAGAAATAATGTCAATAAATTAGATACAATAAGTTACATTTATACAACATGATTATATTTTGTTATTAAAATTAGGCTTTTAAATGGCATGGGGTTGATTCGGTATAACAATTGGTTGGGTGAAAATTACAAAAGTGAGCAAATTCACTAGGTGTTGATCAATGAATCGTAAACTTGCTTTTCTAAATTTGCTCAGTATTGTTTAATTTTCATTAAATTGTGATTCCCACATACAATTAATTACTAGACGGAATAATGTAGAGCCTTATTATATCAGACTATGAATTGAAAATGGGAGATTGCGAATTCAAGATTAGAATTTGACTTTAATGATAGAATGAAATAAATAAGCGCGGTTTTTTAAAGAATAACAGTTTATTATTGTGGTTACGAGTAGTACAACAATTGCAAGTGATTTTTAATTTTTGTGAAACGAGATCTCGTCAAAGTATCTGCAACTTCGAATGCGCGCCTCGATAATCGCGAGAGCAATTGCGAGGTTGATTCTGTGGTCGAATCGAACTCGAATCGCGACACAATCGATCCGCGATTCCACCACACCCGCGCACCGCGCGCCTCTCGCGCGCTCGCAATCGATATCCTTATGCCTGTCAAATGGGTAATAATGGCAGCGACGACGGTTGATACGATGTTGCAGAGCAGCAATGGCTTTCATACAAAAAAGAAAGAGGACATCGAAAATAAGGACAACTTGTGGTATGTGCCCATAGCCCGTGTGACGTTAACCGCACGTCGGGACGCGCCGTGAGGCGCGACCGCGCGCTTTTACGGCTCGCAAAACAGAAGGAGAGTTGCCTTCCGCTTCGCGTGACATATCTTGCCGCGTGAGAAAAATTTAGCATGTTGAATCTGTGACTCACACGATGTCGTCGTATGCTTTGCAGGTCGTCTATCCTGGCGGAAGTGCAAAACAGTGGCAACAACAAGCTACCGTCGAACAAAAACCTCCTCGTTTTGGGTAAATATCACCACGACGAAGTCAACGATACCTCATACGGTCGCTTGCACACCTTCAATGTAACACGCATATTAAGTAGCCACTTTGCCGTTCGACACGTGTGTCATTGTTCGAAAAAGCACATCATCGTTATAATCATGCCGTTAGATTATAGAAGACAAATCCATTCCCTTATCGAGATTCTTTCGCGCGCGTGTGACATTTTGTCGCGAAAGGTTATATTGACGAAATGCATCCCTTGCAATTTGCATACAGGTGTACTCCTGCATTCAGGGCGATAACATATCCGAAAATACATTTAAACGTTTTAATACAATTTTGAAACGTTAATCGTTTTATTCGAATCTTAAGACAGCAGTTGTATTTAAAGCGATCTTGAATATAAGATCAGAATACCATTTATGAATACAGCATATTACATAAAAGAATGTGTTTGTCCCTTTCAAATCATTAATTTTCTAAAGTCTAAAAGTTACTTTTTATTGTTACTTAAAACTTTTTTGTGATTGATTTTACTCAAAAATATTTTTAATGATTCTATTAATGTCCTTTTATTTTTTATCTTGTTTGTTTAAATTATAAAAAGTACTGTACATATATTTTAATGATCAATGCTGTTAACACTTTGGTTTTCAGTTTTTAAATGTAACTGACCTGTATAGATTCCAAATTTGCTGATTTATTTTTATAAAAAAGTATAGTGAACAATATACTGCTAGATAATTATTAATATGTATGTGCAGTAATAATTTATAATATTTTTTCTACATCTGATAATTATTGAGATATAAAAACTTGATCTTTCAGGTGACAATGAGAGTGGAAAGACTACGCTTATAGCTAAACTACAAGGTGTAGAGGACCCAAAGAAAGGTTCTGGACTAGAATTTGCATATATTGACGTGAGAGATGATTACAGAGATGGTTAATATCAAAGATGAATATTCAGATTTATAGCTTGATACAACTTAATTTTGACAAACAGTAATACTCTTGATTTCTTTACAGATCATACAAGACTGTCCGTATGGGTTCTGGATGGAGATCCTGGTCACGCAAATCTTCTGCGATTTGCTCTGAACAAAGAAAGGTTTCCACATACACTTGTTATATTAGTCGCTGCCATGACCACACCATGGGCCATTCTCGATCAGCTTCAATCATGGGCGGCATTATTAGGCGATCACATTGACAAATTACCCTTAGACAATGATACTAGGCAAGAGTGCAGGCAGCTTAGTAAGTAGAATTAAAAATAAAAATATATGGTGCTATTATTATTTCTTGCAAATGTCATACAAAACGAACATCAATGTAAACATTGCTCATAACTACTTTAGTACACTTGCTTTTTTCACCTCTAATAACTAAAATATAAGCTTAAGGTTTGCGATGTATATTTTTGTGAATAAAAAAATTAATTTGACTTCTTCAAGAAATGTGACATTGCTATACGATTTCATTTCACTAGATATTAAGAAGTGGCAAGACTATACAGAACCAGGGGATGAGCTGGATCCTGGGAGTCCTTTGCGACGTACGAGTCGTAATCTGGATGACGACACCGCCGAGGGCTTACCCTTACCAGAAGGAGTACTTACAACCAACTTGGGCCTAGACGTTGTCGTAGTCATAACGAAAACCGATTACATGTCAACGCTCGAAAAAGAACAGGATTATAAGTAAGTGTCTAGTGAAAAGTTCATAATAACGCAAAATTGTTATCAGGTAGCAAATATTAATCTTATATGATAACCTATTTTGGTATATAGAGACGAGCACTTTGACTTCATGCAACAATGGATCAGGCGGTTTTGCTTACAATACGGTGCGGCTCTTTTCTACACGTCGGCGAAGGAGGATAAAAACTGTGATTTGCTTTATAAATATCTAACGCATAGGATTTACTCTTTACCGTTTAGGACACCGGCGTTGGTCGTCGAAAAGGATGCCGTACTTATGTAAGAACACTCGACATGACGTGAAAAAAAATTTCTTCGCGCGCGCATATGTTAAAATTATTTGCATTGCGCATTATTTGCAGACCTGCTGGTTGGGATAACATGAAGAAGATTAGTATTTTGCACGAGAATTTGCAATCCATGAAGGCGAACGATTACTATCGCGATGTTATCGCACAGCCAGCAACGAATCGAAAAGTATGCTATTCGTACCTGCTTCGTATTACTGCTTTATGCTCCTAATGCATACAACTTTTCTGACATAACGCGAATATAGCAGTTGAATATTTTATCTATTGATACTATTGATATAGTGCATTGCTAGAGAAATGGAGGTTCAGGCGGAAGAGGAGCAGGCTTTTCTCGCGCGACAACAAGCGGCTCTATCGGGTCTGAAAGATCCTACTCGTTCTCCGACGACTCGGAATCAGGCAAGCCCTGGGCCAATTATACAGGTTATACCATTTATAAATGGAGCATGCTCTTCATGTTGCGTGTCAAACCAAAGAAACCTTAGCATTGTCACTAATTTTCACATCGTCACTACAAATCGTGCGAGTGATCCATTAATCATTTGTTATATACAATATCAAATTATTGAGTGTAACCTGACATACATTTGTGTCGATTGTCTCATTCATTAGGTAATCAGTGTAATTGACACATAATTTCGCTCATTCATATAACCAATGATCCATTCATTTGTTATCAAGAGTAAAAATATATTTTTTGTTCTTTATGTATTTATGTTACGAGCTTGTGCCTCTTAGAAAACCTGTTTAATGTATCTAATGAATTCACTTAATAGAATGACAATGTGTTACAGTACATTAATATAATGGCATAAATAACATATGCAAAGTCACTTATTTTATTTAACATATAATAATTTAATTAATTTTGAAGGCGATAAATTATGTATAAAAATTTCCGAATGGTCCACTGTACAATGTGTCGTTTAACATTCCATGTAATTTCAATTCCAGTCATCTCGTGTGGTCATTGCAGTTAACATTTGAAAGCATGTTCTAATCTATGTGGTATGATCTGTCCATTACACAATAGTAAAATTCTTTCTTAAAAATGGATGAACATTAACGATTTTGCGGGGAAATAGGTGGCGTCGCCGAACAAAAAACTGGATCCCAAGGGTAGTGGTGCGACACCGTCTGGGGAGGGTGTCTTAGCTAATTTCTTTAATTCTCTTCTCTACAAGAAGAGCGGAGTACCGCCCGGTTCGCCGGGAACGCCGGGCAATGTAGGAGTGAGCCCTATAAAACTCGGTATGTAATAACTTCTACTTATGTAATGAAGATATACTGAAGCAAGCATTTCTGTATTCCATAGATGGTACACCGGTAGACAAGGCGACAATGTGTAACGACGCGGCAGCAGAGTTAGATCGTCTCACTCGGACCAAGAAACTTTCTCCACCTAACCTGAACTCGTCGTCTGAATGTTAAAGATAGTGCGCTTTTCCTTCGCGACCCATTGGTACAAATGAAGATCGAAACTTCGTTGCCATTAAACAATTCAAATACAAGTTTGAAATGTATTGTAACCCACTCGTTATAACTGGGAGCGATCGTAACTAATGGTAAAATGGGTTTCGAAGGGGTAAAATTTAGCTCTAATCAATGATACTCTAATCTGATCGCAAAGAAGGAAAATTAAAAAAAAAAAAGAAAAAATGTAATTTGTATTGCAGCTCTGCGACAGCCTCGAGTGTCGTAATCGACTAAATATCAGTAACAAAGCAGAGAGCAATTAGAAAGCTATTAAATTAATGTAATTAAAATATTTAATATAATATTATTGAAATATATAGCTTACGCACATGTCCTAGCGCCTGGTCATAGTAAATTATTTAGCAACGCCCCGTGTACGTGGAAACGGAAGCGCGGTTTTTTATCGTTCTATATATTATTTACATATGAATGCACGTCTTTTTTGTCTCTCCTTCATTAAGCGAATACTCTTTTTATGTTTCATACACTCAATCTTTTTTCTTTACAAGATAGTCTCCATAACGGTTCGTCAATGCATTCGGTCTAATTTTTTGACAACGCAAGTATCGGTAGCGCTGCGAAAGTGTTGTGCAAATGCGTGAGATAGTCTTTTATACGAATTGTTCATAAAATAAAATGGGATAATATCCTTTTAACGGAAGACGCAGTGCAGTCTTCGGATTCAGGGATAGTTAATGGTACGAGACTGGAATAGATGTCCAAATCGCGCGTGTAAATTCAATACTTCCTTTGTAGAGATTTTTAACTGAGTATGTTATCCGATTCAAGAAAGCAAATGAACAGAGATATGTACATTCAGTTATCAACATAAATGTGGCTCTATGTATATGAAATTCAAATCCTCGATGAAAATAAATAATTTTTCGTATATCTCGTCTCTTACACTTATTTTTAGTCTAAGAACAACAATTTATCATACAATTTATACAAGTTATAATTCTATTGGGTTACAGTTAATAAAGGAATTTGTATGGCGTTTATATACTTTATGTAATACAAAATTCCTTTATTTCATTACACTAGATGAAATACATTAAAGCAATCAATCATGTAATGATATAATTTTCGCTGTATGAGACATATTTGACATACGATATGATTATCGTAGTTTAGATTGTTGTCACATTTTATTTATATCATAATTCGCATATACATTAACGATACATATAATATATAGATCATATACATTGAAATAAAACTTAAGAGACAGTAATAAAAAAAATACTGTCAAAATATATAGGAATGATCTTCAAATATGAATCATTCTATTTTTATATATTCATTATTTCAATTTTTGTTTAAGAATGCATCAATTAGTTTTATCGATCGTTATAATATATACTAATACAAGTAATTTTCCAATTTGAGTTAACCAAGTAATTGGATGCAATATAAGAATCAAACTCAGCCACTCATATTCAGAAATTAAGTATAAGGAAAACTTATTATAATATATTATAAAATATATACAAGAAATGCATAAAAATTGATGTAAAAAGAAGAAAGTTATTAATTTTAGAGTCTCACAAGACGTATGAATGTTTCATGATACAAATAATAATAAATCTACATTTTTTGAAAAGCTGAAGGTAATATTTCTCAAAAAAGATTAATTTTATAAATATACAAAATTATATATAATTTTTTTTTGTTTTATGCATGTATATTTTTTGTTACTTTCAAAATTAATATAAAAATATATTAGAAACCAATTATTTTTTAAATACCAAAATTATAAATTTTTAATCAATATAATTCTATACTTAGATATAATTACTAGGTGCTCAAAACAAAACATTTAATATAAATTTTTAAATTTAGAAAAAAATTGAAAATACCTTCATTACATTATCAATATACATTCGCCATTGCACTGTATTGAAGAATATTTTTATCAATTTTTATCAATTTTTTGTAACGTATAAATAACATTATATATGTTAATAATTAATTATATCTAATTAACAATGATAAATCATTTTTTTGACAGCTTTCATTTTAATACTTCGAGAAAATTAAATGTGTCAAATGCAATATCTTATTATTAATCTTGGCAATCTATGTGGGAATTATTCGAAGTAGTTATTTGTTATAAAATTGTTATTTTTATCGAATAGATATTCGGAAGAACTTTCTAATGTTTATTGAGCGTTTTCAAAATTTGCAATCATCGCAGAAAGATGATAATATTTATAAATGATAAATAAAAGTTTTGTAGGAAGTTTACTGGAAATATGTTACATAGTCATACGACTATATATGAAACACAACTTCAACAGTATAATATATCATCTATCATGTAACGAGTTTACTTATTAAAAATACGAATAATAAATAATTATGCGTACTTATCGCGATTATTTATCGATATATGATCAACTTATATTTTTATCTATAAACCACCGTAGCTCGGAGAACTACAACATTTAATATTTTTATTATTTATCATTGTTATATCATCGAAATCATGATGTTTTAAATAACGTTGCTTTGCAGTCTGGTATGATCTTGTTGTCAAAAATAAACGGGGCGTTAAAGAAAATGTTTTCCTTCGCGAAATGTCGTGGATTGTCGTGGATTATAATTCGTCCATCATACAATTGCCCTTGGAAAATTCCAACGCGCAATGCATGGTCAGTGACAGTCTTTTATTTTTAGTAGAGTAGAATACGTTTATCCACTGCCTTGCGACATATTGGACATTCTGACATCCGGTCGCCGCACATTTGGCAGGTGCCGTGTCCGCACAGGAAGATCATGTTTTTCAAACGATCCAGACAAACGGGACACATAGTCTGCAATAATAAGAGAATAAAAACTCTCACAAATTATTCTGCATGGTGTACCGAATTGTCATTCGCCGTGAAACAAATCAGCTTATTCAAGCTTTACTATTACATCGAATATTTCCGTAAGTTTCTTTCAATTTGGAATCTTTCGTTCTTAATATTTAAATACATATATATTGTTTTGATTTTCATGAAATCTTAGAACCTTAAAACTTTATTCAAAATTTGAAAAAATTAATTGTTCTCATCAAATTCTTCTAATTCCATTAATGACTTAACTTTTTTAATTTTTAACAATAAAATGATTATTACAAAAAAAAAACAATGTAATTATTACATTTGACTTGACTGGCCTCTAATATATTCAACAAAGTGCGCTATTTGTTGAATATATTAGAGTCAGTCAGGTCAAACGTAATAATTACATTGCTTTTTTTTTAAATTTTTTTGAAACTAATAAAAAGTAAAAACTAAAAGAAGAGTTACAAAGTTGTTGTGATACTCGCGACAAGAAGGCTTGAAATATAGTCGGAGGGAAAACGTATTTCGGTTCTTCGAGAGCGAAAGGTAATTGTACAGAGCGCGATGCGGTCTTCTTTCTTCGACACAAATTAAATTATTCGTTTCATTAAAGCGGCGCATAACGAAGCGAGACGCGGAAGGGACACGTACCTGCTCCTTGATGTCCTGCAATTGCTGCTGTAGTTTTTGTATGTCGCTGTGGGAAGTATCTCGGCTGCCGTTGTTCATTAGGAGAGCTTCCCCAACCCCGGTGTTGTTCGAGGGCGTCGGTTCCTCCTCGGGATCTACCTTGACTTCAGTTATTGTTCCTTCAAAGCATAACAGTCGGTTAAAAAAAAATAAAGTACAAGAAAAAAGTTTCTATTTGTTGCAAAGTGATGTTCTCATTTATCAATTCATATTTTTACTGACAATACAATTAACATTATTAAAACAATAATAAAATAAATAATTTAACTAGAATATTGGAATTAACATACATAATAGAACTTCAAAATAACAAATTACAAATTAATTAGTTTTTTAAATTTAATTTTACGTACAAATTTGACTAAATTATTATTATTTATATTTATATTATATTTTATTTGAAAGAATAATTATATTAAATATTTTTTATTCATTAACAGTTGTAGTGACCTTTTTAATATAAACGTAGAGCAGTTTGTATTATGAGATGTCAACAAAAAAAAAAAAGAAATATAAAGAAATACTTTACACACATATTTAAAATACTCTACATTTTGGCCCGAGTGTTCCAACTCCTTGGTAAACTTATTTGTCAGATAAGCATATGTTTACCTTTATTTTTTTCTTTAAATGAATAAAAGACACATTTACCTGATAGATCAGTTTAGCAAGAAGTTGGAACAACCGGTCCCATTCAAAATATCAGATATACGCATGTTGGTTAGAGTTACTTTTGTGATCACTACGTTTAAAACGTGATTTTCATCCTTTGATCTCGTTCGTCGTTATCTTAATTATTGGAAGGTAGAAACTGCACGTGCAAATGCGTTCTGGGAATAGTTCGGTATATTCAAAGCGAGATTAGAGACAAGCTATCTAATCGTTATGTGGGAACAGTTCAATATATTCCGCGCGATTAGAGGCTGTGAAACGAAACATCGTGCGCGAAGCAGACGTTGATACCTGAAACGTTGCACCCCTTCACGTAGGTGACATCTCCGCCACCGCCGCAGCAGACCGAGAGCGGTACCATGTGCTGTATCTGGGCCCGGCATTGCACGCACTTCTTCATTAGGGCAGCGCAGCTCTCGCAGGCGCACATGTGCCCGCAAGGACGGAACAACACGCCCGCCTTGCGATCCGAACACACCACGCATTCTTCGATCTATGAACAAATTGTCCCTTATTACGCGAAGATATAGGTGGTGGATAATGTATATAGCGTTGAGTTTCGATCTATTCTATAGGCTGGAACGGAAACTATATATTTGGTTAACAATCGTTGATCTACGCGACAAGCATGGCATATCAGGTCAGATCGCCGGCAGGAGTAATTCATTGCGCGATTAAAACTTCAGCACGGTTTACGGAAGATTAAATTAAGATTACAGAAAAGATGTTTGCATAAACGTGGAAATATATTATGCATAAAGATAAAATTGATTTTTCTTTCTTAGAGAAAAGTTTAATTTTTTTTTAATTTATAGAACCGATAAAGAAGAGGAAAAACGTTCATTGACAAGAACAATGTAAAGACAATTAACAAAGAATTTGTCTAAATCTATAAATTTAATGTAAAAATTATTCCTAAATAAAAAATAAGTTTTTAAAATAAAAATAGAAGATCGCTTTTACATTTTTTTTTAAACTGAAAGTTGCATTGTGTTAATACTGATAAAAATGTAATGCACGTAAATAACTAAAGAAATAAAAATTCACATATAATAGTTCATTCATAGTAACAAATTTTTGAAAATTGAAAACAAAATTTGCATGATTTTCTTTTGCAAAATGTACAGTTTAAACACTTGACAAAAAAACTATATGTAACATAAATAAAATAGCGATATTTTACCTTCACTCGAGAAAGAACGTTCTCACGACAAATCAGACATTTCTTCACTCTCGGTGCACAGACATTACAACAAGCCACGTGTCCACAGGGACTAAACAGCATTTCTCGTTTGCCATCGGAGCATACGAGACACTCGTCGATTGCTGCCGATGGGACAATCGTTTCAATGTCGTGTCTATGGAAATAGAAGCTGCACATTACTGAACATTATACTAAGTGACACTGTGATGTATGATATAATTGCACAGGGAATTACACGTGGAACATATAAGGAGGCAATATCGATGGCAAATTCGCATTTTAATACTACTTCATCAAATCTTTCGTACTCTCTTATTAAATTATGATATGTTAAATAAATTAAAATTTGCGTAAAAAAATTTTTATATTAAGTAAATTAATTTTAGTACCATTTCCCATATTTAAATAAATATTACAAGACGTGTGTGAAGTTAGCACCTCAAAGTTTAGCATTTCATAAAAATACTGCAGAATTACTTGCATCCAGCATAGTTCTACAGTTCTTGATAGGTTTCAACAATAGTTCCGTTGAATTACGTATTTTAAATAAATTTTTATAAATGAGATGCTAACTTCCAAAATCACATAATAGCATCTCACCGTATTTCGAATATACGACCACAGAGAAGACTAAATCTATAAAGTGCTATTGTTTAAAGACGTCCTGTCAATAGTTCTGATGATTAAATTAATTAAAAAAATTTTTTTGTTACAAAACATACGTATATATGCGTATACGTCTGCGCACGTGGATTTGGTAGACAGGGGAGAGACCGGGAAAGACGGGTAGAGACCGGGAGAGATTGGGAGAGACGGGGAGAGACCGGGAGAGATCGGAAGAGACGGGTAGAGACCGGGAGAGATTGGGAGAGACGGGGAGAGACCGGGAGAGACCGGGAAAGACGGGGAGAGACCGGGAGAGATCGGAAGAGACGGGGAAAGACCGGGAGAGATCGGGAGAGACGGGGAGAGACCGGGAGAGACGGGGAGAGACCGGGAGAGACGGAAAGAAACCGGGAGAGACGGGGAGAGATCGGGAGAGACGGGTAAAGACGGGGAGAGACCGGGAGAGACAGTATCTCACGTCTTGCCCTCAAAATTCAAATTTTTCGGGCAAAATAATTGTTTAAAAAATGTTTTAATTATTTATGTTACCGAAAATTTTTAGAAAATTATTGTACGCGTCCGTATCTATATGGGAACTGTGTTAAAAGAAATAGAACTGTCGATATTGGACCAGCATCTCACGTCTAGCCCTCAAAATTCAAGTTTTCCGGGCAAAATAATTTAAAATAGTTTAAAAAATGTTTTAATTAATTATATCACCGAAACTTTTTAAAAAATTATTGTACGCGTCCGGAACTATATGAGAACTGCATTAAAATAAATAGAACTGTCGATATTCGACCAGGATCTCATGTCTAGACCTATAAATACAAGTTTTCCATCAAGATGGTTGTTGAAAAATACTTTCTAAATTTTTTAAATTAATTAATTTTGTCTATCTGAGATGCCAGTTACACCAAATCCACGTGCGTAGACGTATACGCATATATACGTATATTTTGTAACAAAAAAATTTTTTTTTTATTAATTTAATCATCAGAACTATTGATAGGACGTCTCTAAACGATAAAACTCTATAGATTTAGTGTTCTCTGTGGTCGTATATTCGAAATACCGTGAGATGCTATTATGTGATTTTGGAAGTTAGCATCTCATTTATAAAAATTTAATTAAAATAGGCAATTCAATAGAACTATTGTTGAAACTTATAAAGAACTGTAGAACTATGCTGGATGCAAGTAATTCTGCAGTATTTTTATGAGATGCTAAACTTTGAGATGCTACACACGTTATTACAAGTATAAAATAATTTTTTTATAAACTTACAAAATATTTTTTTAATCAAGAAAATGATATAAAAATATATTTACTAACAAAAAAATTTTTAGTGCATAAATTTCGCTAACAAATTGTTATGTTGAGCAAAATTTGGAAGACTCTGTATTATTATGTGTATTCAACAATATTTTTTTATAAAATAGGTGTTTTTTTCTAAAATCCACTTTAATATTAAGAGAAGCAAAGAGGTCAGAAAAAACAATTTTTTTTCTCTTTTGAATACTAACGATTTCTTATCCTTGTGACAGGTAGTGAGAGTCTTGCAGAGATTCGGATCCGGGCAAAGATCTAAAGGTGTCTGGCCCTTTTTGTTCTTCAACTCCAGGTCGGCGCCGTGCGCCGCGAGGAAACACGCAATAAAGGAGCTACTCTTCTTGTCTTGGCCCTGAGTACCCAGACCCATCAGCAATCGTCCAACGTCCTGTACGTCCTGCAGCTGCCGTAATTGTGACAGCGTGTGATGTCGAAGGGCCTCATGTAAAGGCGTGTCCCCATCCTTATCGGCGACGTTAAGATTTGCGCCTTCGCGAACCAATAGCTGCGGCGATTAAATAAATTATCACAAAATGAACTATCAATTTTTCTCCACGGAAAGAGCAATGAAATTTTCCTATTATCGCGCGAAATTTTCCTATTATCGATCAAAAGATTTTATCTTAGCATTCGACATTATGAAGAATTTCATAATTATTTAAAATCTAATTATTTAAAATAATTATGAAATTATTTAGAATCTAAATATTTTTTGTAAATTTATATGCACTTTCAATTTTGTAAACTGTGTATCGATTAATTGTCGGTTTTAAAACACAATCTTAAAGTAGACTAGTAATTTAATAATAATAATGTTAATAAGAATCTGAAGGTACTATTGTATAACAAATTTATAGAAAAAAATATCACTCCAGCTAGACCTAAATATTATTACATATCTAGATTTTAACCTTTAATTGGGAAAGTCTCGTTTTTTCTTATTTGAATTATTTATACAAAAAAAAATTATTCTATTAAAGTATCGCATAAAAAAGCAGATACAAATCTTAAAATAATTAAAATAATTGTGTAGGGAATATTCAAGCTGGTTGCTAAAAGTCAAAATCTGTTGTGACATTTCTTGTAACGCATCCTAATTACTTGATGCTCCACAATAAAATCCATTTCAGATCCGTGTATTTATAAAACTTTTAAACAGTAAATTTTTAAGTACTTCAGCCGTTTTTTTACGAAAAAAAACTTTTCTTCGTACAGGAATTTAATTATTATTTATTGTACAATTTCCACAAGATTTTCCAAAATTAATAATGAAATTGTAACGAACAATTCTCGCAACTGTTCGCGGAACATACGTACCCGGACGATCTGCGTGTGTTGCCGCTCGACTGCCAAATGCAGGGCAGTTTGCAGGTTCACGTTTTGCAGGTCCAGATCAGCTTTTCCAGCGCGTGCTAATTGCTCTGCGACCTCCACGTGATTGTTAAGGGCAGCCAAGTGAAGAGCAGTATAACCATCATCTTTCTTCTCGTCGACGATCCAGGGTCGCGGCAATTTCGACAGCAGGACCCGCATCGCACTGAAATCCAACAAAATGCAAGACATTAAGTAAAAGATCATGATTGCACTTTTAAAGCGGAAAATTCATTTCCGTCACATTAGTAAACATAGTACAAATTATCTTGTAACGAGTTGCCCGAATTTTCGATGTCCTCTTTTTAGAAACGTTATGATTAAAACATCTTACGTACAAATGCACATGTTTTCTTTATTACATTATATGCGTATTATATTTTGTGTTAATTATATTTTGACATTTTAATACCAACATATATTCGTTTCATAGAGGAATTTTTCGAAAATACAATATACAATACGTTTAATTCCATTTGCTTGCCGGCAGCACATCATATTTCCAAAAATTTTCTTGTTATATGATACACTTCCGTGTATCTCGCGTACATTTCCAACTACTCGCTGTAGCGAGGGATGGGACCCCATGGTAAGGTGGCAAAGAGAGACGGGGACAGCTGTTTTTCAACAAGGCCTCCGCCGAGGAGACCTCTCCGAGGCGGTGGCCATTGCTGTGGCATGAAAGATCGGCGTGTGTCTCATCACACATGTGATTCCTGCATATGTTTCGAAATATCTCATAAACGGCTCGGGAGGCCGTATCTCGTCATATTCTCTTTTTCATCCTTTAGAGAGATGTCTCGTTAATTATGCCACGATAGTTTCGTGGAATTAGAATCCCGACTACAGGATTTTGTGGAAATTTCGGTAATTAGGCAATATTTTTGTATTGTTATCAAGGACAATAATTATTTGGATAAAAAGTAAAATTTAAAAAATAATAAATTTATATATTTTTTGCGATAAATCAAATTATACGGAGAGAAAGATTAACAGTGCATAAATCTTATAATATAATTTAATGAAACCCTGTGCAATTAATAATTTGATTAATTGATTTATTTATTTTACTATTTTAGAGTAAATTAATTTGTAAAAAGTTATTGTTCACAAATCGATTGTATTAACGTATACATATATGCTTGCGGGAATCATATGGGAGTAATAATATTCGCGTTAAATTCGCGTAATGCTGTTATAGATGTCGATCTCTCGCTCTACTGGAGGCCATAAAATTTTTACGACGCGTAAGCGGCGTCGTTTTTCATTAATGTGGTCTAAGGGATGCGCGTTTTGCATCTAAGTGCTGCGATTGCAGCATCTCGACCTGTGGCAGCAGCAGCAGCAGCAGCACCAGCAGCAGCCGCGAATCGTAGCCGACTCTCCTTGTCATGAATATGCAAATAGCCGCGAGTGTTACCGTTACCGCGTTAATAACCATAAATCGATTACTTTGCCAATTATGTCCGGATACGTACTCGTGCTCGGCATCAACGGCGCGCGCGCGATTTTATTGCATCGTTGACCGGCCCCGCTGATTTCATTCCGCTCTCATTGTACCGCGGCTCTCCTTTTTTTTTCTTCCCGCCTCAATTCTCACGGCTTGCCGAAATAATTACGAGCGAAACGATCGGAATAACATAGCGATTAAAGTCGTTCGGCTCACGCCGGCATTGTCTCTAGAGCAATTAAAAAAAAAAATGTATGCTCTCTGCACCTCGCGAATAACAGGTATTGTGCGCTCGTTTCAATCGAGTTTAGCTGCAACAATTAGGCCACGCTCGTAACGTAATTACACCTTAATTGATCTGAGAGAAAATGAGATACGTAAAATAATACATGGACGTAATATGGAAATTATGTGGCACACAGAAAGAACAGTTTGCTGAAGTGTCTAAAAATGTAGCATGTGACACAAATCTAAAATTAATTTTGTTGGATCATTAAAGGTTGTTTTATTTCATTATGCTTGAGAACACCACAAAATTATTTTGACGGTCCAACAAAATTATTATTAAATCTGTATCTATCGAACTTTTTTGATATTTTAACAAAACTTTTTTTATATATTTATTACGATGTGTTTGCAGCGAGCACCAAATTGTAATTGTAATGATTATAAAGGGTTCTGGCTAGGAAGACAGAAAGGCGCGATTTTCCTTTTAGGATTAAGATTCAATGTTTTTTTTATTTTTTTACTAACAGATCTCTCTCTTTCTCCGGATTTTTCCTATTTAATTCCAACACGTTGTCAGAAGGAATTTATTGTCCTCGGTTCAAAATTTGCGTTCGTGTTTTATACGTAGGTACATCTCGCGTGTGAATGAAAGGCGCGGCGACGTTGATTTAAGGCCGCCGATAATTAACGCAATTACAACGACAGCCTCGCGCGTAATAAATAGAAATAAGCGAGCGAGCGAGCGACGCCCTGGTTATTGCGTCCCTCCTGTCAGTCTCCTCCTCGGTTTAATATCATTCCGCCGCATTTCGCGCTCGCATTCAAAGACGGAATTCGTCGCAATCGTCTTCTCTCGCGGCCCGCGATGAAATACACGCGCCGCCTCCACTTAGGCGCCGTACATCGCGACGCGTGATATTATTACCGCGATTAATTTCCCGTCGCCCGTCGACGGCGCGGACAAAAGTCCCCCCGTTCCGTCCTTTATTGGCATCAATGAACCGTCGTTAGCCGCACTCCCGACGTATGCTATATTCAATATCGTTAATACGCCGCGACACACGAGTGCTCGCGGCTAAATCCCTCGCGACTCCGAATCCACCGTCCGTTGTCATGTCGCATCGGGATCAACGGGGACCAGAAGCATTTTTTTCCTTTCAGTTTCATCTTTCAATATTTGTCTTTTTGCATTCATTTTGCGGATTGAGTTTCAGCCCGGATCGGGCAAATCAGTTTTCAGAGAGACGCGAATTAAAATCCCGGATGTGCGGGGACTCCGCGCCGGTTCCGTCGCTCGCTCCGGCCGCGCGTTCGCGTCATCGTAGCGAGTTGCGGCGAGCTTGTAGCCGCCACCGTCGCACGCGCGATTCGCGCGCGCATATATCGGGGCATTTAGTGAGTCAGCGACGACCGTGGCATCATCGTGGAGTCGGCGGTGTGTCTCTACCGAGAATCTCTCTCTCTCTCTCACTTCGATATCACGACGGGCCCCGACGGGCGACAACGCAACACGCGTGCCTCTGTGTTCCTCCCGAGGCTCGCGCGGCGCCTCGGACTCCGCGCGTGTGTTCCGCGCGGCGTGCAGTGAGTCAGTGAGATCACGCGGCGACACGCTAAATATAATTGACACGAGCGTGTGCAAAATGAGACAACGAGAGCAGTCGACCCGAGAGGAGAGAAAAGAGGGGATGGGAGGCAGGGGGGCAGGAGAAAACGGGAGAGAGAGAAACTCTCTCGGGATCGCTTCTTCGCTGTCGTTGTCATCATCGTTCGATCGATATCGCGTAATTCTCCGTTGTGCCGATCGCCGCTCGATAGCTCGTCGGGATGAGCGAAACGCGCGCGAGATCGCACGCGGAATCGTCGCACCGCTTGCGCGCAACGCGCCTCGCTAAATATAGCGTGATTATTTCGGTATATTCGCCGCCACTGCCACCGTTGCCGTTGCCGTCGGCGTCGTCGTCGCGAATTCCTGCAGCTGCGATTCCTCCATCCGTTCGTCGTGAGTGATATTGAGAGAAGATTTTGAGGCCGAGAAAGAGAGAGAGAGAAAGAGAGAGAGAGAGAGAGAAAGAGAGAGAGAGAGAGAAAGAGAAGATGATCTCGAGAGCGGCCACAGTGAGTTGAGCGAGCCGCGGCGGGGAAATAATTCTCGCTCGATTTGTCATTGTCGAAACGCGGAATTGTTTTGCGTCCGATTCAAGAAAGAAGGAGAGGGGAATTATCAGCGGATTAATAGCCCACGAGAATGCAATGTCATTGGTCAAGTACGTTGTACCATCGATAGAGATTAGTAATTAAAAAAGGAAGTTAAAATATTAGAAGGCACACTGAGAAAAAAAGATAGTTGCAATTATTACAATTTAATTAATATAACTTATAGTCATTTTCGATAACTATATAATTACCGTTGTTCTTTAATCATGCAAATTACATGTACATATTAAGCAAACGTGTTTAAAAAATAATTATATTCACTATAATTGTGATTGTATCTGCTAGAGAAACGTTGTTAATACTGGCGTGAGTCTCCTAAAGGTGCATCCCCTTATTTCTCGAGGACTAATTACTGCACTATACTAATACTGATAAAAATAATGGACTACTTAAGTAATTAAACAAATAAAAATGCACAATTCATGTATTAATGGCTTTTCTTCTATATAAAATCTACTAAAGACGAATTTAATTTTTATATACAGTTGCGCTACATGCATCTTACGTAATAGCATAAGATATTTGTATAATTGACAAAAGAATGTTCGCCATCGAAGTGAAAGATCTTTATAAGTCCTCATGTGTATATTAATTTATAAATTTTTTGTATAAATAACTTATGTTAATAAAAAAAAGGAATATAAACTACTATGTTAATTTTGGGGAATTTCTCAGACGTTTATTTTTCGTCATGTTGCAAAAACATTAATTATTACAAAATATAAAACAGTATTATAACAATTGCTATAATTTGTTAAGACCTTCTATTTTTAAGGCATGTTTTCAAAGTTCTATTTTCAGCTTTTGTTCGAGAAATACTATAATATATTAAAAAAAACAAAGTAATATGCCAGTATTAGTGATGTTCTTGTATATAAAAATATAGATATGTTACTTTTATCATCCATATACTACTATATTAGCATTTAAAGTTATCATAATTTATAGTAAATTTTTTTTGTTTAGATAATAGAATAACACGTTATTATTACTAACATAATAATAATAATATAACTGTAAAAATTGGACCTCCTAACCGTAATTCTTTTACTATATAATTATAGTCACAAATATTAAATACTTTTTTCTCAGATTAGAAAAACAAGAGTCATAATGAAGAACAGAGAAATGTAGGACAGAAATCTAGGAGAAAAATTAAGCAAGTTTTATTTGCATATTTCTCTTTAGGTAAATTGTGAGCAATTGCATAATTTACCTAAAGAAAAACATGCAAATAAAACTTGCTTCATTTCTATTTAGTATAAAATACGTATATTATAATTACTATACATTTGTTGCTTAAGGTGATTGCATGTACATTTCCTTAATCGTAATCGTAAGATTTTGATATTGCTCAAATTAGCCGTAACCGACCGAATTAACCAATCGTATTGCTCAATTTCTTATGGTTACAATTAAAGAAATGTACGTGCAATGGCATTTATTGTATCTTAATCAATCATAATATATTAGGAAAGGGTCTTTAAAGCTTTCGCTAAATAAGAAATCACTTTTCTTTTTTATGCTTTACTCGCATTTGCTTTTTAATTGCTTCTAATGCTTTGTTATCTATTATATACATTTATAATTTTATTCTTTACAATTTACTGCAATTTTCTATTAGCTTCCTCATAAATAATCATTCAGTATTTCATTATTTACTATAATGCTGAGTATGCCAGGAATAAAATATTTCTCTAAATATTTTTTCCCAGCTTAACATGTATATAGAAAAAACAGGATTTGCTGAGATATTAAAAAATTTAAATTCGTATTTGAATTTTGTTGAATCATCAAAATAATTATAAAAGTCGTTCAAACATTATAAAGAGTGCCATAAAAATTTTGACACTCTATTAGCAACTAGTTGGACCGTTCTACACAATTATTTTAATGGTGTAATGAAAATAATTTTCAAATATAAATGTAACTAAACTTTTAGACATTTTAACATCATTTTTTATATAACAAAAATATGATTCAGATATTGTTGTACCGTATACACAAGCGCGATTTCTTTCAATCGACTGCACCTTCCATCGCAATGGGATAATGGCTTACTCGCGTTCATTTAGCGCTAAGATAAAATCGGAAGCTGCGATCTTTCGACGAGAATCTTCACTTGTGGCATTCACCGACGGATTACTGAGAAACCACAAGGGCCAGCCAGTCCCTAAAACATTTATCCGCCGCAGCCTCGCGGAATTCCGGCGGAATTCCATTTATCTTCCCTTTCGTTTGCCCAACGGCGGCACTCCTCCCTCTCCGGTTTCGATGGTTCCCAAGTATTCGGATTTTCTATCAGTCATTCGCGCGCCGATTCGATCAAACTCCGCGCAATAAACAAAGCTCCAATTTTCGTGCCACACCCTCCTGTCCGTCGTGCGTGAGATAAATTAGCTTCTAATTTCTGATGACATATCGGGTCCCTTTCTTCGCGCGTGAAAGAAAAAAAAAAAAAATAAATAAACAATGAAAATTTGCACTCTATATTTTTTTTCCGTTTTTCTATCCTGCAGCACACTTTTACGAAACAAATTTATATTCACGCGTGACGCATGATTAAATCAAGATACACAGTGTTCGATAGTACTCTCTTATTCCCTTGATGGCACTTAATCTCTGCTGAAACGTCATATTTGATTACATAATTCGAGCGGACTTTAATAACGGAATTCTAATTCCAATTGCGAAGACTGAATGTAATAATGAAAGACTGCGAGGAGAATCAGAGGAGCTCCGAGAGTAAATTATCTCGAAATTTAATAGACGCGTTATTATCATCGCGTTATTATTGTGCGAGCTCTCTCGGAGGCATGCCTCGCGCACAGCCTCCGCATTGATTCTGATTGAGTTTAAATTCGGCGAATTCGACCGAGTGAATCGGTGAATCAGGAAGGAACGCACAGCCGGGTCGGCTCGAATCGGTTGCGATGTCCGTTCGTGGGCGACGGCGCGCGGGGAGAGAGGATGGGACGCGCTCTAATATGCAGAAACCATGAGGAACGTCGGTCGTTACCGTGACGCAATTTCCGGGCGTCTCCATCGAAGTTGGCGCACCCAGCGAAAGAGCCGGTGCCCCCGATACCGTCGTCCTTCCTCTTCCCCCTCGCCTCATACACCTACTTCGCGACTCGTTACATTCTCGCGATTTTTTCCCCCCATCCTTTTCCCCCTTTGTTTCTCCTTTCACGCGGGTGGGATTAAAACCGAAGGGAGAACTCACGGGAGAAAAATCGAAATCTCTTGCACGCCGGGAATTTTCTTCCTCACTCACCCAGCAACGCCCGTCGTCTCGCAAAACTTCATCGGCAAAGTGTCCGACGAAAATTGGAATTTGCCGTGAGTACCGAATACCGGAAGTTAGATCCGGATTAAGCGAGGGGGAGGGGGGGGAACTTCTCAAAGTGCTTCCGCGTCCTTCTAATTTCGTTTTTCCTTACTCGAGCGCGCTTACTCTCCTCCTCGTATTTTTCTCTGGCCTCGTTGCTGGAGCTGCCACACTTCGTGACGTTGTTCCCTCCTCGACCGGCACATTTCCGATTCTCGCGCGAAACGTTCCGAATAGCGTATTCTCGTAAATACTACAAACAAACCGAGTAAAGTCCCCGCGAGGAGAGTTGGAGAAACGAACGTCAGAATTTACGCGCCTTCCCTACGTGTTTACGTTTGACTTGCACCTTAAATGCGCGTCGCAATGCAATTTCACCTGGTTTCTTTCTTAGCGCCTTTTATTACTTTAATACACAATGTCACGCTTTTTTTTATAACAAAAGGATTTTCGCGAAATACAGTTGACAGTTGTACAAATTAAACTGTAAATTTAGCTTAATATTTTTTCTTATATATAGGTACATTTTGCGCGTTTATTAAAAACTGTTTCTTTCCCGCGGGAAGAAAGATATTGCGTTTTAAAGTCGTTATCTACATATCTGCTGAACTTGTGTATGTGAAATGGCTTATCTTAGAAGGGCTAAGGGTTAACGAAATCTCGCAGCCGCCGTCCGTGCCGTGATGAAAATTGAAATTCTCGGAGGATAGTACCTATGAAAGGATTAGTCGTCAGGCCCCGGGGGAGTTGAAACGGGGAGAGGTGGGGGAGGGGGTTTCTAGCACCGAGAAGGCAGGTAATCGAACCAAAACTAAATCACAACTACCAACTAATTCTATCCGTGAAGTTTGGACGTCGTGGGGTTGAAACGTCCCGGATCGGTACCAGGGTGGACGAACGTCACGGCCGAAGAACAAGAGAATGTCAGCAGGCGTTGAAGAAAAAAAGGAAATGTCGCGACACAAGAACTGACGACGATAAAGTTACGCTAACGTTGAACCTCGCGATCGCGGTCGTGAAAGGAATGTAACTTTTTCTACAACGTGTATCTTTCGGAATAAAACAATTTCTAATAGCAATTAATAACAAATTAATTAATTAAATAGCTATTTAATAGCTATTAATAATAAATTCATTTGAATCGTAACACAATTAGCTAATTGCGTTAGTCACAATCGTTATATATATATATATACATATAATAACACATTTATTAATTCATTTTTATTAATTTTGGTAATAATTTCTAATAGGATACAGCAATGATATAAATAATAAAATTAGGGACCGAGTACTTAGATTTATCTTGAAGTGCATCTCTGAGGCGAGCACTGCTGTAGAAAATACATACAGAATGCAAATGACGGCGTATAAATTAACTTGTACAGATACAGTATGCAGCAAGTAAATCGCGGTTCACGGAAAAAGACAAGAAACTTTGTATTAAGTATAAAGATGAACTGCAAGATAGAGAGTGTATTGACGTAAGAAAGAGCAGAACAATAATCACACGCACAAAGCGCAATAACAAAAGAAAATTACATGACAAAGGAGAACTTACGCAGGGCAAAAGAAAGAGAAAGAAAACAAGGTAAAAAAATAAACCGAAGGAAAAGGAAGAAAATACTTCGATCGCGTTCAGTGGAAGTCACGTAATTTATGCGTTCAATACCTAACCGAGAAAGGAGAAGAAGAAGAGAGAAAGAGGGCGATCGCGGTTGAGAAAGTGCCAGCGGTCTTCCTGGAAAAAATATATTAATTCCGAGTTCCTTTAAAAGTTATTGCAAAAGGCGCGGAGGGGAGGGAAACGAACGGGGCGGGGTGGAACTTTTCCGCGGCGATGGAAATGACTTCGGCATAAAATATGACGGCGATGGCACCGCCAGACGAGTCGCAGGTGCACCACGGGGTAGGTCACCCGTGATCGCTGCACTCGTCGGCTATTTTAATTCGGGTTAAAGGGGGGAGAGAGGGAATAGAGCGGTTCAGCTCATTCCCCATGCCCATGGATGTGTCCAGGAGACTTCCACGAGAGGGTGCTTGTTGAAGTGGAAAATTAAATTCCTAAAGATATAAATTTTATTGCGATCGAAGGATTGACGGAATTAAAGCTAAGCCAATGCTAAACACTCTTGGAATCTAATGAATTTAACGAGTGTACAGTCTTCATCTTTTAATTCTGTACTCGTTCACTGGAGCACTTTTTCATTCACAGCATTGTCGCATTTATCTTTTACTGGATAATTTTCTAGATGATATTTTTGCAGTAATTTTGATAATTACTCAGTCTGCTAATTGCTTTTGTGTGCAACGCATTTATTTATGTCTCTGTGCTCGAATTCCACTGTGATATGCGCTATGGCGCGGCAAGTATAGGTTTCTATCATCATCTTTCTGTCCAGTATTTCCATATTGTAATTATTAACGAACGTTGTTTACTCTACCACAAATATTATTATTAGTTCTATCATTAACAACATCGTTCGTTACGTAGCGTAAATTAATACGTTATCACTATTAGCTTTATTTCCTTCATACATAATTACGATCAAAATTAATCTTTGTTTGAGTCCTGTTTCGCATCAAAAACACGCGTAATTAAACTCTTTACTTGTGCAAAGCAAGCACCTGATGGAATTCTTCTCATAACCTCATATGAAATTGTGATTTTTATACAGTATAAAAAAAGAGCTTAACAAACTGTGGAAGAGTTTAAATACTTCCATTAGCTGTAGCCACATTTAAATGGTATTTCTGGATGAATAAACGAATAAATTGGCAACAAATAAATCTCTTTAATCACGATTTTCTGTGTTCTTGCAAAAGCACTCATAACAGAGATACATACTCGATTTTCGGTAAAATTGCCAAACTGTATCTGTAATCTCTTCACTATCAAACCGCAACGTTGTAGCACGTATTACTACTTAAAAAAGTTTTCTCTCGGGGAGGGGGGGGGAGAGAACGTATTTTGTTATATATGTATATATATATATTAAATATAAATCTGTATAATAATTTTCAAATCGTATTACGTTAAACAAGCTTTTCGTATAAAAAGTGCGCACGTATTACAAAGAAAAGCAAATTACAATGTAATTACTTTACTGCAAATGTTTTAATCATTTTAATATATTATATTTTAATAGATTTTTTAAATAATTTATGCGTCGTTTGTAAGAATGTATATTTAAACATATAAATAATAATCTACAGTTTATAGAACTTACCCAATTCACATTTCTCATTGCCAAATCTGAACACAAAATTCAACGTCTGCATTAATCACGCGTTTGATATAATATTTATTATATAACTGTGTTCTCGATTTCTCGACTGCCAATTCGACAAGCAATTCTATTTGTTGTTTGAGAAAATGTATACGCCTAAGATCGAGAGTGAGAAGTTTTCAATCGGGAGGGAAGACGGATACGAAGGAGGAATGAAAATGATTCCGTTCGGCGTGAAGTACGGACGAACGGTGATGTCGGCAACGACGACGACGACGACGACGACGACGCCGCGTTTTTCCTGAATGAATTCCGTCCGGTTTATTTTGCTTATTCGATTCCTCCGACGAAAACATGTCTATCCGTCTTTAGCCGGTCGACCTTAAGTAGGTGCGGAGAAAGAGATATTTTGGCGCTGAAACATATCCCATCTGCTGAAGGCTGTTTACGTCTCTCGCGTTCATGTCCTCCGTAAGTTCGCGATCTGCCCCGTTGGATTCAATTACGAATGAATCTGTCATCACTTTCGATGGCAGATTTTAATTTTCTCTTTTTCTCGAGCAAACAATATCACGTGTCTAAAATACAACATATTACACTACCACTGTTAGAATGCGATAATTAGTTTAGCATTAATTAATTTGGTTCACTGTCCTTCCCGAAATGACGAGATCGATGATCGTTAGCTGTCAACGTGTCTTGCAGACACAAAAGAATTTTCCGCACGATCACCATCGTTAAAGACTTACGTCACCGTGCAGCTATACGAGCTGGGAGAGCATCCAAGTCTCTTTTTTTGTCCCTTATCGTTTCGCAATAATTCTTTCCCGCGTCGTGGTATGCGAGGCGGCAAAATCACGACCCGCATTCCTTTCACGCAAATTTATAACTTGTCTTTTCCGCCATTTATGGACGCGTGGGTGCGATTTTTTTTTACAACGGCGTTGATGCAAGGAGGTTTTTAAACGGCGGGGTGATCTGTCATATAGTTTGCATATTATGTAGCTGAAGCTAGCAGCCAAAGGCAGCAGCCAAACGTCGAGCGGCCAGGACCGAACGTCATATAAGCATTTCCAGGGGGCACCATTCAATCAAACGTTAAAAATTCCAACAAGCAATTCAAAGTGTTCAAATTGTTTAATTAAATTCACAGATGCGAAAGTTTGAAATTATTATAGTTCTAATGTAATTACGGATTTGTTTTTTCGCAGCGCTTACTTCGTGTTGCGGGAATAACTATCATTGCGATTGAATTTTGACAATTGTCAAATTGTGACAATGACTGTCATCGCGGATTAGCAAATGATAATTTGTATAGATGGTTATCTATACAATTATCGCAATTTATTTTTAAAAAATAAAAAATGAAAAGTCAAATAGTAGACGCGAAGCGCGCGTGGTGTCTAGTAAATGTAAAAAGGAAAAAGATTCGTGAAACACTACCCTTTTGTTTTCAATATATACATTCAATACATACATTCAATTTTTTTCCAATTTCAGTTTGAACAGATAGTTCGAAATAGATAGTCATTGTTTTTACTTTGAACTATTTAAATAAATCAAACATACAACATATTTGAATCTTTTGTCTGAGGTCTAGTTAAAATTAAAGTTTATGCTGTTATGATTACTTTGAAATAATACAAATTTCTCTGTTAAAGTAAAAATTATTGAATTAATTGTGATTCTATATTTGATTGCAATTTATTTAAGATGTAAGTTTCCCGAAAGTTTTTTCAAAGTTTAATAACAAATGTATTAAAGGGATCTTAAAATAAGTAGTTTTCTAGATAGTAACGCTAGGGAAGAAAATACGCGTGAGATCGCAAGATGTAGATAGGCAGAAAGTTCTCCGGCGATATCGGAATTAATGTGTTCTTAATTAATACGCCCATTAATGCTCGTCTTAAATTCGTAGTGCGCGGAAGTTTTACTGCATCGTCAAATTGCTACCTCGGATGCTCGTGCAGAGTTTCAAAGCGCCCGTGTCTCCTCGAAGTAAAAGCGACAGGGAGGCTGCGATCGGGCTCTTAATGGCCATAATAATCCGGTATTTTGAATCGCTGTTGTCATTAGTTCGTGCAACTCTTCCGGTTTCTCGCGCTTTGGCGAAGCTCCAGAAGAGCTATGAAAAAGAAAATAAGAGGGGAAAAAAGAAAGGATACGCGTTCGCTGGGCTTTGCGACGAATTTTATTTTAGATATGAAAGAACTTGGCATGTTTTCGTCGTAATTACTTAACAAAACGTCCGTTCTTTCTCAGCGTGCGCGCAAATGAATTAATATCAAATTAAATTTTATTACGTTTTTATCATGCCTCGTAATTAAAATCGTAATTTCATGAACATTAAACATTTTTGCATATGCATGTTCTGACACAAACGAATGTCGATCCAGATCGCTCTTTTCAAAAACACCAATGCGAAAGTGCCGTATAAAAAAAAAAAAAAAACGTTTATTTCCATCCGACGATATTGAATTCCGCGGCACGATGCACACTCGAGAGTTTATCCGTGTAAACGCCCGCTTTTTTTGCTCGTACATATACCTGTAACTTTGCGCGGGCCGCCGCTGGCGTGAATGCTTTATTTCGCTGAGTCGATCAATCCATCCTCCATTAACCCCCATTAACTATTTAGTCCCTAGAAAATCACCATGTGAATTCATAAATTAAAAGAGCATACAGCTTCGCGAAAAGTCACTTTTTCTTTCGACTCTGTAATAAAACTATGTTTTTTAGTAATAGGCATTTATTCAGCACAGGTAGATTCCTTTTAATTAATGTCGAGCTTAAGAAATTTATTCGTTTTTAAGATTTTCGAGTTATAAAAATAAATTGAAGGACATTATTAAATGTATAACTAAAGGCGAAAAAATTATATTGGAACTTCTTTTTCACTAGTTGAAAATAATACGAGAATGAAAGGGTCGGAGAAAAATCCGAGAAAATACATAAAGATCGTCGAGGACGTAATAAAGAACGTCCATCCTTGGCCTGTTTCCGGTGGCAAAGCGGGGGCATGTCAGGCTGGCTCACCCTGTTTTCGGTATTCCGCAAACTTTTTGGCCGCGCGATTCACGCGTTCCCTCGGGCTACCGCGAGACAAACAGCATTAACTTCTCTCGCGACGCTCTCGAATAAAGTTACACAGATTTGTCACAAGACAAAAAGCGAGCACGTTCCGCCCCCATGACCGTGAGGGAACGAGGGAAGGGGGTTGCGAGAGGGATGGCTTCTAGGTTTCTTATTCTGGTTTCCTGAAAAGTGGCTTCCTTCGGGCCCTTTATGTTTTCTTCTCTCGCGTTTCGCCAACTTCCTGTCGCGGCTTCCGTTTCTTTCCCCGTATATAGGAAGTACCAAAAAAATCTACATAACGTGAGCCAGAAAGTATTTTCTGAAGTATTTTGGAAGGGCTTTTTCCTCGTCAGAATTGAAACCAAGACCCATTCGTGTTTCCAAGTAAAACAAATGAAAAGGGAAACTTTTTCGACTCTCGCGACAGAATGCGCAAGAATTGTTGTTGCTTTAAGATATCTGCCGTGGAAATCATAGTTCTATGGAACGAAAGTGCATTAGATTTCAGCAAATCTCCTTAAAACATCGCACGATTGTCTCGTTCATGCGCGAAAAGTATTCCGCGAGGATCTCCCGAAGGAATTAAAGTGATGTGTAAACATCTTGTTATACGCAAAAATCACAAAATTTCAAATTTTTTAATTTTGATAAATGTTGAAATAATAATTTATGATTATATTCTCAATTCTGACCAATAAATTCTGAAGAACAAATTTTTACAATATGTATATAACGTTTTCTATGATTACTAAAAATTTGTTCAATCATAAAAGAGAAATAGAAGATGTCTATTAAGACTCGGAGACTTGAAAAAAATCACCGTATGCTTTTAACAAAAGTGAAAAATTTCATAGAGATACGATTCGCGAATATATTTGAAAAGGGCACTGCTTTATTCCAATGCTATGTATAGACGCTCTTTCAGGCTGGATGAAGGCAAGAATTTCCTAAATAACGTCTAGACACTTGAAAATAATTCTGGAGAAGCTTGGATGCGCGTTCTAGCAACAAGCGGATTCTTGCGGGCTTGAGAGATTGCAAGTGAAACGTTCGTGGCGTATCTAAAGGGGGTAAAAGTAATTTCGGCGCATGATTCGATGTAAGTAAATACCATACCCCCGGCCGCGTATAGAATTCCAACGGCATTGGGGATCTCCTAGGTACTTGTACTATCGCCATCGTTTTGTCTATTCGCGAAGAAGCGCCGGCGGCTGTTTCAATGCCACGAGAATGAAATTGCAACGAGAGAGATTGCGGACGAGAAAAACGACCGAGGGCGTGTATTCGAAAGAAAGAGAAGAGACAGAGATAGATAGATAGATAGAGAGAGAGAGAGAGAGAGTATATATGCCGTGTGTATCGTCTTTCTGAGAAAAGAGGATATATCAAATTCGGCATGTAAATTACTCGCAAGTATATGTTCGATTTCGAGAGAATGGGACTTCTCCTTGGATTCTCGGAACAACATTCGGAATCGCGAACAATCAAGAAAAATCACGTCACTCCGGGCGAGATAACGTTTCATTTCTTCTTTCTGTAACCGTAAATTAACAATGATAATTAACGAGGTCGCAACTTGTTTCTTTTACCAACGGTTTCTCCGCGGTTTTCTTTCATCAGCGCGATGATCCAACCGGCAATTCTTCCGAGAGACAGAGTGAGAGAGCCGCGCGGCAGCTTTCGACCTGCGCCATGTATCTCAACCGGGGTTACTTCGAGTCTTCGCCATTAGTACGCAAGTAAAGGCTATTTTCAACGACAAACTCGTAACCCGATACACGAGCGACGCGGGCTGCGGCGCCTCCGCTAAGGAAAAGCTTCCCCCCTCATCTTTCTTCTCCCCACCTCTCGGCAAACGAGGGAAACGATGTTCTCTTTAATTATTCTCCGTGATGTACCGCATGCTAAAATCATTAAATTGCTCCGGCGATAGACACGAGGGTGTATCAAGTGTCGAGTGGCTCTTTGACAAAAATTTCAAATAAATTTTACCTCGGAATAAATTCGATCAGACGTCATTCTCTTCACAACTTATCCCGGCCCCACGTTAGACACGTTAATTAATAAGTTTTGGATTAACATTCTGATAAAGTCTAAACTAACGCGCAGGATAAGATTTTATTCGAAGGATGAGTTATTTGAAAGATGAATTATTCAACGAGAGCTCTCGGAAGATTTCGTAAGATTTCAATATTCATTTTGCCCTTCGGGTCAAAATTAAAATAACATCACTTCAAAATTAGAAAAGAGCAGTAATAAAATATACGTTTGTTATTACAGCCGCGTAGGATCTATTGCCGCGTAGAGAAACTATTGCAATGTTAACGTTAGTCGCAAACCTTCGTGAGAATTTGGAATATTTTCCTGCTTTCTACACATTTCGAAAAAAATATATAAATATATTATTTTTAAAAGATGCGCTACGCTTCATTCTTCCGTTTATCAAATTTCAAAATTATAATGCCTCATCTATAATGAGTCATTAATCGTTGGTCGTAAGAAATCTAACCAATCACAGTTGATCTTGGAGAAGAATAAGCGAACACGATTGGTTAAATTTCTTACGATCAACGACTAACGACTCATTGTAGACGAGGCTTAATTTGTACATCTATAGAGTTCATACTCACAAATTATGTTGAAAGAATTCTCTGAGAATTCTTGGTTTTTTCAAGATTTTGTTTCCAAAATACTGGGTAAAATCGGAGAATTTTTAAATGCAGATTTAAAATAAATTAATATTTCATCATGTTCTTTAATTATACAAAAAGATTACTGAAATTTTAAATGTTAAATTTTAGAAAATACTAAAAGGAAATAATGTGAATTAAATAGCATATAACGGCTTGTCCGCAATAATGTAGCTTACTAAAAATGAAACGTAATTATACACACAAGACCAATTTAGAACAATGTACTATTTAATATTGTCATTTATTTTTTAATAAAAACTCATGAGTTACGCGAGAATATATGTGAATGTATATGGAAGTGTATTCCATATATTTATTATTAATCAATCGCCGATATTTTGTATTATCAAAAAATTAAAAAAATAATAAAAATATAATTTTGTCAAAAAAGTTAGAATTTAAAAGTGAAATTTAAAAATTTCTCTGACTTTCAGTTCCATAAAAATTCCATAAAAATTCATGATCTTCAAGAATAAGAAAGAAATTCTCTGAAAACTCCAGGTTTTCCTAGTTTTTTTTTTTTTTTTGGCAGTATGTATTCCGATCTGCTTATTCAGATTTTATCCATTCCGAATCCGTAGGTGCAAAGTCAGAAAGAGAAGCAACGTTTTCTCGTATGTTCCTCTTCTTGTGCCTTCGAGTCATCTTCGTCATGACGCCGACGCCGACGCCGACGTAGACGTAGACGACGACGACGAAGATGACGTCCAAAAATAGGACGGCATTAGCGCGTAGACTCGCTTCGCACGGCTCACCGGACCGCATCGACTTCGCGGACCGTGGCAACGTCTTCGGTTGCCAGTAATTTTAGACGTCGGGGAGTCGACCGTCGCGACCAAGTTCTTCTTCGCCCGGTAAAAGTGACACCGTAAGTTTATGTCGTACGTGCGAGGTATGCAGGCACGGGAAAAATGAATTTCGAATTCACATCGAGAAATCTGTCGTTGACAGACGACGTATAAGCCGCGAGAGAAGTTGGACGTTTAACTTGGATCCACGAACGTCTCCGCAGATTGTTAGGCAGACGGATCGAGCTGTGTTGCAACGTGTTGGCAAGCTAGGTGACAAGTTTTTCCTAATCACCGCGTCGATGATGCAAAATCGACTGTAAATTTGTCGTCGGAAATGTAAAAAGTAATTCTGCTTTGGAAGAAAATCTCTTATTAGCTGTCAAGCAATGTAAGTTTCATCTTGGTATTTCTAATTAAAGTGCTAGAGCTTTATTGGAAAATTATTCCCGAGACCGACCGAGCTCTAAACACACTGAATACAAAGAACGCGCAGGTCCCAAAGTGGGCTGGTAAAATGATGTTAAAATAAGAATTATTGTCACGTTTTTTTCTGCCATCCTGCATCACAGGAAAATTGGACTTGCGCCACTTGGGAGCTACCGGGAATTCGTAATGTCGCTCGGGATGTATTTCGGTATCGCATCATCAACAGCATTCTTGGCCGAATTGCAACGATGCATGATGCGAAACGCGATGATACGGCATGACGATGTATATCACAAATAGTGCGAGCAAGTTTGCGCTGATCCCCTGATAGTTTGGGGTCTCATTCATGAGCCTCGTCTCATTTCTACGCGACGTTCCGCGTTTCGCTGGCAAAGTTTGAGAGGAGGATTTGCATTACTATATACTTACGGAGAATGCAAACAGCATCGTCTAACGCAAACAAGATAGTCACGCGGTCACAGTCGTGGTGACATAAATGACGATGACATAAAATATAAAATCGAAATTAATCGCCGCGCTGCGCGCGATACTAAAATCGCAGAGGCGCTGGCCGCACGCCAGCGGCCATTATCGTCGCGCATATCTTTCTATAAATAATACCGCGAGATGTACGATCCTGTAATTCAGCCCCGTGCATTTACGATACCGTATTCCCCGTCGTTGCTAATGGCGCCCGAATCGCCGTCAGCCGGCAAGAGTACATCGCCATTGACGTTGATCGTCGCGCGATAACGATCGTGTTAACGATCGAAGGCCCGGCACCTCGAGAATTAACGTCGACAGCGGTCCAACTTTGTTTTCGCGCGTGAAGCCTTTCACCGGAATTTAGACATCTACCTGGTCGCCAATGGCAGTGCTGCCAAGTGTTGCCCACCCCCGAAATATCGCGGCTCACGTATATCGTTACGTCGGATTTACAATCCGGCCAAGACGATTAATCGCCTTTTTTGCAAGAATTTTTAATTTTAAATTTTAGTTATGAAACAAAACTTAGGCGATCGTAGTGTAGCGCACTAGTCTGTTATGTTGAAGGTCCCGGGTTTGATCCCAATTAAAACCAAGTTGTATTTGTTGTTGTTACAGTCCGTTCCCTTTTCCGACGGAATGGAAGACTATCAAGAGTATTTTATGCCTTGAAATCTTTTTATCTTAGCCGTTCGGAAAATTGGCGTCAAATTGTAGGTTCTGTATATCTGTGTACAATCTATGTGCGCACTATAGATATACGTGAAAAGAAGGCCCGGGTCCGATTTGGACTGTAGTGTCACTGAATGAATAAAATAAAACCCCGATCTCTTATACGAATTTTAAATTACCGAAGATCTCATAAGATATAAATGAGAAATCCTACGAAAGTAATACCGCATCGGAAGCTTTTCACTCCGTTCTTAATGTCCACCTTTGGTTTGCATCTACCGACAGACATGAGAGATCACGCGTACGCCTTTGTACAGTACAGAAGCAGAAGAAAGCGGAGAAGAATACGAAGATGAAGAAAGCTAAGGAGTAGAAGCAAGCGCGGGAGGTGAAGAAGGAGGAGGAGGAGGAGTGGAATGAGACAGAGAGGCCTGGGTAAGTTATCACTCGAGTCTGGACCAGGAATAGTCACACCATGTGGTGGCAGCCGTGGGACTGACTATTTTCGGGTAAAGACAAATTTGGCGCGGCGAGGCGCTACGCGAGGGAGCCGAGAAGCTGAGTTGAGCCGAGCCGAGCCGAGCCGAGCCGCGTCGCGTGGTAGTCGTCTCGAGTGTAAGCTTACATCTGCACACGACGACGACGACGACGACGACGACGACGACGACTACGACAACAACGACGAGGGGGGTGTCGGCTCCTCGTCAGTCGAGAGGAGAGGCCAATAGGATCTGTGGAGCCATTTTTAGAAGGATCGTTTCGAAGCGACCATACTCGAGGCTTTGGCAGCATTCAGTTCGAAGCGGTCACTCGGGTTGGCAGGCTTCGAGGAAATCTTCGGGAACTCTCTCGGACAATCGTCTGCCGGGTAATAATTTCCACGTCAGAGGAAACCGGGCGCTGAGCCGAGAGGATCTTCCGAGTGGTACGAGAGTGGTAACAGCGCTAAAGTACCTAGCGCGTCAGTATTCCTCGTATTGGCGAGTGTTTCAGGACCCTTCGGGCTGAATCCGCAATGAATTACGTAACGACGGTGCATTCGCGAAGCGTGGTTGTTGCGAGTGTCGTATCGAGATGCTGTTCGGATGCGACGGCGGTTAAAGCCGTCAGGAGAGCGAAGATCTTCTCTTCGACAGAGCGAATCGGAACTCGGATGACCTGAGCTCGCCTAGTACCGGGCGACCGTTCCGTGCTTCCTTACTTCCCATAGTAAATGTGACGTATGGAATGTAAAGAAGTATGGAGCTGCGTCCTGGTGAGTCGTCGCGCGAGGTGGAGATTCTCTTCATCAAATACGAAACTGGAGAGATTCGTGGTGACGATCGCAACAGGGATGAAAATAGGAATCGGAACGATAACGGAAGAGTCGAGGAGATAATAGTGCCGTGTGAAAGAGTCCGGTAATCTTAAAGTCGGTGCAAGTTAGATCAAATTCGCGTCTGCTGCAGAAGAGATTCTGCGATCGGCAGCAGCGAGCCGCCAGAAATAGATTGCTTTCGCGTAACCGACGCCGATGTGGCCCAGGCATCACTCCATGTACATACATACATATGGTATCCTCCGCGGCCTCTCTATTTATGGCTTTGCTACCATGTGGTCACCACGCTTTTATTATCCCCTTACGAGCTCTCCGTCATTCTCGGCGTGATGACAGACGCAACTCGTCGTCTCCTCGTATCCTTTTCCGTAACACCGTATTTCGAGCTAGCAACAATTTATCTTCTCACAAAATTATTATATCTTCTATATTAGTGATAATTTAAGATTTTTGTCACTAATTTAGATTTTTGTTCGTCCCCACAGATTTTCAATATCGCTCGATTTGATTTTCGCAGCGGCGAAGAGAAAGGTGAGACGCGGAAGAAAACGGGCAAGCGCACAGGCGAGGAAGAGAGGACGCGCTGCGGCTGGACGGCTGGCTGTTTCCGAACCCGAAATAGGACCCACGCACAACGCGCGGCCATGTTTCCAGAAATAAGTTCTCCGGTTACAGAGTCTATTTCCGGTGCGCGGGCCGCCGACCGGTGCCCGGTTGCATGGCGATCGGTGACGTATTCGGCTGCAGGTGCAACCTCGCGTGCCGCATAGGCGTACCGTATACGTATACGCGCGGCGGTGTCTGGTTTTGGTGCCTGGAAAAAAAAAAGATTCAGTGTCGGCCGTGTAACGATGGTCGGCCCAGTGACGTCAGTGACTGCGGTACGATCGATTATGGTTTCGCGTAACGAGAGCATAACGAGAGCGAGCGAGTATTCTGATCATCCGTGTAAAGCCGCGATTACGTGAATGTGCGACTTACGTAATATGCGACGCTTGCCCTGTAACTTTGGAACAAATTTGTCGTAAATCCTCCGCTTATGTTCCTAAGCCTACGAAAAATACGAAATGTCATTTTGAGAATTGTATCTATAATTATTGTACTAATTATTGTATCAATTACTGAACAATTTCATGCTGCGAGAATAACTTCTATATTATAAAAAAAGATTATTATTATTATTAAATATTATTAGTAAAATTGTTTGTTATATATATATAATTGAATTATTTTGTATTTTATTATAAATCTATTCAATTTTTGGGGGGTATTTTTTTCAGACAGAGTGAGAAAGAGAGAGTTGTTACATACATATATTTGAGATAATTTCCTATAATCTTCTTACGAAATTATTGTCGATTATTCTGTGTAATTTCGCGCAACGTTCGCTCTCACGAATTTTGGCGAACAATCCCGTGATTTGACTCGGGGTTCACTGGATAGTACATTACGTTTGCATAGGTGCGCACAAATTTATCGACGGTAAAATAGATTTGCGCTTCTCGTGGCAGTAATGCTCTTGATTAAGCCAAATGAATTACGCTGATATTATTGCCGTGAAATAATAATATTACTCCCGGTATTATCGGCTAATGCCGCCATTTGCATTAACGTCGGCACCTGCTAATTGGCATCGCCCATCGCGTTTTGTCTATTTGCCGTACGTGTTACACGGGGTCTGCTTGATTATGCTAATCACCGTCGAATAATAACGCGTATGTCGCTTAAGCGAAACGACCTGATTCGCTGAAAAGAGATATTCGCGAGAAAAAATGTTTTTCCACATAGTCTATAAATTTTCCAACTGGTTCAAAGTCGATTGGAAGTCTAGGGAACCGCTTGTAGATTTTCGAGGATTAGAAAATCGTGACTTCTGTCATTATTATGCAAGAGAAGATCAACATTTCACATGAGAGCGGAACCTCAGTCGCGCACCAGTTACTCCATCATTGTGCTGTCGAGGGTTGGGAGAAATAGCGTAGAGGCCGGATTTAGAAAGCGGATTATATGCGACGCTTCGTGATAATCACGGATAGCTCGGATGCAACCTTGGCACGTTTTCGACGGATCGATAGCGCAGCGTGGCAAAGACGAATCGGTGGTCAAAAGTCCCGGGAGAAGAGGCCCGTTGGTTACGGTAGCGACTACCCGGGTAGCAGCGACGAGGGTCGAATAGACAGAATCGTGCCGGAGTATTGGCTGTTTGGTACGATCATCACGTTCACCGCGACAATTTATGACGATTGGAATACGCGTCCACGCGATGCAGCCGGACTACAGGAAGACTCCGGGGTGCGCGACACCTTATCAAACTGGTTCAATTAGCGGTTGGCGCAAGAATCCGAAGGGACTCGGCAACCTTCCCGTTCTCTTTGATCTTTAAAATCGCGAAAGAGAAATCTAAAGTTATTAATTATAACTACTTCCTACTTTCAAAAATACTTGAAATATGATACATATTCTCGTTTCTAATAATTTTATTAGGAAATCATCTATTGTATCATTGGCATTTTTGAGAATTTGATAAAATATATAAAATAATGTGAGAGAATAAGAAGAACAATTGTAATGGTAAGTCATTTATGCATATTTCAAGTTTAAAATTAATAAAATTTTTTAATAATTTGATGAAACAGCAGACGAGGGAGCTGCCGATTGGAATATCTGACATAACATTTTAATCTAAAAAATGTAACACTTTCAGAAATCTAATCTAAGTGAATACCTTAATTGTGGGACATTACCTCTTGAATCACCTTAGGTTTCAGTATGTGGGTTCGTTAGGGTCACGTTTAGTTTCGGGTTTCCGAGAGAACATTACCTTATCCCCACGAGAATGTTCCGTAACAGGCGGTATTTAGGGACACAACGAGAAAGGACGCGGGTAGGTGGACACCGTTGAGATTGTACTAATTAAGTCCCACCTCCCATTAATTGCCGGCGTTCCTGTCTTGTCAGTGGCCGCCGCCGTCCGTCGTTGCGGCTGCAAACACCGGTAGTTAACCGAATTTCGAATATCGACATGTTTCATTCCGTGAACAAGTCCCCCTCTCTCTCCCTGTCCTTCGCTCGAAATGGCCATTTACAAGGTCCTCCAAGTCGGATGCACGTCCAATATATTAGTCCTATCAAGTCGCAATTTCTATTTGTATAATTAAATTATTATAGATTTTTCACAATTTTTGAAGTATCTTTACTAAGAAGTTTAAATTTCTTAATTTTCACTTCGATTTTTTTCACAAGCATATTCTGTGAACCGTGATAAAAAATTTGGAATTAAAAATGATTATAAAATTGCAATTATATATAAATACGTAAAAAAAATATATTTATGAAGTACCTATAAATCCTATTTTGTAACTTACATAAACCTGATTTTTCAAAAGTTGGTTCTCCTTTATCATACAGGATAATAAGCGATCATGTGAACGTCAGCTTTTCGCTGACCTAATGTCGGATTGGTGTCTCCGCGAATTTCGGGGGTTGTCCCGAGCCAAACGGGAACTTTCCTACGGGAAGAATGGCCGCGTTCATTTATCAAAGTCAACGGGTGGACGATCTTCAGATTGAGTCACGGAACGCGTTTTCTCGTCGAGACTATCTCGCGCGCGTCCAAAAAAATCGGCTCATCGCGACAACACGAGCGCGACAGTAAAACTCGCTCGAGATGCGTGTCGCGCGCGGGATGCATCTCACAGTTTCCCCTCTCGTCGTCCTCTTTTTTTCGAGATAGAGGAAGAGGGGGGGAGGGAGGGTACGTCCGTTCAATTTTCATCGTTTTCAATGGGGGGCTCTCAATGCTCGCTCGATAAATCCATCTAGACGAGAGAATATATCCACGCGCTTGCCAGTTTCCGCACGTAAGCGAAACGTCAGCTTTCCTAGTTTCTTGGAGCCGAGCCGCCGTCTACTCTCAAGCTTAGCCTCTCCGGTCCTCTCTTCAGCTATCCCCTGATTCTTCAATATATCTTGCGATCTCGAGACGCGGCCGAAAAGACACTCCGAATACTCGTCAAAAGAACCGTGGTATCCCTCATATTTCGGCATACTAAATTATATAATAATCATAATAATAATAATAATAACATATAGATTAGTTCTAGAATTTCGTGAAAAAATATCCCTTCCAATTATTTTTTTTGTAATAATTTATGATTTAACAATTTCAAGTATTGGATCTTTCATATACAGACATTGCTTTCACAGTCTTTAATACTTTCCATTATTGATTACAGTGTGATTTAAAACGTGAGACGGCGACAACGCAATTAAATCGTTCGACAGAGCGTTCGATGGACCACCGCGTTGGCGGAGAGACTGCAAGCGGCTCACGAAGCGGCGCTTCGACACCGATTGAAACTCGGCCCCCCCGGGGTCGGAGGCGTTGAGTGCACTTCTCGATGCATGACACGAATAGTCGAGCGGCTCGAGAGATGCGCGTTTGAACTTTTAAAGTAAGCGCGGCCCTTCTTGCGGCGGACGTTTCGGCAGGACGATCACGCACGACCACCCGTCCAACTTCGCCGGCTAATCAGAAAAATCCACACTCCACCGAGCTTATTGAATTGTCTTGGCCCGGTCCCGGGATTCAACCCTACCATTCGCCTCGCTGGGGGAGGGGGGAGACGACCCTGTCTATCCGTGGTAATCGCCCCGGCCGGAATTCCTTTCGCGTCTCTCCCTAACTATCTTATCTCATTTTTTTATATTAGCTTGTACATTTTTTTAAAAAGATGTATTGATATAGTTGTCGATGCCACTTTTGTAATGGTATAGTTTCCTTTTTAATATCTATTGTTACTCTCGCACTCCGATTTGCTCAGTGTCTTCGAAAATAAACTTCTCGATCTTTCTTTTGTACATAATACTTTATTAATAGAGGAGAAAGTGCTATTATAGTCCTTGTAGATATTATGACCACTTCGTTAATATCTCCGTTATTAAATGACGAGATTCATAACAAGAATCAATTTGTTTAATAGCTTACCGTTATACAACGACGCTAACGCAATAGCCGACATTTATTATAAGACATTTTTACGTACATACATTTGCATATATTCTCCAATGTTTTTACTCTACTTTGAATATATAATTTTATAACGAAACACTGTTTTTTTTTTTAACAAAAACAACTTTTTTCAATTTATTTTTGTAAAATGACATATTATTGCTCCGTTTCTCTTCAATCTATTATGTATGCAGTATCGTTACATTTTTTTATAAATAACATTCTAAGTAATAAATATTTCATAACTTTGGGGCTAAAACCAATTACACACACACACACACACACATTAATAAATGAATGTTAATTTTCACTTTAAAGTATTGATTAATAACTCACATACATATACATATAAAGTTGTTACAAAATGTATTACTACCTTCACTTCTATTTATTGTACTTTAAATTACCTACCTATCTGGGTGAAGCAAAAATTTATGGCTATGTATTACTGTTGTTATATTTTCTTGTAAGATATGTTATTAAATTTTTGATTGCGTATTTTCTCCTGTCCTCGCAGGACTTATTCTAGGACGGCAATAAACATTTTCTATCCCCGTTGTTATTACTGCTTTTTCTTCCCGCAGTTTTTATCCGCGGTAATATCTCACGCGAGTGCTCCGAACGGCTCTCGATGAATTATAACGACGCACAAAGATCAATGACGGTGGCCCGTATGAATCTTATATTCCCACCCTCGCTCGCAGTCTTCGGCTGCGACCTATATTTCATCATGCCCGGCCTTCATAATCGATGCATCCGATAACAAATAGTGGCGCGAATCGTTTCTCTCTTTTGTCCATTCTTTTCACGAAAAGTGACGGGGTGAATTTGTCAGGTAAATTTTTGCAACGACAGTTTAATCTTCCTCCCGCCTTCGAACGCATTTTGTTTCACTCTAATTTACAGCGATTTTTCTTCAACGACAATTAACTAGTACGTTATTCTTCCTGGAGGCTATAATTAATTAATTAAATTTTGATTAAAGAATGTAAGGGTTTATCTGCGGGTCTTATATTATCCAATAATATGTGATTTCAATAATTTATTCGATGCTGATATCCGTACGACGAATTTACTATAGAACACGTTACTGAATTTCGATACAAACTTTACGAGATATCGCTTACAGTAGTCGCTCCTCTGGGCTTAATACGATACAAAATGCAGTTTAGAAAACCTCTCGAAATACTCAGCGCTGACAACAAGCGTCCCGTATTAAATCCGATATAACAGTATAATACTCATCCGCCAGTGCTTTGCACGTAACGCAAGTTAGAGCCCTCGAATTTTTTACTAATATCGCGATAATGACTTGCCGCAGCAGTGGTCCCGCTTAAATTAAGAAACTTTTGTACATTCGCGCGCGCAATTAGTCCCTTTAACGGACCGACGTAAACTAGCTATTTCGCGCGATGTTTCGCGATATTAAAGCGCAACCTCTGCCGAACCCGGTAAAAGCTTTAATTTTCAGTCGAGGATTTAATTCGAAGCACAGAAATTTCTACAGCAACGTTTCGAAGATCTAACAGCGTCCGTCTCCGCTTTTCCAAGAAGACATTTTTCAACAATTTTTTTTTTTTTACGAAGAACTTAACGAGCAACTTACATGCGCAAGCTTTTTCCGCTACGTATGACTTAAATCTTTTTAAAATTCAAATAAGAGTGAGGCGAAAAAAGAAATTTCTTTTGCTAACCGAGGTATAAATTATGTTCAAATGTTTTCGCAAGGAAATAATTAAGTTTTTGCAAAAATAAAATTATACTTGTGCGAAAGATTACGTATATATTAAGGACTAAACTCAAAGCCCGATTACTCGAAAAAATTTCCGTCAAAAAGATAAGACACTTCGATATTTTAATCATAAATTGAAAGAGAGAAAGAAGGAGAGAAAAAGAGAGAAAATCAAAGAAGTATATTAACATATTCTCATGTAAATGGCGCGCGGAAAATTCGTCCCGGTTTATACATCGACTCTCGTGCGCCGTTAATAGAGTATGACATTATGAGGAGGATTAAATTATGGTCCGTCAAATCTCTGGCTCTCAATATTTAATATGTAAACCCGCTCAATAATACGCTTCCGGCCTCGTCGTTCCCATGTTGGAAACCGACGTAATCATCCTGTTTTCCTCGATGATTTCATTTTGGCCAAGTTATTTTTCGCGGAGTCGTTATTTCTCTGAACTGTTTTCACGGTTGCGACATCAAATGCATGCTGCAGAGCGCCAAGGGCCGCCAGGTCTGCAATCTGCATGATTCACTTTATATTCCGTACTTTAATAACGGATCTTATCTCGTATCTTCTATCTTTACTGGGAATTTTTATTCTTATCTCTTTGATATACGATTTTAATAAGAATATAGGACAGCATTACTACTAAGAGATAATCTTGCAATAATTTTAAACAATGTCTTGCACTCTTTATTGATTGTATTACAAATTATAATGCTCGGTTCAAATGAACTTGTCCATTACCTCTACCGCAAATTACCTGCAACTAAAAGACCACGCACACACATAAGGGGGAAACTGGCTATCCGTTGAATTCAAAGGCCCAATGGATCCGAGATGTGTATGCTTTCTCTGTCATCACCGTTATCGCGAAATTAAAATGTTAGATCGCGAGTCACGTAATCGGTTACATTGATTGATGACAGGAGTTACGAGGAGAGTTGCGGCGTGTTGCACAACCAGAGTAGACAGATAGTGATTTGCATTAAGAGCGCGTAATAAAATATAAATAAATTCATGAAATTTCGCGCGAGCGGCCCCTAACTTGAGCAGCACGACGAATGGATTTCAGAAACGTAAGGCACGTTGCCGGGTGTTAAGGCGCGTTTGGCGCCCGCCCATGCAATCCTCTCAAACGTTACACATCACGTTCGAACTGCGATTATCACGTGTGTCTTTCTCCGAAGACGCTTAAATGTAAACCCGGTAAATCGTCACGAATTATTTCTTTGTGCTATCAATTGTCCATACTCTCGTGACGTTTTGGATTCTTTATTAGAAATCCCCACTAGTTTAAAGAGATGACGCTCGTGATGGAAAAAGCAGAGGGAAGAATATTGTTATCGGGTTATAGCTTTTTAGCTAGTTTTTATCGGAGCACACCGAGTCGCGGTGTTTTGCAGCGCGTTAAAGCAACGCGAGAATAATTATTTCGCACGAAGTTTCGGGCGCGCTAAAAAGCCGCGCGTCAACTGCCGCGGCCGATATTAATGGAATAAAGTTGGTGGCGGCGGCCGCGTAACTCGAAGGCGCGAGGACGTAAGGCAACCGCGGAAAGATACACCGTGACACATTGATTAATCGGAAAACAAGTTTCCGTCGACGCACCGCAGAAAAAGTAGAGTCGTGGAACGAACAAACTCAATTACGCTCTTACCATCCGATATTTCTCGTCTCCGACGAATTATCGTCTCACAGCTGTCGCTCCGAATCATCGACGTTCGTATCGCGAACTCGTCGTTTCACCGATTCAGATCAATAGTGCCTTTAAACGATTTAAAATCCATTTAATCGTTAATTTTCTGTTTCTTTATTAATACTTGTGTTATCTTGTTATTTAGTTATATTTTAGAAGAACTAAATAATCCTCGGAAAATTTTATTTGCAGTAATTTATAATTAAAAAGTTATTGAGGATAAAATTTTAATAAAAAAAACACCGATTTCGCATTAAGAAGTTGCTTGTAATATTAATAAACTGAAAATTATTGAGCAATTCTGTGTATGTATCTTTTTTGTATTTCGTTCTTTTGTTATATATATGGCAATTTGGAAATCTTATTTTAATCTTTTAAAAAAGTTTCGAATTCTTTTAATAGACTTATTCCAATTTTATTCTATCTCCTTTCTCTCCTTTCCTCGCGGTGAAAATAAGCTGACTGATTCACGGTGTGATCGCGAGATAAAAGATGGCCCCTTCACACAAACGCCTCGAGCGTCGCTCCATCGTGTCCGCTATCGGCCGTTCTGATCTTCGCGAGAAAACCGCGGGCGCGAATTAGAGATTTAATCTGGAAGATTAGTTTTTCTATCGCACTACGTCTCTCGCGGTACGGAGGCAAAGCCTTTTCGCTCGGAGATTCCCGAAAGGTAGGCAATATGTGTGTCACGTGCCACTCCGTGCAGCCTCCCCCGCGCTTTCCTCGCCATCCTGTCTACGGCCCTTCCGGGGGCTGCACGGGTCACGTGCTGCGCGTCAGGGCCGCGGGGCGATAGGTGCCCGGGCTGAGCAGGGATGGGTCGTTTTCCGTGAACCGCATACCAAAAATCCGACGGCAGCGGCGACCCGATAAACACCCCGACACCCCGACACCGCGGCTCCGTGCCGGTGGAAATCGAAGGATCCCCGGAATTTCCTGGCGACGACGATCGCGGTGGATTTTTCGTGGGCACCGATCCAAACTCGATCTTCCGCGAGATTCCTCGACCTTTTACGCCCCGATCGGCTGGGAAAACGCATCCCGTTTTTTAAGATGTACGAGCAACGTTTCTTTCTCGTTTTCCGATGGTTCTCGTCTTAGAGTAAGCTCTCAATTAGCAGTAATCATTAATAGAACAATTACAAAGTTATGTAATGGCGTATTGACAAAAAATAGCACGGAAAAGTTCATTTAAAAACCTATAAAGAATGTAAACATGAAGATGTTTTTTAAGAGATAAATTATTTCCTTCTTATATATCTCTTTAAAAGAGAATGTTATTAGAGCCGTCAGTAAAATATTAATTATATTTAAAAAAAGCTTTATCTTATTAATAAATTCCATAAATATCTGTTGACGGTCACTTTTTCAGTGTAAATCAATAAAATGCTGTAATATTTCAATTGTATCGCGTAAAAGGAAAAGTTTGTTTAATAAAAGAAATTTTTTTCTCACTTGTCTACTCAAACGAGAAATCGGATTTATGCATCAATAAAGCAGTGCATCTTTATGACGTAATCATTATCGCAGGAGTGATCGTTGGAAACTCGTTCAAGAAGTTTGCGTAGTTTTAATAGAGTAAGATTACAAGAAAATAAAATTGTACGTGAACATCTAATAAAAGATAGTTTTCCAAATCATCATCTTATAAAACAATCTTTTTGTACATTTCTTCTAGTAATATAAAAATAATTCTTCTATTAATCCAAGAAAAATCGACACGGCAATAATCAACATGGTTAACAAATAGTTTTTTTTTTCAAATTAAAATACTTTTCCATACATATTGCAAATAACAGAGAGAAAATTTTTAAAAAACCCTATTCGAGAAAATATCGCTTCGTAAATCTTAATGCACATAACATAACATCGTCTTTTAGAAGGGATGTCGACTGAGCTGTAATGGTGCATTTAGAATGAACGAAAGCCGCAAAATGTCCTTTTTCGAGTAATCGCCGATCATGGAAAAGCAGAAGATGGAACTAGGTCGAGAAAGCGACGAGGAAAGAGAAGAATATAAGGCAAGAAGAGATAGGGAAGAGAAAGAGAGAGACTTTCGAGGGAAAGCGAAGTTGTATGCGCACACCCCTTTCCGTCCTATTACCATAGCAATGGCGGCAAATCAAATTGAATAAAAATTTATGTATCAGAAGAGCAATAAAACGGAATAGATTTGAGGTAGAAACGTGACAGCAGAATGGGGCCGAATCCATCAGCTAGCCGAGATCCCGATAAAGCGGGGTATCGTCGTTTGGGTCCCGGGGTCCGCCGCGCAACCGGCGAAGGATCTTCTCGCGCGCGTATCCGCCGATTGGAGCGGAATCGTCTTCGAATTGTTGCCGCAAAATTTATTCCACTTACACATCCGCATGAGCAAACACGCGCATGTGGAAGGGCTTTACCGTTCTGCCGCCACCGCCGCTGTTGCTACCGCCGCCCTTTTCCTATCCGGCCAGCGAAATCGGCTTTACGATATTACGCTGCCCGTGGAAGCCCGAGACATCCGGTTTATACGCCCACTGCAACTTCTTCGTCCCGTATTTTACCACGCTTCGGTCCGGATATGTCATCTCTCAACGTTTCTTCTTTCCTTTTTTTTTTTATGAAAATCGCAATTTCCACGAAAGTTTGCGATATCGTAAAAAAAGACATCGTTTATTACAAGCATCTTAAATGTCTTAACGCTTACACCTGCTGAATAGAACAGAGGAGGAAGAAAACATTAAAAATATACAATTTATAAAAATGGACACAATTCTCTTTTATGTGCGTTAAACAAATCAAAATTTTATTTTTTATTTCTATTTTATATTCGTGTAATTGGAGCACGCATTTACTAATAAAACGATTTGATGCTATTTTAAAAAAGTCATTAAAATATTTGCATACCGTTTTTAATTTTTTATATTGTTATTGCAAGGGAATTAGTTGTAACTCTTTTTAGATTCTATTGTTTTTCAATTTTGTTTCATTAAAATAAAAATAAAGTTTTTAAAAAAAGATACTTGACATTTTAGACTATCATACAAATTTAATTAAAATTATGAAATACATTTGTTCAATCTCTTTGTACATTTAATGATATTGACAAATCGTACCAAATAATCTATATGTCAAATAAATGAATTAGATTGTACAATATAGTATATGCACAAAGTACATGATCTTTTAAAACATACTTTCTAATAGATTTTATTACTTTCTTCTACTAGTCTTCTACTAGTCATTTTAATGTAATATACATTTTTATAAATTATTATTAATAAAAAATACCTTACATTTTTTAATTAATAAAATCCTGATAAATACAGTTTATCTGTTCTCATACGTTTAGTTATTTCCGTTATTTCTATGCGGCAACATCCGTTTCGTGCTCGTGTCGATCGGCAAGTGTTCTGCGAAATGACGTTTAGCGCGGCGTGCAATCGTTGATAATTCGCGCGTGCAATTCTAATTAATGTCGACGTGTCTGATAGAACGAAATAACGATTACCGTCGCGCACCGCGAGAAATGACATTATCAATTTTCGGTCGCAAAATTATGCAAAAGCAAATGTTGCTGGCCCGATAGATGCGCCACGCACGAGCCAATGCATTTTAAGCAGGCATGAAAGGGGAGGTCTCAAAGTAAACAACAAAGTGGCGGCCACGAGCGAACGGATCTCTCACGGTAATCGAATTATCTTTCGCACGTTCCACCGCACTTTCGTTAAATCGAGAGATTTATCATTCTTTTCGAAAAAAAGATACAAATCGATAGACGAATTTTAATATGGGAGGCTAACTTCACACACGCAGTCCCAAGTTTTTTTTGGTACAAGCGCAATTACACTCTCAAATTTCACTCTGCTCAAATTTCAATTTTTGTTAAATAAAAGTTTTAATTAAACAACTATTTGACAATGTAGCAGAGATGTTGAAAAGTAATTCTAATTTTTTTTTAGATTTTTTTGAAAGCCTAGAACAGTAAAAAATTTGGACTATGCAAAAAAAAAAAACTCAAATTTCCTACGTAAAATTAAAAATATATAGTTAACATCTTACTTTTTTCTATTTCTCAGCAATTCTTTAATCATATCATTTAATACATCTTGGACGTAAGAAAGAAATTATATCGTATTTATAGCATCGCAACTTCTGCAAGATTTTTTACCTTCGTCGATAGCATCGCGATCGCTTAAATCAATTCTATTGCTATTCCTATCACGCAATCCTTACGGAAACGTCAGGATCGCGCTTTACTTCCTGTACCGGTGGAATGGCGACGTTCTTTCTCGGCGGAAAGAACGCGACGAACGATTGACTATGAACGCGGAACGATTGCCTGCAAACGTAGATAAACGACGACGATACGTTCGGCGTTCGCGCCCGATATCGCGAAACACCTCGAAAATATCCAATTTCACCTCGTCGTAACGCGGACGCGCATGTCACACGGATGCATCACGCAGCGCGCCTCTTTGTCGGTTTCTCGACCACGAAGTGGTGCGCACCGTCGCGGTATATCTCCCCGTGCGGTACCTCGCAGCTCGTTCCGCGAGATTGAATCAAGCCCGTATGGCCGGGTTAAGGCACATGAGGTCTGAATGCATAATGTCGATGTAAATGAGAGCCAAAGGTAAGCTGCCCCCCTCCTCCCCTGCCGCGGCTCCGTTCTCTTTCACTCTTTTCCCTCTTCGCTCTTTGCGCACTTCCCCTTTCTCTTTTTATTTTAATAGTTTCCTTTCCGCTCAGTTTCTCTTTCTCTCTCTCTCTCTCTCTCTTTCTTTTTCTCCTATCCTATCGTCAGTGGCGTAATCTCGTTTGGTGGGGTGGTCTTGCACGGCGAAATATGATTACGACGATAGCGGTAACAACGTTACCGGAGCTGACGCAGCCGGAGCTAGACCATCTATCCCAGATGGGTCCTGGGGTTGATCCAGATGGATACACACGACGATACGTTCCGTCCGCGATGTCCGTCTGCCTATTGCCGACCGGCCCCACGGGGCAATTTAAAACAACGCCGATTGTTATTGGTTTAACTCGGGTCCGTAGCGAGTCGATCGAAATGCGCTCTGCTAATCGACAGTTTTGATGAAGTTCAGTCCCGTTGGTCTAACCGGTTTTTCATGGCACGAAGTGGCAGTTTACTTTAATATACACTAAAAAAAATGTAATATATTCAATAAGATATGTTATTGCGGGCTGCCAATTACAGATATACTCAATACAATAATATATGCTATTGCAGTATCAATGTTGTACTTGCATTAATAGCAAATATTATTGTATTGAGTCTTTTATGTTGGCAGCCCGCAATCACATATGTTATTGACAATATTGCATTTTTTTTCTGTGTAAAAAAAAAGTAATGAAAATTATTATTTTAAACTCAGCTCATCAGAATTTAAATATTAAAGCAAAGTCTACAAAATAATATCCAAATTGTAATATCCGTAACTTTTGACTTTTCTTTTGTGTTCACGGATCTTATTCCTAAACAAATTAGAATAGATTTTCCTTTACAAGGAATTTTGCAATTTTTATAAATTTGAAACTATTTTTTTGATAAAAAAAATCGACTTTTACTGAAAAATCGATTTATATTAATCATTTTTTGGAGTTTAAAGAAATTGTTTAATCTTCATATCTTTATGTACTATGTCTAGCGCAAGAGAGGATCTTCTTGGAAAATTTCGTAGATGCACCGAGCGGGCTCGCGCGAACTCTTCGGGGTCGATCCGGTCGCGAGTAATCTCTCCTCCTGAGAAAACGATCGACCAGGTGGTGGTCGCTTTGTCCCCGACCTCTGGGGTCGTCCTGATGATCGATAACGCGCAAACTTGATTCACCAATGAAAACTTGCAGACTACTCCGCCGCTGGCTGCAGCTACACGAACGAGTCCGCGTTCCGGATACAAGAACCAGCTGGCTCTCCCGCAGGACTTGCATCCGCTCGAGGACATCATCCGAGTGCTCGGCAAGCATTGGAACCCGGGCGGCACCGCGGAGAAGCGAGAGAAGCTAAATCCTACGTAGAGCTTGCCTGGGTTCGTGCCGGGCATTCGCATTGCGCAGCTAATACGAAATCTCATGGGGTACGGCTTAGATCTTTGCCAAGCAAGTCGGACGTGTTTTGAGAACGTTAAGACGCTCTGACGTCTCCGGGACGACAAAAACATGATCGATACGACGGAGGACGACACCGGGGGCTCCCGTTCCGCATGATTCCCTTTTGACGTCAATAGTTTCGTAGCCGAAACTTGGCGATTTCTCTTGACGGCTTCTATGATGTTTTTCTTAGAAATTATCACTGACCGAGACGAAGTATATACGCGAAGAAACAATCATCTTCTTCCTTGCTTCAGTTTCTTTTTCTCTCTATAACTGGCTTGGTATTTAATTGTTCGGACAAACTGCGTTATTTCTCTCGGACATTTCGTGCCGATGCAATCGATACGGAATTTTTTGCGCCGGTGCTCAGATCGTTCCGTGGATAATCGACGCGGCGGAAGGGTCTCCCTCACACTCTCTCAGGAAGGACAGAAATCTCAGCAGACTCGAATCTCGTCCTTTAATTCCTCCCCCTCCCCCCTCGGGAGCTGAATCCTACCGCCTTTAATTGTTTCCGCGCCGGTGTGCACCTCATAAAAACGGACTTGCGGATTCGGTGGAAACTTCTCGCGTCGCGCGACAGAGATCGCAAGAAATTAATTACCGTTTTTCAACGCGGCGGGCTGAGCTGCCGCTTCTTGATTTCGGTCTTGTTAGCCATTTCGGTGTTCTCATGGCGACGCGTAGTTGCGCGTCGCGTTTCGCAAATGGTGTTATGCGCCGCGTAAAATTAACATGCATAAGATAGATGCGCCGGAGTAAATGGCGGCTGCACTTTTTTTTTTTAATTTTGTGGCCGTGCAAGATTATGTACATATATTCATATAATTTATATAGGGCGTCTTATGTAAACATAACTTGAAAAATAAATTCAGAATACAAAAATAATACAAAAAGTTTACGTAAGTCATAATACGATTCATTGTCAAGATATAGATAGATAACTTCATTATTATTGTAATAGGCAAAAAATACTTACAACTTTTATTAATAAATTTTTTATTTTATAATTTTATAAATATTATTTTCCTAATATAAAATTGTAAAATTTATTAATAAAAGTTACAAATATCTGGCATTTTTCGCCTGTGTATGTTATATAATATTAATAAAGTTGCCTATATCTTGATTATTGAACTGAATTAACTTGCAATTGCGTATCCACTTTTTAAAATCATTCTTGTCTTGAATTTATTTCTAAAGTTATATTCTATATTATGAAATGTTAATGATAATTAATAAAAATGATTACTTTTTCGCTAAAATTAGTTGTCAAGACGATAATATTGCCATATAATGCGCTCTTTCTTTTATTGCTGTAAATTATACAGCGTATTATACTTGAAATTGAGCATCTCGCAGAAATTCATCGTAATAAGAAAACTGGATTGCTTCGCTCATTGGGATCGGAGGAACTTTCTCGTGGATTTATTGTTTTCATCATGCCAGTGTTTAACGGAGCGACTTGGATTACCGGATTATTCTGCGATTAGCTTTAATCTCCGAGGTATATACCTGCGTGCGTATTTGTCGCTAACATTAATTATTTTTTGACGCTATTAATAAAGCTTTTTGTGCATTAATACCGTTACATCTTAACAATTTTCTTTATATATTTGATATTGATTTTCTTAATTTTCACAGATATCTGTTTATGTAACTCTTGCCAGCTAATAATCTTTTATCTATAATCTATTTAAACATATATTTATAAAATGTTCTATTATTTTTCGCTAAGAAAATATTCAAAATCCATCAAAGTCACAAACATTAAAATAGCGAACTACAGAATACTCTGTAAACATGTGCATACATTCACTCACAAGCTTAATAATTAATTAATTAATTAATTAATTAATTCCATACATACACTATTCACTGTAATTTCGGCGGAAAATGTGGCGATATAAGCGAGGCATGACCTAATGTTCACTATGACCTCGTCATGTACGGGCTTCATCTCTGCTGTCAGCAGAGACACGATGTAGGCGGAGAGAGAGAAAGAGAGAGAGAGAGAGAGAAAATGGACAGCCCGGTAAACAGGCGGTACTGAATTATGATTAAGCATTTACGCTGTAAATGTAGTTGATTTTGAGATGAATCGTAGTCAAGCATTCGGTGGCGATGTTTTCTTTCGCCCGCACTTCAACCGCATTACTTCAAAAAAGTATTTCATATTATATGTTCAACTCATTCTTGCAGTTGATTTTGCACTATTTTATTTTACAACTATGGGTTACAACTCTATGTAGCTAAAGCTAGCAGCCAGAGGCAGCAGCCAAACGCCGAAAAGCCGAAGCCGAACGTCATATAGACGTTTCCAAAGAACACCATTCAATCAAACGTTAAAAATTCCCTGGTTATGAGATTTTCATTCGCGATCGTTATTAATTGTTTAGTGGTTTTTTAAATTGTTAATTACGTTAGTCAGATAAATACAAGAAACGCTGTGTTCAAATTTCTACGAAAATATTTTTTGAAGTCTAAAACGACTTAATTAACCGTATATAAAAAATTTTTGTGAAAATGCAATTTTGCAAAACATAGTTGATTACCAGAATAATGCAGCGATTTTTTTTGTAAAGTACATTACCGCTTTTTGCCGCACCCAGAGCCAACGACGAGGACGTAGCGGTTTCACTGCTCCAAACAATAAAAATTAATTTTTAAAATATTTATAACAATTAGGTAAATGCACGTCCTCCCGCGAATTATCGATCAGTCGATTGTACGTTACGGAAAGATATTTCCAGCCAAATTTGGAGGAAATCGTACCTTGCGTTTAGGCGTGAGGCGCGGAAAACGATAAAAATTAGTTTAAAAAATTTATAACAATTGGTAAATTACAAGTCTTGTCGCAAATGATCGATTATGTATCATAATGACGAAACTCAATGCAAATTTTTCAAAGTTCGTTAAAAATCTCATAACCAGGGAATTTTTAACGTTTGATTGAATGATGCCTCCTTGAAACGCCTATACGACGTTCGGTCTTGGCCGCTCGACGTTTGGCTGCTAGCTTCAGGTACATTACAACTATTCATGCTATGTCTAGTATAACAAGTTTGTTATTACAAAATATAATTTTATTTTCAACACAAGATAAATTTTAAGGTGTGCAAAATAGGTATTTAAAAAACAAATCAATGTGTTTGTAAATGTATTATATAAGTATCTTCGTAATTTCGGAGCTAATATTTTTTTCACAGAAATTTCTCTTATTCTCGCGAGATAACCACTTTTCATTTTTCTTTTCCTCAAAGATTTCTCTTTAATTTTTGCCGAAATGTGTAACCATTAAATGAAAAAAATAAGCTAAATGTTGTAGTAACTAAGTCACGAAATAAAATGCAAATTAAAGGAGAAGGCAAAATTGATTAGGTGGGCAAATGACCGAACGTGTCGCGGTCGGGCTTTTGGATATGTTTCAACGAGCGTTCGTGCATCGTTGATTCGCGAGGCCGGTTCCGAAGCGGCAGTTGCCGTTGGTGCTGGATGAACGGCCACGGCCGTGTCTCTCGGTATCGTGCGTTATTGCCCAGCAACTCGATTGGATCGCTGATTTTAATGTGTCGCGAGGCGGACCCACGGTCGCATTCACGTTTACACGCATCAATAATGACGTAGCGCGTGCAAAATCAATTAAATCAATTAGCGGCGCGAATCAAGGGGAGAAGGGATTGACGGGCAGGAGGGGAGGGACGATGACTCAAAACCGCCTGTCCGTCCGGTGTGTGCCTACTTGTCTCCGCAATGCGCGGCTATCGGGGAAGATAATCGTCGCGTGGCGTAAATAGCCGGCCGGGATCGATCGTGCCAATTTCCATCCTACCACGTCAATTTTTTCGCATCGCAAAATGAAAAATATATGATCCCCCGGATAGATTTCCTTTATTTTATTAATACCAGCGCGTTTGTGTCTTCGCGGAATATTCATTTCGCCGCGCGATAACGCGCGGACCTTATAAAAATTCATTGAAATTGATTCGCGCGCCGCTTATGGTTCGTATACTTAATAACGTATCGGCGAAGATAATCGGAATGAAATCAGAGCGAATAAAAGAGATGAAATAAGAAACACTACTGAGGTAGACAGCAATATCAGAATCGAATGTCGTTGCTTACAACACGTATTATGCAATCCTCTCCTTCCTCTCACCCTCGCGAATATTTCAATCTAATTATATTTTCATAATTATGAAAACAAATATAAATACAATTATATTTCAATGCACACGTGTGTTGTATCGAAATTTTATAATACAGTTCCTAGGAAAAAAATTCGCATTCAAAAGGCACATATTACTATACTGAGGAAAAAAGTTGATTTGATTAAATTTTTCAGCTCAATAAAAATTCTTCAATTCAAGTATTTATCAGTATTTATTTAAGTTAAATGCAAAAATACTAGAACTGGAGAAATCAATTTAATCAAGTTGGAAAGTTTACTCAAATTAAAAATTTTTTTTCAGTGTACATTCGCGATCGAGCACGATTTTGAAGGAACTCGTCATCCAGCGTGTGCAACTATACAGTAATGATATCATCAGCATTGGCCAATACAGAGAGAGCAGAGCGACCGGAGCGTTTCGCGCACCCCACGGCACGGGGGTTATCTTCTCGCTTGACTTAAGATTGATACTCGTCGTGTGTACATATCGGCGGACGTTAGCAAAACTGCACGCTCACCTAAAGCGCATTAATTAAATGCCGCTCGGCGGCGATGTAGCTCGGGCGGGATCGATGTCGAATCGTTTGGCCAGCGAGTGCGCGCCCTTCGCTCCGTCTCGCCCTTTCTACACTTGCGAAATCGCGCCGCAGTAGTCGGGACGCAACCGCATTCACACGCACCATTCGTCCTCGCGCATCGGAAGTTCGGAACTTCCGCATGTGTTGCAAATTAACGCGAGATCGTTCTTGCGAGCGGTGCGCATCGCGGGCGCGGTCGGCACGATCGATAGCCGCGGATAAACGAAGGCAGCGGTTCTGATATGATAAAATTTATTCGCCGATCGGTGACGGACTCGCGCTGACGCGTGCTCTTCGCGGTAAATGGACGCGCGTTACAAAAGTATTACAATATGCATACATTTTTGGGAAAAAAACCGTGTCACGTGTAAATTGTGTTTCATCTAACATAAAAAAAAATGGTGATAACGTTGTTAAAAAAGTAATGCATCGAAATAGCGAAGTACTAAAGAAAATTTTGCCATAATGTAAAAGAATTAATAGATGAATAAGTTAACGGACCAAATAGAATGTATTACGATTTTAAAGGTTTAAAACTGTTCGACAATTTGCCGTGCTATTCGAACATTTCCCACCTCGATTACGCATTTTATTTTGCTCGTAGAAATCCATGTGGCATTATCACACGTGCAACTTTAAGCGCGTTGTTTTGGAAGAAAATTGGATCTGCCGTTTAATCAACTATTAGCGCGCAAACAAATTATTGTTGCCGGTAGTGGTGAGAGGAAAATGAAAGCTCGAAAGTTTCGATATTGCAATATTACTAATACATTGCATATATTGTAATAATAAACACCGAAGGTGCGCGGTCTTCACGTGAAGACACGTCAACGACATTCAGACATAATGTATTGTACATATCTTACAAACTTAAAAATAAATAAATATATATAAGATGTAGATTCAAATTCGTGACCACTTACAAATCCGTTGCTCTCACACACATCCCATTATCGATACGTATAGTTTTTCTTTGTCGAACTCCTCCTTGACGGACTCGCGTATAGTTCATCGCTAAAGTTCGAATGCAGACTGCTGCAGAGCAAGCGTCTCCCGTCCGAGTTCCGCATCATCTACTCTTTAAAAAGTCGCGTTTCACGTTGGGCCTCATGAATGATTCATAGCTGATAAATAACTGTCAGGCGGGATCTGAATCTACTTGTACTTTAATATCTACGAAGTACCTGCTTTTCCAGGGGATGACTTTGTACATCTACGATAGTTAGAAAATCACTGTGTATTTTTTAGCGACGGTTTAAAGCGTTAGAACGTAATCCATATCTATTTTTTGTAGTTAATAAATTATATAAATGCTTTATTTTCCACGTAACTATTCTTGCGTTCTTCAAATAAAAAAAATTATTTTTAATATTTTATGTGATTAAAAAATCTCAGAATAGATTGTGGCTCATTTCTACACACGCATAGCAATTAAAAGAATTTTATCATTTTTCAAACATGTATTATTATCGACTACCATCTATAACATGTCATATATAGATAAATCGTTTAAGTAAAATATCGTAGTTAAAAATTTGAAGGATCTAAAGATAGACAAAGTTAAAGTTCGAAAGTCAAAATTAGTTTGCGCTGAAAGTGTCTCATAAAAGTAAGAAGAGAGATATTAAACTTCCAAACTTGTTTGGGGTTCCACGATTTTACGGACGACACGTGGTTCGCCAATTGGAAGCGCTCGATACGCGAGGCAATCGGTGGCGACGATGGGAAACGACGGGGAAACACATTTATGCATTCCGTCGGCGTTTTCAGTGTATCGTTCTGGGATGCGTACGAGCAAAAACAAATTCGCAAATAAATAATGCTATTTATGACGTCACCGGATAGAGGGGTGGAAAATGGATCGAATGAATAGCTAGTAGTCGAAGCGAAATCGTCCAGTATTTGAATAACGTAAAAAAAGGTGAACGGGATCGCATTTGTGTGAATGTGTGTATGCAAAGAACGTAAACTTGATGTTTCAAACAAATTAGATCAAGATTAAAAACCTTCATAACTTTATTCATACGATTCAATTTTTAAATATTTTACCTACATATTTTTAAGAATTTCCATTATTTATTTGCGTTAGACAATAAAGTATGAAGGAACAGCTAATAGTAAGAAATATAACATTAGCAGACGTTAGAATTAAAGGCCAGTTTCCTTGTTATTTATAAGCTCTCTCGGCGACGGCAATAAAAGTAAAATCAGTCTCAATTTGGTCTCAGCGAGAAAAGTAGATTATGCGGTAATTAACGGTGCTCATAACATTACTCCCGTGTCTTCGTAAGTAAGTGTAACCTGTACGACCGACTCCTTTTTTCGTTTATAAAGGCGAGAAAATGAAATCGTGACCAGGTTGTTACGACTTAAATTGGTGCTTCTTCGCTACCGTTAGATTCTCATCTGTTTTTTTTTCTTACAAAATAGAACTTACTTCTTTTAGATATTATATACCTTCTAGAAAATCAAGAATTTTTCCAGCCCGAAGATTTATTCCAAAGGATCGCGAACAATACAAGAATATGGTTGTAAATAATTTTCTTAAAAGCAAAAATCTCATTGTTTTTCTTATAAAAATCAAGATAGACATTGTCATTCAATTAATCAAGTATTTAAAAAATTACAATTTTTTATTATTATCAAAAGTATAATTATAAAAAAATGTATATTTTACTTATATTTTTTCTAATAATACACGTATTACAAAATTTTATTTTAATCCCACTCCCCTCCTTGCTTTCTCTTCTCCATATTTTCTGCAATATTAATAACTGTTATAAAATTGTTAAAACATTTTATTAATTTCACGAGTAACTGTATTTTTCGGGTAACAGAATACTATATCAATTGCGATATATTGATGTATTGAATGTACATTTTAATCTTCTCTGCTAAAGATATATTATGACATCAATAAAATATTTATAGCGTAGCAAAAGAAAATTTATTATTATTGTAAAACACAGTTTCTATTTTACTGGTTAAGAATATAAAAGCCCCGTAAATCAAGAATTACAAGTCTAAGCTGAGTGAAATATAGAGACCAACCCTATAGAATACATCATCAAGTTTAGGGTTAATCTCGGAAAAAAGGGGATTTAATGCCGATCCGTCTCTTGTGGTTGAGTCTTATCGTCAATAAATTATTGCAGATGAACGTTGTGTATAATACCGCACTGGAATTCTGTACGGTGCGCGATAACGGGGTAAACCGCCCTTGCGCTTTCCGATCAAACATCGGTCGGGATAATGTCGCTAAGAAATGTGGGGGTGCGAGAAAAGGCTGACGCAATCCGTTTTATTGCGGTTTAATTTATGCCTTGCCATCTGTGTGCACTTCTGCTCTTAGGTCCCGCGACGGCGGTTTCTATTTCTTTCCTACCCCCCTTTTTTTATTGCAACTTTAAATCAGGAAGTGCGATATTTCACGTGGTGAGAGGTATAACCAAAACACCCGACGCTAGGAGGCCTTTAATAAATCACGAGTCACTAAGACTGCTGGATGTTTTAGTCTGTCTCGCAAATCCGTGAGGAGCCTGCGGAGCACGGCTCACACGAGGCATGTGTAATCCGTTCACGTAGTTTTTCTTAATTTCATAACGCGCTACCGCGTGTTAGTAGACCTCGAACGCACTACGATATTGATTTTCCTTTTCGAATCGATCTTGTTAGTGGTAAACAAATTTCTAATCAAATCTCGTGAAAATAAATAATTTTTGTAAATTACATGACATAATTATTAGCTAGATTAAAAACTTCCGAAGATTCTCAGTTTTATCGTCTAGGATTACATCAATAGTCTTTGAAGAACAAAAATTCTTTACTTACGTAAATATACACAAGCAAATAATTATATCTTTTAATCAAGTTTCCAATCTAACGACTGTAATTATAATCGTTTAAGTTACATTTTTATTAAAGCTTCTGTGAGAATTTATATAATATTTAATCTTGAAATATTAAATTTGAAAAAATATTAGAAAAAAAGAAAATTAATACAATTAACGTAGTTACATTAACAATTTTTGTTTACTATATTCTATAGAAAGTTTATTTTAATTTTTATTTTTAACTGAAATGTCTTGCTTTTTCTTTAATCTTCATCATCCACGAGACGTAAACACTAAAATAAATTTAAACAACAATATTACATTTTTAATTTATTTAGTGATATATATCAACTTGTAATTATTCTATTACTTTTTTTATTTTCCTCAGTTTTCATTATTTGCCTAAACTCGAAAAATCAATCCATTATAATTTACACGACGTAAAGCTTCACAATAAAAAATTAAACAAAATTATTAATACAATGTATTTTCATGGCATTAGCAATTATTCATCCTAAATAAAATGTTGAATAAATCGACGACTGCATAAATTCCACAATTAAATATTTATATTAATAGTTCAACCATTCCAAAGTAATAAATCTTTATGAGACGTTATATTTATTTAATTATTATACTCTTTTAATTTTCATATATGCATACATATTTATACATTTATTGTATATATCTGACATAATTTAACTGTAGATTTACCTTAATAAAAAATAACATATTACTCATGCACTCACTAATACTATATGCGGCGGCGGAGTTACGTTAAAATTGCGCGTTGATCTACGAAATAGAAATACACGTAAATTATAGCAATGTCCAGAATAATTAATATCTAAAATAATAATTGTTGCCTGCGCATAAAATCGTTACAAATGATTAATTCTGCAAGTAACAAATGAAATGTTACTTACTCACCCCATGATTTCTCCGCCGACGCCCGATGCCTCCCGGTCTTCCTCCCGGTCTCCCCCCTCCTCCACTCGAATTCATTCTCTCATATAACACAGCATTCGCGAAAACACAGTTAATTACGATCACGCGTATTAAACATCACAATAGAATAATCGCCCGCATTTTGCACGGCACTTCCAATGTTAATCGCACGCGACGTACTCTTTACTATTTCAAATTACGACGAAATTCCATCGAAATGCGATCATCCGAAAATATACAATTAACATTCCGGTAATAATCACGCGTAACATATTTTAAATTTAGTATTTGCGTTAATTCGTGTTTTTGATCCGAACAAATTACGTTTCAATTTATTAAAAACTCAAAGCTCAATGCAAGATAGTACGAATCCATTAGTAAGGAAATCATTGTCGTCTGCACGGATAAAATTATTGTAATAAAATAATACTTTAAAATCCTCATCGCTTCGATTTCGAAATAAAACTAATTAATAAATCGCGTAAAATATTTGTTTTATAAAGAAATGTCGATAAAATTTGTGGTCATTAAATTGCGGAAATTAATTAATCGCACGGATCGATATTTCAGTTAATTATTTGTACTTCGAGTTGTATTCGAAATAATATCATTGAGTGTCTCTTCGTGCTTATGATCATATTTAGATAAATAATACTTTTAAATACTAGTGTCAAATTATTTCAGTTATTTTTAATCATTCTTATAGTTTGCCACTTTTCTTATTTAATATATTATTAATTTAATTAAAACAATAAAGTTAAACAATGTACATCAAGAAATGTTAAATGTGACTCAAATTTCATTTATTTTTTACTAAATGCGGACGGCATATTGACCTGCTTACTTGAAAACTAACCAATTTAATCACAAAAATAGATTAGTTACATGAAATAATAATTATTCTATATATAATATTCTATTAAAATAATGTTAAAATAATGAATTTCGATACACATGGAAGTTAAAAATAACAAAAACTTTTAATTTGGGCAATTGGTTTAAATTGAATTCTTTAATATTTAATGAGAGGTTATTTAACGATATGCAGTAGCGCGTATCTCTACCAGCTTGATAATAAACATCTAGGCCAAATAGTATATAACTCGAATACAAAGAAATATCAAACATTATTTTTCAAGAATAAAAATAGCAATATATTAAATGTCATCTTAATATAAATTAACTGTGATAAGTTAATATTATACTTGCACTTTATTTTAAACTTGTTAACGTTTCCTAAAATAACAATTAATCAGGTGCAGTTGATAGAACGTTTGAAATAAAAATTGTTATTCAAATTTTCATCTAGACTTTTAAGCTAAAAAGAAACCTAGGGGCTTTTTAAGCACAAGAAAAATTCAGCGAAAGTTACAGAGAAATTCCTATAAATCTGAGTAACATCTAGTAACTGATATAATTACTATAATACTATTTCTACTACTAATTAAAAATGTATTTATATTTATTAGTTTAATATTATTATCTTCAGATTTTTATTCAAAAAAGAAAAAAATTGTGACTGTAATTTTATTAAATCAAATATTTTCAAAAAAGTCAGATTAAATCATTGCAAAAATGTCGCGATTTTATTAGATTCCATTTTTTAATTTAAATAAACTGATATAGTTTCATTGTGTTTTAAATATATAAAGAAAAACATTTTAATAAAACAATTTCCATAGATACATTTTTTCGAGTAATACAAAGATAAATTTTATTTCTCAAATAAATACTAATTTTTTTGCTAACATATTCAAATATTGTATTTTAACATTAAAAAATTTTTGGATATTAGGTCTAGTTTTCTTACACGAAAATAATTTTCTTCTCATATCATCTCCACAAAAAATTCAGAAAAAATTCAATATAAATACATCTTTTTCTCTCAAAAATCAATGATTAAATCGTAAAAAAAAAAAAAAAAAAAAAAAAAAATTACAATTAGACTGTATCTCACAAAATAAATTCGATCCAAGTTTTTCAATTGCTATCTTAAATACAAATATGATGAACGTTACATTAATGTGCATAAGCTATTTATTAAATAATATCATATTTTAAAATTGGTTTCAATAAAAGTTGTTCAGCAAAAACACAATTATAAGTACAGGCCTAAGATACGTGCATCCAAATAAAATTTCTTCTCACGTTCCCTTAAAATTTCTATTCGCATGTAATACACGGAATTGTTCTTGTTTCAGAACACAGTATCTTGAATGTCCCACCTAATTCCATATCTCGACGATCGCAGTTACCATTCGCAAGACTGCGCAGAGCTTCTACGAAATTCTCTTACTAAACTAAAATGGATATTTGTGCTACTCTCATGAAATAGTAGCAAAACGCGAAGCAATTTCTATTTACCTCATTTTACCCGCCATATGGTGCAGTTTCTTCCAAGAATGATATACACAGTTGATGTTTTAACGACGTATTTAATATATGCACAACTTCTTTATTTTATTAACGAGATTCTGTCTAAATAAAGAAAATAATTAAAAGAGTAATGGTATTACGATAAAATTAAGATTATAAATTTAAAATTTTTATTTTTCCACTTTAGTTCTAGTTTTCTTCTTAATTTCTTAATTCGAATTAAAAAAAATTTTTATAATGTTGCAAAATATAAAAGTAAATTTTGATTAAATATCTCATCGTTGATTTTTGTTGTTAAAATTGATCTCGATCAAGATTTTTTACCCAAGTGTATTAAGATTAAAAATAAAATCGTCGATATAATGTCTCTCATGATTGAAAAAATTGTGCAAGTAGAAACTTGCTTTCTCATAGCTTTTAAGTGTGAAATTAGATTTGCATATTGCTTTCTCATAGTTTTTAAGTATACAATTTAGAAATTTGCAAATGACATTTTTTTTTAATTTTGACTTGCTCATAGAGGAAGCTTCATATATATTGTCATATATATTGTCAACAAACATTTCTTTATCCAATTATGTTTGCATTCTACATGCAATTTCGTTTGTATTAAAAACTCTTTTCCCCCCCTTTTTTAGGGTAAAGAGACATGCGTTTATGCACACCTAGCAGTAGGAATACGTATTCTTAATTAATTAACATATATAGAAGTTTATCATTGATTGTCAATTATAAATTGACTAAATTATTTGTTTCATAGATTATATAATACATAGATTTATCTCTTTTTGTATCTCCAAAATTAATCATCCAAATCTTAAACAATTATTAACGAACAATTCTTTATACAATTGAAAGATTTGTTCAGAGTGACAAATACTACAATATATCCAAAATAGTTTATTTTATTTTTTATGGGCTACACTTCAAGTCTCAATAATTAAGACTTTTCTCAAAATGATGTTTTTTGACAATTTAGAATTAATTAATAGCAATTTTTCTAAATCTATCAAAATCTTCAGTCTTTTCTACTCGTATTTTATATAAATTATTTCGTAAAGAAATGGTTAATTAGATTTGAAGTTATAGAAATTTCGGTAAATTTGGCACATACACACACACATACACATAGAGTCATTTTTTAAAATTGCGTTTTTACGACGTTTAAGAACATTCTGTACACATTGGCAAAAATTAAAAAAAATTTTTATATGAAAACAAAGCTTCCTCTATGAGGAAGCAAAAAATGCCTATCGGATGCGTCGGTTTCCATCCCTATTCTTATTTCGTTCTTTAATTTTTTCCAGCATTTGCGGAGAGATTTAAATCATAATAGCGCGGTGTACGAAGCTGCGAGTTTTTATGAGACCGCCATTTATCTGTATATTGTCACAACGCGCGTCGTGCAATTTCATGTTCAAAATATAAGAGAGCGGGGAGATTTTTCACGAAGAACTACTACCAATTTCTTTTAAACAAGCAAAGATTTGGGTGCATTTAGTCATAACTTTATATTCCGACTTTCGCCCTATAATTTTAGATTATTACGCACATTCGACTACTATTACAAAGATAACCTAATGTTATCTTTTTTGACTAATTTTATTTTTATTGATATCTTTCACAATGTTTCAAGAATATATTATTTTAAAGTTAATTTTTTTAGGTCATTAAAAGTGGTTTTGTTTAATATTGTAGACGTATTCAAAAACGTTAAATTTATTATGTTTATTAGAAATCTTTAATATATCAATATAAAAAATTTTAGTAAATATTTAAGTAATTCATAGGTTTTATCATATATTTATACCATATATTTAAATAATAAACACTAGAATTATGTAATGCGAAACACAACAGGCAAAATAGAACACACTAAAATATTTTTTAAAAAGTAGAACACATACTTTTTGCTGACGACAAGAGCGCTGTTCATTGAATAGATATACTCTTTTAACATATTCAAGCAGTGTACGTATATGCTAGCTTCATATACGTTTTCTAAACAATTATTAAACATTAGATACATTTAGAAAATATACGAACTAACGTGCTATCTGCGTAGATTTTCTAATTCAAATTTACTTGAGAAGCGCAACTGATTCGCAAATATCGCAAACTGTAAACGTTGAACGTAAACGATACTGTAATTCCGCGGTGTAATTTATCGGTGGTGTGCCCGCCCTCGGTACCACTTACGAGCGAGGGGCTTGCTAGGACGAAGGGTGGTGGCGGCACCCTCAGAAAGACTCTGCCATTTCCGTTTACCCTCGGTTTCGTGGCGCTCCGCTGTCTCGTCCAGGCGTCCCGAAGTCTGCCCGGAGTTTTCGGTTAGTAGAGTTAGTGCGCTGGGCTGGCCCTCGCTCGATAGTACTCCTTTTCCCTTCCAGCTCTCCGACCCTCCCGAAACAGTCGAATCAAGTGGCGATGCTTGCCTTCGTAATTGGCAAAATGGAATCGTGAGGCCGAGAAATATGGCAACGTTACGATCGTATAGAACCATTATCGCTTACGACATTGATGCATACGCGAAATCTCCTTCGACGAGTATTCTTATAATATCGAATTATATTCTGCAACCTTTTATTGTCATACTACATCATGCGTAAACTTTAAATTAATAAAAATAAAGATAAAATCTTTTTGAATTTATTTATTTATATACCTTTGAAGTTTATTTCGAAAGAATTTACTTTTATTTTTAATTATACTCTTAAACGTTTGCTACTTAATGTTTAACAAAATAATAATTTAGAATTAAATGGACCAAATTAAATGCATTTTCGTAAAATAAAACACACAAAAGAACGCTTATATTATATAAAAAAAAAAAATTCCCGTTAGCCACGATCATTCAACTGTCTCGCAAACGTTGCAGTGCCAATTTTGTCTCATGTTAAGAATTATTAAAACTCTACAATACAGGTTTCCGCTGACTCATTCGCAATTGGACTGATGATCGGAATCGGTCGTCAAAAGCGCGCGCGATTCCAACGCATTCGCCGCGTCAGCTGGACGCTCGTGAAAAGCCAGAGGTATTTGTCATGCACGCCGATGCACTGATCGTAATACACTTTTAGCGTTTCGAGGTGAAAGCGAGCCATTAGAGCCGAGGGCGGCGATGGCGGCGGCGTGGCGTACCGTTTCTCGGATGCGAGAGGAATGGCTCCCGGCACGGACCGATTCGACCGAATGTACCCTTCTCTCTATCTAAACGGCCTCGAAAGACAGCTCGGCAGTTAAGCGCGGCGAAATTGCAAATCGAAACGTTTTACGCGGGCAATGAAAGGAGTCGGGGCCCGCCGGTTCGATTACGGCTCTGGCCGTAAACTCGTGACCCGGGAAATATACGTGAATGGGAATGAAGAGCAAGAGCGAGCGAGCAATCGTGGCGATCCGCCGAAGACAATCACGGCGGATCCCGGATTCGCGTATCGCGAATTCCTTCTTCGATTACTCCTTCTTCCTCTTCCCCTCGACCGACGTGCTCGTCGCCGGCACGTTTCGATGATCAAATTCGGATTCGTCGAATTTTTTGCGACCCGAATCGAAAGTTCCTCCGTTCGTCGCAGTCACGTCTTTTTTTTTTTTTATGCCCGACGTAATAGGAGATCGGCGCAAATAAATGACCCGACATGTAGATCTAGCTTATTAGATTTTCTCGTTGTATTTTTCATATTTAGTGTGACTATTATTGAAAAATTCATAGGACGATTTCACTTCGTGTGTCATCATCATCATCTGCGAGTCTCGTCGAATAAAACAGCTAAATCGCGCGATTTTGATGGCCGCCGTAAAACTCGCCGCGGCTTTTCCAAGTGAACTCGTGCTACTTCTCGCCCGACGACGCGTGAATTCGATGTTACAGCCCTCGCTTCTCCCGGATTTATCGTCTGTTTCGAGACATCGACGACGCGTCAACGGGATGCCAACTCGCGCTATCGTCCGCCGGATCGGACGAAATGCTCTGGGAACCGAAGGGCCATTGGGCGCAAGCCCGTTTTAGAGCGCCGGCGACAGCTGCCGCCGATCGTGTAACGAAAATAAGAGAAACCGTTGTCGACTCCTTTTCCCTCTACGATCGAGGCAGTGAGTAGATGAAGGCGCGCAATGGGATCTCATAAACCGTCCGGGACAATTCTAACAATGGAACTCGAACTTTGCGTCGCGAGACGTGATTTCTGACGTGAAACAATTCTTAAAACTAAATCTCTTGCCTAAATCCAAATCTAAGTATAAATATTGATGTATACATTAGTGTATTATATATTCCATAACTCACACAAGCAAAATAACAGATTTATTGAATTTAATTATTATTCTGAGTTCTATATTATTTAAAATATTTTAATTAAAGTTTTTATAATGAAAAGTTAGCAACACGCGGAGATGGCTTCCTATATATATATATAAACAAACTTAATATTATGTATTACGACATTAGAGTCAGCGTTCGTCTTAATGACATTACGTACTTAAGAGAAGCGGAAGGAAAGAACGGGGGAGATAGACTCGGCGGAAAGAAGATTCATAAAAAAGAGAGAATTCATTTATCCTGACCTCCGGCTTACGTTTCATTTGACATTCCGCCCGCTCTAACTTCGTCTTCTTCTTCGTCGTCGTCGTCGTCGTCGTTCGTTAATATACACCGCGCGCTCGCGCTAAGGTTGTTGAAAGTTCAGCGAAAACGAGAAGCAAACGGTGCGGGACCGCTTATTATGCGGGGAATATTAAAAAGTCGCCAACTTGTTGAAAATCTTAGACTTTCTTTCAAACTGCTTTCATATGCGTTTCATAAAATGACCGCCAAGAGACAGCGTCAAGAAAGGGGAAAAAAAAAAAAAAAAAAAATCGATGAGAATTCTTGATCGAAGAAATTGAAGGGATTATTCAACTCTTTTTTTTCTACGTATATGTATATATTAATTCTATTGTAATGACGTTTCGCAAACCATCGTCAAATACTAATAATGAAAGAGTATACGTATAGATTGTGCAGAGTGGCGATGAAAAAGCTGGAATGAAATTCAGAGGAAGAATTACGGCAATCAGTGAAACCTTTTTCAAGCAATGGCACTTAAAGCGGAACAATTAAAGTCTAATTGCTAATAATGGATATTATTATCAATAAGATTATTGAATTTGTACCTATCTCGTGATCGCTACCCTCGGTCCGGCACGATGTGATTTGAAAAACAATTTACGTTTCGGAACTGTGGCGGGATGCGCTAGCGATTTATCCCTAATTATGGATGGGTCGATAGCGTAGTGGCGATAGTAGGTCACGGGATATGCAGCGTATCAGACAGCTACAGTCTATCGATTATTATTCGTGACAACAGTGTGTTTCGTAATCTCTCAGGCTCCTTTGATAGGCTCGATAGATCAAACCCGATCGTGGCTTAACTCGCGTAATTTTGCATCGCGGGAGAGGAGATTTACGATCGCTACGACCGACAACGTGGATCCCCTTTAATAACCGATCCTCCCACACCCCCGGTATCCCAGCCTTCTTCGTGCTTACCGCTCTTCTCCGCCCGCGGGGCTTTTGTCATTTGTACGCGCGATTCACGACCGCCTACTTTGCGATCTGCATCGCCAGATCGTAGATTCGCATTACCAGATAATGCGACAATTATACATCGGAGTTTATACCGTGTCGCAGACGGCGGGGAGGAGAAATTCTGCGCGGAAATCAGGCTGACAAACACGATTCCCGATGAGTAATGTGTTGTCGCGCGAGCTCGAGAGCCGTTTTCCAAATCCGTTCCGATTTGATCGGATCAGAAATCGATAAGCGAGAGCGCTCGGTCTTGCCCAACAGATTATCACGATTGGCCTGGATTTGTCTGGCATTTAAAAAAATACGGGGTACTCGTTTCGAAGCGTCGCCGGAATTTTTACTCTCTCTCTCTCTCTCTCTCTCTCTTTCTCTTTCTCTTTATAACCTTTTTTGTCGTAAAAATATAAAAGAGAATAACGTTCGATCAAACAAAATAAAACCGAGTATTATAAAACCTGGGAATCTGAATTATTTATAATATTTCGTAATACACACCGAACATATGATAACGCAAGTTTTCACAGAATATAATATTTACGGCACTACAAAGTACAAGTACATAAATGCACGACCCTCCGCGCGTTTATGTACTTTGTAGTAGTGCTGTAAATATTATATTCTGTGTGTCGAAGCGTGTTTACGGTGTCCGACGTCGTTTTGCAATTTACATGCGCCACGCGGATTATGGCGGCAAAGCGACAGAGAGCCGGAGACCAGAATTACCGGCAAGGATTAGTTGAATGATCAACAACAGAAAATCATAATTTCCTTTCGGGTCGGGTCAACGTGATCGGTCAGGGAGTTATCCAGAATCAGCTGTCCAAATTACAGGCTGACACACATACACGCAAACGCAGTGTGACGTCAACACAAAGCCAGATGCGTGTAAACATCGGCCATGCTCGGCCGACTATGTCGCCGATGAATCATTCCCGAAGCTTTTACTCGACTAATTAATTTGCGGTCGCGCCGAATATTTATCGAATCCACGTAATTGCGCGATTTATAACGGATACGTTGGTACGCCATAATATTATATCAAGCACGGTGCATTTTTCAATGCACCTCGTGTGTGTGTAGCAATTAGATTAAATTTTTTTTTCTCCGCGCAGATTGGAAACCACGTCGAGATTTCTCTTTCATCGAATTCAAATAATGGACCCGACCTCATGTCCTTTTATCCTTACCGATTTTTACTTATACGTAATGTGGGGCTTGCTCGTTGAATCGTGCTCGCCGCGATAACCGCGAAAAATGGATCAATGCGTGCTGTAATGATGATCGCCGATAGAAAACTGCTGTTTTCGCCCGAGCGAACGATGGTTCGTGCGATTGTACGAATGTACGAGATGATCGAAAGACACTTGCTTTTATAGATTATACAAAAGAAATATCCTTATCGAGGAAAACGTAAACGTGGGAAACATTACATTCGAATCGCGGTCGATATATTCGTGAGTTTTTCCAATGCCTCTGGCGTTTGTACAACGTTAAATATTTTGTTTACGCGAAAAATTGGAATTTATTAAAAATTCGCGTTACGCTTAATTTCACGCTAATTTTAGTTTCAGTATCCCGTGGTCCCACGTTAAAATAATATTTTACAACCACCGTATCGAAAATAATAAAGGTAATTCGCATACATAGAAGCTTCGCGAGATTTGAATGGCAAAAAATGTTTGATTCGAATGTTTTACACGTATTTTTCGATCGCTGAAGGAATATTTGGCGTTACAGTTAGAGGTTGATTTTTCGGATAAAAATGTTTGTCGATCATCCCAAGCAAACGCGCATGGCACACGGGTGCTGAATAAACTGACTCGTCCGTAGAGACGAGCTCGCGTTAGGTGTTAACGATGAATTGTGGCCAGCCGGTGGAAAACCAAGGTCCCCACTGGGATATCAGAACCCAGACTATCGCGCGCACTTTTGCCGTGCCTTCTAATGGCCGCGCGAGCAGCAGCAGTCGTATCCGTCGGGACGAAATTCATTTCTCAACGAGATCAAACTCGCGCGGCCGTTAGCCGAACGAGCTGAATTTGGCAATCGAGTCAATCTCCCGCCCCGAAAACAAGCGCGACTCGACTTGGGGAATCGAAATTCACGTCGGATTCGTATTGCGCGGGAGGGGGAGGGAAAGGGGAAACATACGCAACGAGACGGGGTTGCTTTTATCCCATCCCAAATGGTCCCATTCGCGTAGAAAATATACGTTATGATCCCGCGATATTGGTTATATCTCCGTTAATATTTCTTGTGGGATTTGCATCGGCGCGAGATCACGTCCGGCCAGAAATTCTCGCGTTATTCCCGCAACTATCTCTGGCAAAAAAAAAAAAAAAAAAAAAAAAAAAAAAAAAAAAAAACACGAGCTACGAGTCACGATTCGCAGAGTACCGTGTCCGGTGCGTTGATACAAAACGATCTCTACGAGTAATCGTAAGACGAAATTGGTTCGCGCTCAAAAAGAAGTCAATTTCCAGCGAGTTTTAACACTAGAAAATTTATCAGCCCTTAGATACCTAAGAGATTCTCGATTAACTTTCCCAAAGCTGATTAGCTTTCAAAAGCTTCCCTCGTCCTCCGGTGTGGAATCGTTCAAGTCCGATTTAAGTCGATTTTATCAAAATTGATTCTTCAAGATCTACAGCCGCTCTCGTCGTCAACCTCAGATCGGCCAAACGTCGTTTTAAGACGTTCTCGGATAACGAACAATGATCGTAAAGCTCGCCTTAATGAACGCCGGTCGCCTCCGCCGTCGGCGCGGGCGTTTGTGGCTCCGTCGGTTCCTTATCAACATTAGCCAGCGAGACGCGAGGGAGAATAACATTGGCCTCTGGCGAGTAATATATCCATATTTCCCGTCATCCCTTAATGCATTATGCATAAGGGTTCGATATATCCGACGGAGGTGTGGTGCGCGGGTGTAGTACATATTCGTGTGAACTCTGCATATCTCTTTTGTGACCCGGGCACGAGAGAGCGAAAGCGCGCGTGCCGTAATAGCGGGGCCCGTAAAACCGCGCACCTACATATATATATATATACGTATATAGTGCGTGGGTTAATAATATTTGATAACCGAATATAAAAGTCCCTTTTAACGTGACCACGTAATTGGCGTGGGTAAAGGGTGCGCGCGTTCACCGACAAAATAGAAAAAAAAATTATCCCGTCGCGCCCGTAGGAGAACATAATAACCGAATTATCTGACAGATGAGCCATCGCGTACTGCCAATATTTGCGCCCATTAATTCTACGTCGGTAAAACACACGCGCTCACGCCCACACGCGACACTGCAAGTTTAATTATTAACAAAGGGAATCGGATGTGCCGCGAGATATAACGAGCCCGGAATTGAGTGTCGTAAATAAATGAAATTTTTTTTAAACGCTACTAATTTCGAGCTATACGTAGTAGTAATTATCTGGAAACTATACGCTCTATCGAAAATTTTATTTACGCTGCCCCGTGCAGATTATATCATCGTTAAAATGGCTGCAATATTAATATCTTAATTATACGCTCGTTGTATATTATGCTAATACGCTATACGTATGTACATACGTATATCGCTTAAAACGTAAATTTTAGGGGCGATTACACATATATAAATAGGATGTGACATAAGCATTGTGCAGGGACCGTCATGCATCGACTCGTTGTAAATGCACGAACCGATTCGATCGTCCATTTCTACTTCTACGGCCGACTAATTCGCGGATCTTCCACTGCGAAATTCATTTCAGCGTCAACGATGATGGATTGCCATCACATTGGCGAAATTCATTTTTTACACGATCAGCGACCAATCGCTGCGTATCGCAATTATATTTCTCAATTTACATACGATGTTACAAAAGCCGACGAAATTAAAATAACTTTTCCAAACGCTTTTAATTACTTTCAAAGCCCTTCTCGACAGAACCTTACACTTTAAAATAAAAATACACACTTAATATCCTTTTTTGATGTAAAGCCAAAAATAGAGCTGCATCTGATATTGGACTTTTGAAATATTGCAAAACTTGTTGAATGTTTTTTTTTTACAATGATAACGATAGGGAGCGTAGATGGACAAGGTAATTCGAGTATTCACTAGTGTTGTAAAGAACTAAAATCAAATGGAAAAATACGAACGTCGAATGGCGGGCCTGGCGGAATATAGGTCAAACTGGAAAATAGCAAAAGTTCCCCATAGGACACTAATCTGCGGAATGTGACCGTAATTTCAGCCAAGTTCCGTAATAGCTTTGCGAAACGAGATATCTGGATACCAGATAATGTAGAAAATTTGGTTATTAAAAGATACTGCCATTTAATCGGAATAAAGCATCGACTAAGTTATACAATTCAAGTAAAATTCTACCGTCAGAATTGGAAGGAAAAATAGACGGGCTGAAAATTTCGCCCGTAAAGATAAAAAACAATGATAAATAAAAAAATTGCAAAAGTAAAAATAAACGTGGACCAAATTATGAGAAAAGGAGAAACAGCATAATTGACGTGACAACCTTCTATTGAAAAAGAAAATTAACTAATATAGATGTCAGCTGTCGTTACAAAAATGTTAATTTATAAGAATAAAAGGAAAACGTAAGAATAAAAGAAAACAGAGCCGCATGGAGAAAATCGCGAGCTTTATCCGTAAATTTAAATTCAATTTTGTCCTTCGAATAGATATCGAGTGATATCGTGTTGCTTGTACTCGCGTGAGTATCGCCAGAATTTTCGAAACTTTCGCAAAAGTGGAAAATTGTTTGCGCGGTACCGAGGATAAAGTCGGAGATATTCCAATAGACGGTACCTGCAGGTTCCCGGGCGACCACCTTTCGTCCCTCTCCCATTTTAGCGCGACACGTATGTATAACTAGAAGTACCGCGTCCCTCCCTGCAGGCGTAGTTTGTGGTAAGGCACTGTTGGCCCCGCGGGTGCCACAACTCAATTCCCAAGCATTTCGGTTGATTTACAGACCCGGTCGAGGTAGAGGCAACTTTACCTCGCGCTCTTAGATTCGCTCTCCCTCCCCCTCCCCCTCTCCCTACCGCTTAAGGGTTCGCTAGGAGGCAAGCAGCGTTCTTCATGTTTTACGTTTCTTCAATGTTTCTTTTGTCGGCGATATCGCCTGCTCATCTCGCACGGATGCGAATATCCGTCCGCAATATTCCTCTCTTAACGTTACATGGAGTCATTTATAGAGGTTTATCTTTAAGAATATTTAAACAAGAAAAAATCATTAAAAAACAAGTTGTAATATTTCACAAGCGTTAGAGATAATATAGATAGATAATTTAGTGTTGCAATCCCCAACTAGGATAATGTCTTTTGGAACTATCAAGTGAAAGGTTTTATCGAGGGAATATTTAAGAGTAACAATTAAAGTCCACACTTTAGACTTTAGATAGAATGATGGCTCAGTGTAATCTATTTTCATTTGTATTATTTCAAACTCGTAGGCAAATGATACGCAGTTAGAAAGAAGGTCAAGCGTGACACGGAAGGCAAAAATAAGATCTCAGGTTTCTTTCAAAAGATAACGATGACAAATCGTCGTAATGATAGTATCACAAGTGGAATTCTTGGAACTGGATTTCAGGGTCTAGTGACACGCCTCTTTGACCGACCGATCTCAGTACAAAGGATTAGGCTCCGGTTTGGCTTAGACTCGCAATATAAATACGAGCCGCGAGTAGGAGGACATAAAGGACAGAAAGGGTTGCAGGACAGTACGCGCGTAGGTGGGATGGGCGAAACATGGGCGGGGGGTTGGCGTGCCAGAACAGCGTGGCACCCCACCCTCGCGCCATCGGCAACCCCTTCGTCGGCCGGCCACCCTCCGTCCGATCCCACGCTCAATACTCAGCAGCTCCGCGCCGGCTGGCACCGCTGCACCCGGACGGACGCAACGACTGCAGGGTATACTGGGTGACGATCGCGACGCGGTTAACTAGCTCCGGATAGTGCGAAGAAATATTCCCTTTAACATCAAAATGAAATCATAACACTTTGAAATCTGTTCTCGAGAGCGAGGATTAACGACCAAATGAGTCGCTAGTAATCTTGCTTTCAATGAAATATAATAATTAAATGTATTATTTTATTTGTGTTACATGTTATTATTAAAAATTAATATGCACAAATAAATATGCGTTAATTCAATGTATTTTAATTATTCCCTATTGTAACCCAATATTTTATTTGCTATATTTTAATTCCACACCAAATCTCTCTTTTTCATTAAATTGAAATAATTAATTCATAAAAATAAGATATTAAGACAGAGACGTTATTAGAACAAAATCATAATTTATACAAAACATTACACCGAGAATAACCTAAAGAAATTAATATAAAATTCTAAATTATTATACAATTATCAATCGAATAAAGATTATTACATTATAAAATAAGGTGCATTTTTAATAACAATCAAATCATCGATACATACAAAATGTATCAAATATGTATAAAGGAATGTTGAAAAAAATGGAAGTGATTTGTAGGGTGATTCGCATAGAACGATCCGGAAGGATCCTCGTGGAGAGAAATGATTTGTCATCGTCCCGCTTTTTCGACGTGCAGACATAAATTTCGCGGAGAAGAGAAAACAAGCGTGCTATTTCCGCGAATAGCCTTTGTCAAAAAAGGCATTTAAAATATTTGTAGTTTTATCCAAAGTGCATCTGTATTGTCTGCACTGGCGGGCGTACGTGTTGTTTGCCGAAATTATTGCGAAGGCTTATTGTTAGACGAATCGAGTACGAATATATTTCCATATTTTACACATAGTCATATTTTGTAATTTATTTTAATTAAATCTTGCATTTTGCGCAATTTTGTTGTTATTATCGAGTTTATCAAATGCTCTTAAATTTAAAATATAAAAAAGTGAAAAGCAATATATTCTAAAGATAATTGCTGGGAAATGTTGTATACATAAAAATTAATATCTTTGTAAAAAGCTGGACGCGTGATATTTCTATGCGAACGTTTATGAGATGAAACGAAAGTAGAGCATACTTTATTTTGCGCCTTTTTTTCGAATGAATAAAATACCATCCGGAAAAGTAGCTTCCGCAGAAATCTTCTGTTTTTCCCCCTCTCTGAATGCTTACGGCCTTTTTGACGTCAAAGTCAAAGAATAAAGTTGCAACGTACTCAAAAAGAAAAACGGGCCTGCGAAAACGTTTGAATCTCCCGATAAACAACGTCGTGTTTATGAAAAGTTTTTCAGACATTCCGCCGCGCGGTAAACACATCGATGCTTCTCTTCCGCTATTCGCGAAAGTTCAGTTGCAAGTTTTTCGTTTACGTCTTAGCGTGTTTGCAAGCGCGGCGTGGACTTTACAAATGGTTACTCCTCATCGAACGTAAATCACGGCGCAGGGTGCCAGTGAAGTCGTTCCCGCCTCCCTCGCGGAACTTTTGAATTCGCACTGAATTCATAATTTAAGTAACCGGACTTCGACTTCTAACGTTCCGACCGAATCACATTCACGTGATTCACAACGTAATTACGGGGAAATCGAAAAATCAATTCCAGCATTTATTATCGAGGTACATAGATTTCTAGCCGGCGAATTATCGACTTCTCGCAAGTTCCTCTTTTAATTAACGTCGTTACGTACGTCCGTAATGAACGGTAGTAAGAACGGATAATTGAATTGTGAACAAATGTTAATTGTTGATAGATGAAAAATTATAATCCGAGATCTTTTCATACTCGTGAGTAATGCGAAAATAACTTGCGAGTGATTGACCAAAAAAAGCGAATCATCGAATATGTCAGAGCGACGAAGATAATGAAATTGCAAGATGAAACAACGGAAGATAAGAAAAGAAAAACAAAGCGCCAAAGCGATAATATGCAACATGCAAAAATATTTGATTATTCTATATATTTTATTTAAATTAAATCGTCTCGAATATTAATTTTGACCAAAGAATCGCCCACGGAAATCATAAAATTTCGTTGGTAGATACCGATTCTCTCCTTTCAGTCGAGATCTGGTCTTTTGACGACATACCTTTTTCCGAGGATTTCTTCCCCTTGGTAATTACGGGGCAAAATAAGAGTAAGAAGCACGCAGTCTCTGAAAGGACGGAATGCTCGGCAGTCTAGTCTTAAGAGAGGTACGGGCGACGTAGGAGGGCGGACGAAAGACGAGCAAAGGGAAGAAAGGGACGAGGGGGGAGGAAGCGGAGAAAGAAAGCAGAAGAGAGAAAGCGTGAGAACGAGAGGTGGTACTCGGAAAATGCGCCGATGCACCCCGCAATGCGGCATGGCTCCTGATCCGATTGCGATGCCAGTGAGCGTGCCGAGGTGAAGTCAAAGGGTCTAACTACGAGACAATACCTATCGATACTCGGCACCCTCGCGAGATTTCATCCCCGTGCATTCTCCAATCGCACGCGGCGGAAACTGGCGTCGGCGTGCTTACCTCATCTCATTTATTTTCTTGTTCTCTTTCTGACGAAAAAATATAATTAATTTTCCAACTCATAGATCTACTTTAAATATGAAAATAAGTTTTGAATAAAAATTATAGTTTTTATTCAACTTATATCTTACATTGAATTAGTCCTTTGAAATTAAATCAACTGACAGTATTAAAAAAAAAAATGGAATTCAATGTTTATGGTTGTAAAATTCTAAAGTCCTTTTCGAAGCGAAATACACTTTATTGTGTACAGTTTGTAATTTATTTATTTTTATATTTATTATTTCAAGGATTGATCGGGTGTATGTAGGATGCAACAATGACGCAAATCGAATTTATTCTGACGCGATGAAATTTTTCCGCATCGCGAAACGGAAACATGGGATGTGGAAGGGTTTTGTTTCAAGCGCGTGTACCTGTAAGACGATGCCTGCCGGTTTGAAAATATATATTTGCGGAATTTCACGATAAGAGGCTTACGTGTATTGCGACAGGCTCGCATGAAGATTGAACGAATCGCAGAATTTTTTTACGGAATGTTCAAGCTTTCGATTTTATACGCGCTAGTTGGAAAAGAGAAAGAAATAAGGGGACCGCACGTGCTCCCTCTTCCACGTTCGTACCTCGATTCTCCGTACCCCGATTCCAACGAATCGCGATTATTTCCCCCGATTTTGTCTCTTTCGAACGAAGTACTGTAGAAACCTAAACATCGCAGATTGCGTCTTACTCCACGCAATCCTGTACAATCGCTTTCGCTCGTAGGAAAAATCCCGTTTTCTCGTCGAAACAATGCGCGAAAGTAAACACTCGTGCTAGACAAAAAAAAGAGAGAGAGTTCCGTATTTCAGAGCCGTATAACGGATCATCGAGTCTCATCGTTCCGCGGGCTGAATAGAACGAGCGTGGAGCCTCATACGGTGTTCTCGAAAAGTGGACACGGATGGGGGTCATTCCGATCGTAGACAATAGAAGGCGCACAAAAGGACGCGGCAAACGTCGAAGAGGATTGTGGAGAAGAAACCCGGGGATAGCGAATATCGAAGGGAAGAGAGTACAATATAGAGGAGACAAGAGATAGAGATAGAGAGAGAGAGAGAGAACGAGAGAAAGATGGTCGACGAGAGGAGAGGCGGAGAATTCGCTGGTGCTTGGAATCCTGTAATTTCTGCGACAAAGCGAGCTGTCCATCTAGCCAGCGCTAGGTGGCACGTTTCTACGCCGTCGTTAGAGCAGAGGGTTATTAGATCGTGGTGACGAACGAGTCATGCTGCGTGCATCCTGCAACCAGGAGGAGCAACGATGTTGCAAATATCTACGGGAGAGCGTAAATATATATATATATATATATATATATATATATATGTATATGTATGTATGTGTGTATGTATATATACACACAGCATATCATCTCATACTGTTATGTCTTATATCTTAGGTCGTGCGACAGCTTGACAAACTTAGAATGTAAAAATTAAGGATCAGAAGACAAACATTTTTTGGAAATGTGTAAAATTTTCATTAAAAAAATTCAAAAGTATAAGGGGGACTGGAAAGCAACGTTTCTATAAATAATGTAAATAATGCATTATACATAATGTACTTTTATTATAATTTATTATTTATTCAATAGTATAGGCAACATGATGTCCAGTCTGTGGTTCTTTATTCATTATTCATTTATTAATTCTCTAATTTTCCTTTCTCAAAAAAGCTGAGGCTTTTGGTTCTGTAATATGACACAATACTAATAATCGACATATATAACTAAACAAACGCAAAAAAATTAGAAAAAAAGGGGAAGTACTACCTCCATCGAATTTGTCCCAGGCTATTATTTTTTCCAATCATTGGAGTACTTCTTACAAAGAAAAGGATTTGTAAAAGTAACTGATGTCTGAATCACTTTAATCCACATTTTTCGAATCAAAGTCGATTAGCTTCTTCGAGAAAGGATTTAAAATTTAATTAAATGGACGAGTATCGTAGAAAATAATGGCAATTACATTACTGAATAAGTAATAGATAATATTATTTACAAAAAATACGTAATATTTAGTTTTTTTAATAAAAATTGTTTTTTAACAAACATTACTTTTTGGTTTCCCTAATATTATTATCTTTTAATGTAATTTTTCAAGAATATATAAAATGGAACGGAATTTATAAAATGGAACCCGTCCTCTGATTATAATAATAGCTCGGGATAAAATGTACATATAAAATTAATTTGCACGCTTAGGTGAATCTACGTTGGTGTTCATTTCTTTTTCTTCATTTAATTTTGGATTGTAGCACCATGGTTTCGCGATTTTGAGATGTGAATAGGATCCGATTACGCGCGTTTGTATCCGGAATATCAGAAATTAGGTCTTTCACACAGGAGCGGTGTCCGCTGGTAGTTGGTTCGCGTGCTCGATCGTTATGGCGTTCGATGCGGTGCGCGCCGTGAAAGAGTCATGGACATCCGGTACATGAATGACGTCCAATTTCATGGGACAATAGTTACGTAGTGTCTCGTGCGACAGCCACGAGGGCGAGGAGGGACGTGAGAGGGAGAATGGGAGGGAGACGGAGGCAGGTGGATGGGGCGCGAGAGAGCGAGCGAGGGAGACAGAGGGCGGGAGAGGAGAACGGCGGAACAGATCGCTGCTGGCGGAATTCAGATGATAGAACCATAGAGCCGTAAAACCGTACGCCGATACGAATGGCTTTTCTAAAAGGGGGAGAAAAAGTCATTGCGCGCTATGTCAACGCGATCGTGACCGATCGTCACTGACGCGCGCGTCCGTCCGCCGGGAATCGAACGGATAATTCGCGACGAGAAGTCGGAAAAACGATCTTTCCGGTGGCGGGCCCGTCGTAATTTGCATTTTGATAGACGTGCACCTTTTTCGATGCCTCGACGGCGAAATTTATATGTCGGCGCGAGAACGATAACGCGATATAATCTGCATCTCGATGACGGAGCGCCGATAAATATTGCAACGAGATCTCCCTCTCTCTCTCTCTCTTCCTCTCCCACGTAGCAACCTCGTTAAAAGAGATTAAGTTAGACATCATCGCAAATACATTTCGAAATTACAGATGGCACGTCGATGCTGCGAACTAATATATTGCACGATTTTGTTTTCGATACGGGCGTTCTATCCTCTCCAGTTGAACTATCGCGATGGCATTAATATTCGAGATACAATTGAATTTTTGTTGTATCATTAAAACAAATCTGATTCGCTACGTAGATGCACGACAGTTTGCAAAAATTTTATGTGTTTCTGCCGCGGGCTATGGTTATCGTCGTTATCATACCATTTTTCACGACAGCTGTTGTTTTTTATCCGTGGGGTAACTCGTTTTTTAGTGTATCGCATGTGTTTCACGAACGAGATAACATTATCCTCAACAAGTATTTCATTTTTTTTTTTGGTTTTGTCGAGCTCGAGAATCGATTCCGCTTCGATGGGAAACGATGTCCGACGCTATCATCGAGCTCCTCTCCTGCCGTCGGGATCCTTACGAGAGAGCCTGACGTGTATTATGCGCGGGCATACCACTTAGGGTGTCAACCAAAAAATACTGTCGAGACGTAACAATAGTGAATTGAGGGTGGGAAAGGAGCGACGATCGTTTCTCACCATAAATCACGGGTCAAAGATGATGCTCCCCCCCCCCCAAAAAAAACACTGTCGCGCGCGCGCGTATCCCGTTTTTCCCCTTTCCAAAAAAGCTTTTCACACTTGCAAAAAATATATATAGCTGAGGCTTATCAAATCAAAGGATTGACTTATATTAGTTTACTTACATTAGTGGCGCTAAAGCAATTAATCATCTTCGACGGAGGTGGCGCGTCTTATGCACTTACCTGCAAGAAGAGACAACAGTATTGTTAGTTATTGTGTGTAATATATTTCTTGTACGTATGTACATACATCGCACATTTTCAATATTTTTGTAGCATTACTTAACTAGTCAACGAACAAGTAAGAAATTCACGATATATATCGTGAGTTATAGGACGTATGTAGAAAAGAAAAAATAACCAATCGCTGAACACATATTAATAAACTGTATATTTACTCTTTAAAAATATCATACGTTACTTTTAAAAAATAAGGAAAAAATAACATTTTTTAATTATAAGAGTGAAAAACACGCAAAAAGCACTAGTAAATAACCGTGTAAAAAGCGTGCAAGTTTTCATCATAGAAAGAGATAGAAATGCAAAAAAAAGGATTAATTAAAAAATAGCTTTAACAATAATAATTAAATTATTAATAGTACTGAAAAGAATTAAAAAGGTATTTAGTATTTACTTAGGTATACACTAAATATGAAAATAAAGTGCTCTAATTTAATATTTGTCGATACTTGAATGTAAATAATTATTCATGATCTCGCGAAAAGGTAGATATTCTCCTTTTTTTACATAATTACATTTTCAAATAAAAATTGATATTTTAATCAAATCTGTATAAAAGTGAAATCTAAAAAGAGTATCAATTAATTCATAATTTATTATTTTAACGTCTTATTATTTTAATATTTTTCTTAAATAATCATGATGATCTGGTGGCGACTGTTTAGCGACTGGTGCAGTGACGCTGCAAAGAATTATAATACAGTGCTGAAGAGAAACGCGGTTAGTTACGGTAGATTACGCGCCACTCCATATATTTTCGCGTTTCGTTTTTCTCTGCCAGCCAGAGGATATTACGAGCGCGCACGTGTTGCAGAAGATAACTCAAAAGGATCACTCGTCATTCGACTTCACGAGACGAGGTATGTCGCACGACGATGGACGTACGCGAATTCCGGCGCGGAAATGCGTCGCGGCGGTGAATTCATTGTTCCACTTCCGTCGCCTCGATTTCGCCCGCGAGATGTTTGACATTCCGTTGCGTCTCGCGTCCTCCCGCTGCTAAACCAACTAAATCATTCGTCCGCTTCTATCTTGTCCGGAATTCGGGCCGGGAATCGATTCGATTTGCCGATGGTGCGTCGTCGCGCGAGCGTCACCGAGGTCGTTTCCCTTTGAAAGGTCCCATTAAATTCGCGCGGAGTACTAATAAAAATCGACTATAATATTAGCTTTATGCCCACCGAGCGCGCGCATTTATTAATTGCCCGGGATTCGTGCGTGGCATATAAATGGAAACGTTATGCGCGCCTATCGCATGCGGACGTTTGTTTGCGCGATTATCATACCTCTTCGGTAAACAGAATAAATCATCTGACGTTTTCATTTTCCGAGAAATCCGTACGAGATCAATTCGTGCTCCGCCGGCAGATATACCGTCCTTCCGAAATCCCGGAATGGAAAATCGTTAAAAATACAATTTCGCTTCGGTCGCATGGCCAAGCGCGATTCTTCCGGATATCTGCGAATCAATTCTATAATTGAATATCCCGGAGAAATCGCATTTTGGTAAACAGAATAAATCACTTGACAGCATCGGCACGCGGCAAAAGCCGAGTGAAATCGATTCCGTATGTGTGTCAAATGCCTGAGCGCGATCCACACGATCAGATCGGATTACATGCGGTCTGGATGCACAATCATCCTAAACTTTAACAATAAATAATTGCTATGTACCATCATATTATTCATTTCCAGAGAAAATGGGGGGGTAACAAATTTTTCAATGTCAAGTTTATACAAAGTCAAACTTTATTTCCCGAAAGTGATGTGCAACTTTAAATATAGATTGTCGAGTTTTTGTTATCAATACTGTGGCATGTTAGCAACGAAATGGACAATTAAAATATTTGCGATTTTACATTTTGATAGAACAAAGTGGAACTGTTACGAGTTTACGAGGGCAATAAAACCGGCCCGGGGTTTCGTTACTCGACCGCTTTTATTACATTTCTTTACCGATATTTTATGGCCGGTCAATGCGGCTCATCGAAGTCTCCTTTCGGATAAATCAAAGAAGCTACTTACGGCCCAAATGCTTCGTAAAATATTACATAAATGTAAAGCGAATGACCCGAGATTGTCAGTCAAGCAATATATGCGATTTCGTACAAACATTGCATATATAAAATTAACTCCATTTCACTCTCTCGCTTCTGAATCTTCCAAATAAGTCGATGAGTTTTTATTACAATAAAAGCGAAAAAGTCTTTTTCAATCAGAAAGTAAACAAAAAATCATGTCTTCTAACAGATTCAGGAATAAAGGAAATAACATTACATCTCTCTCACGAGACACAAAACAATATGATCATTTAGTTATCAAACTACGAAACACGTAGCGAAGTTATATGAAAGCGACACTGAGAAGAAAGCGAGTGCTCGTACCATTTTAATGCTGATCGATCCTCTGGGGGATGCGCACAGACGTTACATGTAAAACAACGAAGAAAAGGACACACGCCATGTACCGGTGTGGTAAACAACGAATTCAAGCCGCAACACCTGCTACTTAACGCTCTCTCACTCGTGCAAATATAAATTATTCATTCAGCGTACACGCGGCGGTGTCTCGGCGTGAATCTTCTGTTATTCGTGGCGTTTTGTGTTCCAGCCCGCTGGCCAATTCGACTTGATGTTAACTGATACGACAAGGTGGATTATAGGATTCCCTCGGTGGCCATTACGAGCCATACGCTTCACGCATTAGATCGACGGAGATTTCAACTCTAGCACGATATTCGTCATTTCCGCAAACTAGGATTTCGTCGTCTAGGTCGCGTTGGCATAAAAAGTTCATCTTTATTCTTCTTACTGTATTCTACTTGAATGTTTTGTAAATAAAGACAAGCTTATCCTCGTCGTGACTGATATTCAGAATGGCATATATAATTAAATAATTCTTTTATTGTCGGCCTAGAGTCGATAATATTTGCTAGAAAACTTTTCTCGTCACTTATTCCCGTATCTACAATGTTAGAATATAACGATTTGTTGACGACCGTTTCGTCGCGAACAACAATGTAATTGTGACGAACGTTGCAGCCTCGGCATCCCTGCGAGTCTGTCAGCGTACTCGTGCATAGGGAAATCGAAACAAACGGAATGTAAAGACTTGGAGTGTCGCCAAAATCTTGGGGGATTTCCGGGTCGGAGATTTTATCGCAACGGTGACCGTAGTGACGAACGTTTTAAAATTTAAGGGAAAAAGACGCGCGTGCCCGATTTCACGTGACAGACATCCGAAGATTTGTGTTTTTACGACCGTAATGCTTACGTCGCGTGAACGTGTGTACAGGGTGTTCCGGGTTTTATTTTCAATAAAAGATTCTCACGGTCATTTGAAAAGCATTATTTTTAACGGGAGTTTGAAGTCGCAAAGACCATGCATAAAAAATTTTATACCTTTCCTACGTTAAATTTCGCACACACAAGAATAAGCGAGACTAAGTCTCAGGGTTAACATCGAGCAATAGAAAAATACGTAGAAATTTAATTGGGAACAATTAAAACTGCGTTTATAATTTTATTGAAAAAGAATTTTGTTCGCGGAACACTCTCTTTTATGTAAATCTGTCTCTCTTGTTAAAAATTGACACGGCTAGACCTTCCTAGATGTTGACGTTGAGAAAAAAGCAGATCATCTAAAAGATGTGTTATTAAAAGATTTCCTGGTGGTAGAATGGCGCAATCTGTATATGTTCGGCTGTCCTTAGATCCCCGCCTTAAGATTTTCACCGACAAGAGGATGAATTCCGTTGTGAACGCTTCAACGGGGCTCCGTCATACGTGAATACTGCATTTTTACGATTCAATTTCCCTCAAAGCCCCCGCGAGTTCCTCGCATTCCGCTATTCTGGGCGCGTCGCGACTGCAGCGAGCAGCTTCCGATTTCCCGGAGAATGTCATCGTGAAAACGCGCCAAAAAATCGCGACGCCACCGGTCGACATCCATTACGTTCGTTCGGGTATCGTTGCTCTGAACACTCGGAGTTGTTGGCTCTAAACATATTATAGAGTAATTACATTTCTAGAAATACTGAGAAAATTATGCTCTACATTATATGTATTTTCTTTATTTTAAACGCCTGTCTTCAAAATAACAAATATAAATAAATAATTACATATCTTGCCTTTAAATTTAATTCGCTTAATATGACGACGTAAAAACTAACAATTTTCTCCTTCAGAATAAAAAATAATCAGTTTTAATTATTTTGAAACTTTATAGCAATACAATTTTTATGGGTCGTCAAACTCTCGTATTTTTCTCTTTTCGTATTTTAAAAGAGAATAATTTTATTTCGATTAAAACTCACAATTTATCTATATGCAAATGTTTAAGACAAAACAGTATTTTACTTGCGTAAAGGTTAACAGAAATATATACACGCCTGTTTTTCAAAAATGGATTAACGTACAAAATAAAACGTTCATATTTCAAATCACACGATGTTGAGGACTGAAACATACACGGGTTCACTCGTTTTTTTTTTGTACGCTCTCCCCGAAAATAATTACCCAACATCGAAGTAAGTGATCTCCATCTCAACTTAACCGTTCTCGTTTAACGCTATGTGATCTCGCGGAGCAGTTGCATTTTCAGGACGGTTGGAGAACCCGGCGAGCACGCGCAAAAATTTCGCATATTACGAAAGTTCCGGCGGGTAGTTCGCTCCGTGAAGCGAAACGCCTCGTTAAGTTCATCCGCGTAGCTGCCGGCAAGCATCGCGCGTCGAGCTTACAGCCACTCTCACGAGTGGCTCCGGCCTCTACATCAGCGACATAACGCGGGGGCGATGCTCGCCCCCGTCGTTGTTATCTCATGTTTTTACGCCCCCATAAAAAGCCCAATCTGCTTCAATAAGTTGGAACACGGGCGTGAGATGAACGGGCAGGCAAGCGAGCGTAGGTTCTCCTTCGATGCGCTCGGTCTCTCTTCGTCTTTCCGAACGTCGCCGCTGTGCGTCCCCTATACCTCTCTTTTTCTCGCCTGATCTCTCACGCCTTTGGTCCATCGCGGCTTGACGCCCGTCGCACGAATGAGAACGGTATGAATGCAATAACGAGCCGGCATTGTCGACTCTTTTGCGAGCGATATTATCTTCCCGTCTTCGCCCGTGTTATCGTCGTCGTCGTCGTCGTCGTTGTCGTGCATTTTCTTTCCCCTCCCTCCCTCATTCAGCCCCTTACTTGCTTTGTTCTGCACGTCGGTTTTTATCTCGACTGACGATTATTTCGACGGTACTCGCCGAACAACGACTCCGTCCATCTGGCTGTGACGCATGACGGTATCTTCGCGCGGATAAGTCTCGTTCGCGCGTTTTCTCTCGCTCCGTCGAGATCGCGGCAGATTTCAAGAAAGACGCCCGTGAGAGATACGCGAGATAATACTGCCCCGTCATCGCCAGCCAACGTTTCCCTAATTACCGGAAGTAACGACGCAACTTTGAGACGTGACGAAAAACCGCGAACGACTCGCTGCGTTTCCGCAAAAGAGTAGTAGCGCGCGGATAAGGGCTTCGTTCTAAGATCCCTCATCGTGTAGAACAATATTCGAGTTGGCGTCGTTCGTTGGTATCCTAATGATTTCAAAATGCTCGCGCGACAACAACATTCGCTCGAGTCTACGTCCGTTAGTTATGCCAATTATAGAAAATTCATATTCCGTTCATCGTAACACAAAATATTTTGCATCGATTAAAAATGCCATCAAAATATTGATATTAGATCAGATTTTTATCAGTAAATATTGTAACTTTGTATTTATCATTTCGCATATGGGAATAATATTGTATAATAGATCATAGAGTTATACACCGCAAACTGATCCCTAGGCAAAATATAGCGTTTGTACAGCTCTTAGAAAATAATATAGATATTCGCATATTCCATCAGATTCGCGCAAAAATAATAGCCCGCAGTAAGAAGGTAGTTTAAGCGAAACATTGTTATTTCAATAGTTATGTAACATAATAGTTATCTATATTCTCGGTTATTTCGATATTAAATTAATTAAACTGTATAAAATTAATACTTGACGCTAGTTACGATAATTAGTTACTTTGCTTCCAACATTTTCTTTTCAACAGGCTGAAGAGATAAAAATTCACATTTGTCAATGTTAAGCTTTGCAAACGCGAACGCAAATTCAGACATGTATCCTCAGACGGTTTACATACGACGGCAATTAAAGTTATACATTTGCATATTATATATGCAAAGCAAGTATATGTCACGACCGGGAAGATTAAACGAGCGACGGAGATCGACGAGAGAGATCTCCGCTCCAGAAGATTCGCACCCTGCAGTTATCGTCGTCAATTACCATTCTCCGGCCGGAATGGCCACCTCTAACCCAGTTTACGAGGATGAATACCGTCAATTCGAGGCGGTCAGCTATCTTTACTAAATTTTCCACTCGGAGCCCGTGCGATAAAGTAGCCTCTAACCCACCACGACACTAACGGGGAGGAGGGGGAGGGAGAAGGGAAATGTATGCGAAAGTAGATGGCCGACTTCAGCCATGCACCCGAACCTCGGGTATACCTTGGGGTAGGTAGGTAGGTAGGTAGGTAGGTAGCACTCAGGTCAGTATCCACGGCCGCGCTAAGAGCGGTCAGCCTACGTGGCTAAGGCTACAAAATCGCTCTTTTCCAGGCTTATTCTGGCATGGAGAAGCGGCCTGTTTCTCCGTTTCTTTCTTCTTCTTTCTCTATTTCGTCCCGGTAGATCCTTGCCGACCTACAAGGTGAACTTGTTCAACAAAGAAAACGCGCGCGCGCGAGACCAGCAGCTCGATTCGAGAACATAATCTCTCCATGGTGTCCCTCGACCCCCGATATCGAGTGACCCGTATTTCACCCCTCTCGCGAATTATTTACGCGAATCCGATAGCCACTTGTTTTGTCCGACTGGCGACTCGATTCTCTTTTTATAACACACGCACTTGATACAAGTAATATCTTTAATTTATTCATTCACTTCATCAAAGGTCATAGCCTCATATAATGTTTCATATAACTGCTGGAATAATAAAAAGTAATAAAAAAATTGCCAACGATAAAAAGTCTTTACTGTTCTTTTTTTTTTCAGAAAGATCGTTTGTCGATAGATAGTCGATAGTCGAAAGAGAGAGAAGAAAACGAGAAAGAGAGAGTGGTGTATTCTATCCGTTCCTCACGACGGTTTATTTCGCCGAAGCATCCATCGCTCGTCCGCGGATCTGGTTTGTTCGCCGGCAAGACAGGATGATGTACCGTTTTGCATGTTTCCAGTTCCGTCGTACATTTATTCCGCGGATGTCGGACGTTCCGGCGATCCCGTATGTTCCGTCTACATCGCGAAGATGTATTATATTTGCGATACATTCGAGGTCCGAGAGAAAGAAATAGAAGTCTTTCTATTGCGCACCGTTATAGTATCTTTTTAAAGACTCTCGTCTGGATGGGGTGTTCGTGACGTTTTATGTGAGTTTCCGTCTCCGACTGTATCGTTCTTTCTCTCTTTTTTATATGTAAAAAAAAACAAACGATGTTACCAACTATTTGACCCGACGGCAAGATTTTGATAAAACGTTCGCCGCAGGCGAAAAAACTTTGCTTCTATCGGTGAAGTGCGTTTCCGAGGGAAAAGACCGCGGCACTTTTCTTTAGACGGAAAAGTGCGGAAGTTCGATGGTAGCGGAAGTATAGGAGAGGAAAGTCGACGGAGAGGTATCGAATTTCCAAAACGTTTCCAGCGCACGAACTTGAGATTGTGTTCCATTTTCACCGTGCTATATGCTAAAAAGTTACTTCGCAACAGTTCGGTCACTCATGACTTTCCCACTGAATCTACAAAGCTATCATTTTAAGCAAATGAAAAAAAAAAATGTATACTTGCATATAAATATAAAATTTACATCTATATACAGAGGAAGATCTATAGAATATTAAGCTGAATGTTGTATCATGTAATGTAACATAAAATAACTTTTTATTTTTATTTCGATAAGTTAATTAAATTAAAATGCAAAAGAAGATCTCACTGATTAAAATTTCTAGTTTCGTAAAACGAAAGCAACGGATGTTGTGTTTGAATTAACTTAGAGTAAGAACTCGCGAGTTTCGCATTGAAAAATCTCGGTTAGAATTAGCGGATGAGCAAGTAAGATATATGTACAATCGTTATCAATACAATTTGAAAATGGCGGTGGTGCGGGCGAAAGTTACATTAGCATTGCATATCAAATATGCCTTGAAATTCGAGATGGAGCCAATTCTGGATCACGTTGCGATTCGAGATGCGTGGCGCGCGACCAAGCACGCATACCAAAGGGCGAAGCGTCGCTCTCTTCGTATGTATGCGAATCCGCTCGCAAACTTTGACGATCAAAAACTTGGAAACGCCACCAGCACGCGAATCGAGCCTCCGGAATTTATTCGACCATTCTCTCTCTCTCTCTCTCTCTCTCTCTCTCTCTCTCTCTCTCTCTTTCTCTCTCTTCGTTAAGGTTTGTTAGCCGAATGATCTCTGAAGAGCAAACGATTTCATAGAAAATTATATGGAATATATATAAAAATATTAAAATTTATCGCATATTTATCAAGCATTTTTAAACAGTTACATGCAATAAAAAAGTATTAAGCTTTAGTGGTTTTAACATTTTCTAAAAGTTTGCACCTCCTTCTTGATGCTGTAATTTTTCTAGTACAAAAAAGAAAGTCCAAATAGATATTTTTTACACTTGTTAAAATTTATTTTTTAAAAAATTAGGAAATCTCATTTTTGATATATCTTCAAAAAAGATTTTCAATTACAAATTTGTAATATCATACAAGTTATTGACGTAACAATAACCCGTACAAAAATTCTTAGATAAAAGATTTAAATGAAAAGAGCTAATAGATAGGAAATCAACGGTTAATATCAAGTTCCCGGCGGGTTTTAAAATCGAACGGGAAATAAACCGGGAATGTATTGTGATCTGATTGTAGCTGCAATAGTACGAATAAATGAATCAGTAAGAGCGGACTTTTAACAGTGAAAAGATTATGATATAAATCCATTTTATATCTGAAAAATTATTTTGCTATAGTGTTTCAGCACATACAACAAACATCAGTCGATCAAATCCAATCAATCAACCAAATCTAACAAGAATTCGACAAAAATTGGAAATCGACAAATGAATATCGAGTATCTAACTCAGTCTGAGTTATAAACCAATATTCTCATAAGCGTCTTAATCCACAAATTCCTTTAAATTTAAGTTAATTATACCATATATTCAGACAAACAAATCTTCAAGAGCTTTTTTATTTTTGTCTGTCACTCACATAGGTTTGTACATATGTTATGTAATCGTAATTGATAACTACTTCATTATACGGTTCCATAAGAATCGATTCTCACGTAATTTTATTTTCTAGCTCTCCGATACCAACATGCGAATATCGAAAAAATGACGGACTTTGCGTTGATTGAATATCAAATATACAGGATGCATTCGCAAATCAAGAGAGAAACGAATCGTAGCGATCCGGGACAAGATGCGCCAAACAGCTACGCCAATTTGTATGGACGTGAATTTCCCGAATATGCTATAGGAGCGTACTCGATTGTATCGCTACATCGAACTTCGAGGACTCTTCTCCGTTTCGACACTACCCTTACTGTTGTCGCTACGATCACTTTCGTCGTTGCCGGATACGCTCCTTAACCGGACAATCCTTAACGATTCAATGACCTCGAGATTTCTCGATTATCCGCCGATTTCTCATCACGAACCGATTGCTCGCATCAAGACGGATTCATTAAACTCCAATGCCAAAAGATTGCGCGATGATTAAAGAAAGGACAGATGAGACGTACAATGGCAGCAATTAACAATCGCGCGTTAAAACGGAATTTCCTTGATTTACGAGCAAACGGACTGCTCGTCACAAAGCCCATCGTTGCACTGTAAAAATCATTTTCGTAAATTGGATGGCCCTCGAACGAGGACTTAGGCTCTGCAATATTCAATCGGTCTTCCTGACGATGACGATCGCATATGATAAAAATCTATTTTCCATTTCCGCAAATTGCTATGTAGTTATGAGTAGTTAACAAAATTAAGTTTAAAAAAAAAAAACTTAATTTTGTTAACTACTACCTTACTTTTGTTAACAATTACATTTTAAAAAAGCGCCAAATGTGTGTTTTCTTCCCCCCTCTCCCGCCAAAAAATCTAAGATAAAATTATCATTTAATTTATTCTAAGTGATATGTAACTTATTTCAACCAAAATAAAACTTTAATTATTAAAATAACAATTTATCAATAAAAAACCTAACACACATACACACACACAAATTTTCCACACAAAAAAAAATTAAAATATTTTGTCCAAATTATAAGAATAAATATTTATATACAATCTAAAACATGTACTTTTATTATTACTATTTTTTGGATTAAGTTAATCCTTAAAGATACTATTTTGTCATTTCTTTTACTAAAAAGCATTTGAAGATGAACTTAAAACAATCTTATATACATATATATAAAAACAAACGTGGCAAGTGTCGCATTCGCCCGATGGTGCATTTTACGGTTGATGCGAGAACGATATCGTCCGTCGCAATTAATTTCAGCGAGGATCTCTTCTCGTAGTTGCTTTACACGAATTTGCGCTCTCCGAGATTTTAGATCGCGTCCCGGGAGTGCAGGATAAAAAACGTCGGAGGAATTTTCCGTGCTCCGCGCGGCGCGATGTACGGCAATTAGCGCTAAAACTCGTCCTCGTCGCTATCCCATTTTGTTGCCTCGTCACTTCTGAATTATGGCATGGTGCCCATTTGCTCGACAATTTTCGCAGTTAATACGAAAGATGACTACTATGGCAACGGTCGCGGTTTATGACCGGGCGAACACACTTCGAACTGGTGATTCCCGTAAGGATCCAATAATCCTCCTTTTAATTACGCGTTTACGATCCTCGCGACGGGACTGCCGAGGACTCTCCTCAAGTGCGAGCACACAGCGTTTTTCCCATTACCGTTTATTTCACGCAAGAAGAAAGTAATGATTCAATATAATTAGTACATTTTATGTGAACGCAAAGCAATTACATCATGTAAATAATAAGTTATTATAATTGAGTGGAGTATAAAAATATTAATCAATTACAATTACAAATAAATTAATTGTTATAAGATACAATTACGATATAAAAATGTTTTTACGATTTTTGTGGCAAATTTTTAAGAGAAAGAAAAATATTATCTTCCTCTCACTCCTATTTTTATAATTTTTGTTGTCTGACTCTTATTAATGGTATTTCGTTGACCTTAAAATATTAATACGTTCTCATACTAAATAAACTAATATTGATCGTTGTAATGCCCGACTAATGATACTCGATGTAACCTGAGAGGAACCGCAGGCTCGGGAAGATGTCTTAGTTTACTCGATACATCATTTCATTGGAGAAGGTCTAATCGGATATGTGTCAATGCATCTAAGATGGATCGATATAGATTACATAGATTGCGCACATTCTGCTGCTAAGCATACACAGCTGCCTAATCTGTTGCTTCAAAAGTAAACAAACGTAAAGATATATAAAAGATAATCTCTCGATGAAAAGAAAATTATACATTGCAGATATTTATCTTAACGTACTCAGAAAAAGAAGCAAAAATTTTACTCTTTATAAAATCAGAAAGGTAATAAGGCAATTAATTTACATTATTACGCGCAGCTTTCACAAGTTGGAAGATCTACTACGAAATAAAATAGAATATGCATATAAGATTTAGGTTTAGTCTCGATTTAACATTAAACGTGAGGCGCGTGATATTCGAAGTTAACGATTCGATAATCGGTGCCGCGCGTAGCAAACAAGCTGTCTTATGCGGAACAATTAATAGTTTTACTTGTTGGGATATCGGATGCGATGTATATTAATTATCGCTCGTCAAATACGTCGTACTTCACAAGCGAAGACGACGAACTGATTGGTTACGGGTGGATGGACCAAAGATGGATCGATGCGTATTACGAACGTCTCATGTTGTTGCATCGATGTCCGTCTACAAATACACACTCAATTAATCTGTTGCTCGTGTCGTAGAAACGACGCCTTGACTGAAAGAATTAAATAAACGAAGATAAATTTGCGGCTGGCATTCATCGTGCTGAAGCACGTAGTTGCATAATTGTTACTCGTACGTTTTCATAAATTAAAATATGAAATCTCTTTTCCCTGATAAATAATTCAGCACTAAGTGGAATTTACATCACAGAATCTAATTCACCGTGAGAGACGTGTAGAAAAGGTATACGTATGTGTTTAAAATAGCGCAGTGTAAAATCAACAGAAACACTTATGCGAACCTGAAAAGCAGAAATATGAAGACGTAAGTCTAGACATAGCAGCCTTTATGCACCATGAAAAAGGAAATGAATTTATAAGTTAAAAGCTGGCGTAACTACAAAAATAATGGTCAGTATGTAATAAAATGGAATCAGTCGCAAAACATTTCGCGCTCCGTCTTTTCTTTTTTCGAAGAAAAAAAAAATAGTTGCGGAGTAGCTTTGCCAGTCTCCCGCGTCGTTCTTTTTCCCTCTTTACAGCCGTATCGCATTAACAGTCGCGCGGCTAACGCAATTTAGCCTGTCCCGTGATAGATGCAATTCGGAAGTTACGGATACGATAACGCCGCGGCGGATTACGCGGCGCCGTTTCAAGGCTTATTTATTCCGTAACGATTGTGACGCGGCATTACCGCGCGGCAAAACGCCGCGGAGGGCCCCGCGCGCGGTATTCACAGGCGTGTGCCTGCTGAATAATAACGCTATACGTTACAACGCCATATGTCGCCGTCAGGCGATCCGCAAAACGGCTCTCTGAGCGAAGGAAAAGCGAGTGGAAACGGTGACTTTTGTTACCGCGCCGCTGACAGAATCACGCCGCGGTATACGCCGATTAATATACGCGTGTACCGACACACACACACACCGATATGTATATCAACCCGCTCAGCGGCAGGGGGGAAAAACCGCGCGCGCGTACGGTCTGAATATTCATACTTCGTCCCGCTGTTATTATATATCGGCCGGCCAGGTGTACCTTTTCGTATCATTGCGGCGGCTACGACATTATGACGGCGCGATAAAATTCAGTCACTTCGTCAAAACGAAACGACCATCGATCAACGACGGTAGTCCACGATCGATCCGATCTTTCTAATCGCCATGATCGTGACACGCATCTGAAACGCGTGGCCTCCCTCCTACGCGACCTCACTGAAATTTTCAGTCGTCCTCCGATGTCCCGCTGCGACCGACGGTTATCTTTTATCTCGCGCACGTAAGCGCGGGTCGTGAAGTAAAATAAAATCTAGTCGAGGCTAATCTGATACAGGTTACGAGTAATTTCCCCGATACTTAGGGGGGTTTCTCTTCCCCCCGAATAAGCAGTTCTACGTGAGTTCGTTGGGCCAGACGCGGACTAAGTGCATGTAACGAGATCCTGGGATAATGTGCCCCGGATAAGGTTGTTGTTACGTGGTTATAATCACCGTAACGTATGCCGTGCGGCTTGTGTCAATGTTGACTCCCATGGTTACGCATACGCTTAACCGCCGGGCGAATCCTTCGCGTTCCGCAGTCTTCGGTTTCGCGAGATTAAAGAGATCTCTCGGCTCGCGCCGAGAGACCGACCGCCTTCAAACGCGCTTTACCCCTCGGACTCGTTGCCTTTGTGTGGGTTTATGAGAGAACATTCATCAGCATATAAAGAGACAAAACACACCATGTTGTAATACCAATGAATTTCTAATTTCTCTGTGGATTATCTATGATTTTCGCGCGGGAAAATTTATCCACGATGACCAAGTGTATCTTCTTGCAAATAATTAGAACGAATCGGCAAACGCATACGTGTCCCATTGCCACTGGCTGGTTTACGAGCCTTCGTACGAGAGATCTTCGATAACGTCAGCACTTTTCGGAGACACTGCGGCCGATGGAGAAGTTACGGTCCGACGGAATTTAATATTTTTTTTCTTCCGCAAATCATCTTCTCTCCTTTTTCTATTGGAGAAAAAAATTCTACGCGCGGCAAAATGCAATAAGATTCCTTAAAGGATAGGACAAGGGCAAGTCAATACAAGCAAAGACGCGAGGAAGCGATTACGTCGACGATCCGGGAGTGTCTTGCCATATTCTATCTCGCTCGCATGATCGTTGATAGATGCATTCTCGCGATGTGTCGATGTTGCTACTGCGGTCTTATTGGCTGACACTCGACCTCGCGGAATTCGCTTTCGAGTCCAGAGATAATCCTAGTAGGCCGAATTTAAAGGCATTTTATGACCGCAATGGTAAAAAGACGGACTTATCTATCCTCTGCATACGCGCTAAGTTTTATTGGGGTCAGAATTTCGTGGCCCCGGGATAGCGCGAAGAGGAAAAGGAGGAGGACAGTATCAATAGAGCGATCGTTTCCGATCCATTTTTCCATGTCAGACATATCGCGACGTCGGGGTGAGAAGGGCGAGGAGATTCTCCAGTGGCGTTGATATATTAATTTCTTTGCCCGCTGGAACATAAATTTGTGCCCCCATCGACAAACTTGGCGCGGTTTCGTTGCGCCAATCTTTTTTTTTCTTCTCACCGAGAAGATAAAACTCGCGAGCAACTGCAAAAAAAAAAAAAAAATGAAACGCAAGCTTTGCGTTACGGTTTTATGAAATGACACGGCGGAGATCGTTTCTTGCAGAAGGCGTATAAAGCAAAGACGTAAGTTTTCACGCTCACTCACTTACTACTCGCGACGTTACTCAACTTTATACCTTTATGCAAAGCCAACCACTTCCCGTAACAAGGGAGTCATAATTTTCGTAATAAAATGGATAGTTGCGTGAGTAGTTTCGCAGGTTTTTTTTTTTATTTCGTCGGATTGTCCGTGTTCCGTCAATTCTTAATCGGTTTAAATTTTAAGGATCCAGGATTAAAATTAGATTCTTAAATAAATAAGATAAAAATATAATTTATGCGTTATGATTGAATATCTGTCCTTGGTGAGAAAATCCAATCTAAAAGTTTAATACGAGACATCAGTTAATTATTTTAGTTAAAAGTGACGTAATTAAACAAACAATAATTGTCCAAATATCAGTAAGAACATTAAAATCTATATCAAACTACATTTCTGTTCTTTTATATTAAGGAATATAAATTAAGAACCTAAATTAAAAACAGCTCGAGCAATTTTGCTTCCCAATTTTGTTTGTTTATATTAAACGCACTTATGTGGATCTTGTTTTTACTTATTATTCTTAAAATATATCGCAATAACTTTGCTTCCACTTTTCTTTCAAATATTTATAAAATTATCACTAAAAGCTTATGCACACACACACATTGGGTATGTTTGTAACGTGTAAATATATATGATTGTTTGCCAAGCGCGGATCCGTGGGTTTTGCTAAGTCCAAATGACTACGCGGATCAGTCATCCCTGTGAGAACGCGTCTCCGTTCTCATTAAAAGCGACAAGCAGCGGCAACTTTCGCGTTATCCTGAAAAAAACAAAACAACAAAAAAAAGACGTCAACCGCGGACGAGCTAAGCACGCGATCGTTACACGCGCTGCTCACGCGATGATACATTCTTCTAATGTCTTCAGTTAACAAACGGTGTTTAAATGGCTGCTGTAATTACTTCGTTAAAGTTATCGCGGTGATAACGTTATTGCCTCTCTGCTTCACCTCCGTCTTTTGCGCGTTTTTGACGAGCACTACTGTCGCACGGTTTCTTCCGAGCCCTTTCGAGCTTGCGCAGCGCGGAGCGCACAAGACAATAAAATTTGGCGCCGGTCTCGGAAAAGAAGGTACAGTTAATTTTCAGTCCCTGGAAAAAAAACGGACTCGTTCTTATCTAGCGCAATTTGTTCGTCACGACGCGGGAGAGAAAACGGGGAATTTTCAAGCGCGGGGGACAGGGTCGAATGGTAATTCACGGTATGCGCCTTAACAATTCACTCTAAGCGGCGGGAATAAACTCGTTGCATTTTCTTACTTTCCCGGGAACAGCGCGAGACCGCCGAAGGTAAATCCGCGAGACTGAAATATTTGTGAAATATTTTCAACCGCGTGTATATACGCGGGGAGGAAAGATCACATCTAAAGTAACACGCGATACGCCTTTTTGTTAGGCGCTATCACGCCGACTAGAGTGTATGCAACGAGCGTGTAAGCGCCGACGCGCCGCTTTCCCTCCTCTCGTGATGCACGTCGACGATTTTTCCGACTCTCCCGTGTATATGCGCGTGAATACAAGTGAACCCGCGCAATAAAAAGCGGGCCGGTAAATCGTACCGTGCTGTCAGAAAATAGCAAAGGGCGCGCTGCATACGTGACAAAAGTATACACAAGTGACTCGCATGTGTGTACGTGTGTGATATGCACAATTTATATAAAGTTTGAAAGTGTGTTAATGTATTCATCAATTCTCGTTAAACTATAAGTATAATGACTGGAGAAATCTGAATTCCAAATCATGTTATAGCTACAAATTTCATGAATTTTCAGAGAGAAAACGTAAAGTCTAATATCCGACTTTTTAGTTATTTCATCTTTCCCTCGGCATATTATTCATATTTTAAAAAATACATATATGTATATGCATATTTGGTATTTATATTCTTATAAAGATTACAAATTAGATTATTTCTCCACCGCATAGCGGAAAACTTGCAATAAAATTGGTATATGAATATGGATAATAGACATCTCCGATTTCTGTTTGGAGAACCGTTCGATGTATTGAATTATCGAGGCCATCGGGTCGGGATTTTACAGCTGCGATACTCGAGAATGAGATCGAGATCACAAGGTTATCGGCGATGTCACCCAACCACAGTGGCATCTGGTCCGATCGTTCGCTCCGACCGCACGCGTTAGGCCAAACAGGACGTCTAATATTCTTTAGGGCAAAGTGGCTAAATAGTAATTCAAAGTGTGCGGCTGGTTGGCGAGTAGCTCTTCTCCGGATAGCAATAACAAGGACCACGAGCTAGTAGTATACGTGATCCTGAGATTTAGCGTTGCAAACGAGGTCGGGAGTATGCGCGCAGGTTTTAGCATAGGTCGACGGAGTCGCCCGTGTCGCCGCCCGAGTGCGAGAGACCCGGTTGGCTTAATATCCAATTCGCTTGTTCCGATACAGTTGGTCACCTTCGCCTGAAGGTGTCCACTTACATCGCTCCGAGCGACCTCCAGGCACTTTCCGGTTATGATGCCGGAAGTGCGGCTGTAAAGCCAAGCTCCGTTCGCGCCAAATTGGGACGTTTCTACTTTACACGCTGCGCACACGACCTCTTCGTGCCGAGAAAATGGGTCGAAACTGTCGTAGTCAGCGCAGCCACTATTCTGTATCATCGCTATTACCGTACGGTGGGCTCGAAATTTATCGTACACAAAATGTGGCCTGCGTTATTTCAGCAACGAGAATTGCCTTGTGCACGATTTATCGAGGAGGGAAAGAGAAAGAGAGAGAGAGAGAGAGAGAGTGTGTGAGTGAGGGGGGTGAGGAAGAAAGGGAGGGAGCTAAAGAGACTGGTTATTACTTTTATCGGTTTGATGAACCGCGATCGACCGAGGAGAAATAGAGGGTGAGGGGTAAACGCTTCAACGGAAAATGGTAAATTAGGTATGTATAAACTAGCGTATGAATATTCATCGGCGTCTGCACCGGGACAAACGTAAACATGGCGCAATATGGGACGACCTAGAGAACCCGGCCGGATCATGCATTATTTATCTATAAAATCCAATATAGTCGTTTACATGTATGATATCGAATTATAATTTGTACAGCCTCCCACGTATCATCGATCAGCCGCGGAACGAGGCACGATTAGCGTGACGACGGAAACGTAACGGAAAACGCTCGCGTATCGGTAAATATTTTAATATCTTGGCAAAATATCCATTTCACGATTTAAATTTAAAACGAAGCCCTCTATCATGTCAAATTCCATTTATTTGTTCCAAGTCAAGCCAGATGACAACGGTTGTCTCCGTTTCAACGTTTATTGCTTTATTCTCTCTCGCGACAAAGGTGTGGAACTTCAAGCTATGCGAAGCCCGCCCTTAATACACGCCGATGTTGAACGTTACCCGCAAGGATCGGTCGTTATCCCGGAGATGGCAGTGGCTGGCCGATAGAACTAGCCACTCTCGGACGAACTATCCACTTATCCCAGCGCAAGTAGCCTTCCGTTTTCCGCCACCGGACAGAAAGCCCGAGCGGTAAAGTCCTGCCCGATGCCCCGTTTTCCGAAATTAGGGCGTCTATATTTTACACATCGTAAATTAGTCAAGTCCTGGGACCGTCGATGGTAAAACTTGATACATTCATGTGCATCGGAATGATCATCACGCGCATAGTCCCGTCGTAAAGAGAGGACGATAGACGTATGCCTCTGGGGATGGAACGACGATGTTGCGGTTTAGTTTCTGGTACAGTCGATATTCCGTTCGAGACGTCCGGTTGCAATCCCGGAGGGAATAATTGTAGCACGTGTGTCCCTTAAATCGGAATACGTCTGCTTCGCGTGTCGTAAATTTCGGCACGAACACGAACCGTGTTCTTGAAAAACATATAGGGCTACGAGAAATTAAATAAAATACAAGAAACTCTCTTCAAAACTTCAAACGGTTTTGCTAAAGCGTGAAAAAATTTATTTAAATACACATCTAAAAGTAAATGTCTGTTAGATCAAAATAATTATGCAAGACGCTCAAGATAATTTCTAGAATGTCCAAACTTTTTGTAGCATTGCTCATCATGCTTCAGCGTCCTGCATAATTATTTTAATGGCCAAAACAAAATTATTTTCAGATCTATATCTAGTTAAATTTTTAGATATTTCAGCAAAATTGTTTCTTCCAAAAGTTCTTCCTTGTTAAATAGTTAACAATCCGAAATAATTCAGTCTCATATATACGGATGATACAGCTGCCAAGTAAATTTTAACCAGAATGTAACGCAAATGATTCGTGAAATAACATACCCGATGTTTATATGTAAATAAAGGAGCATAATGCATCAGCAAAATTTTTTCGCGGAATTATGCGAGCGCGTGCTCAACATAGCGATAAACCTGTTTTGAAGATAAGATATAAAAGCAAAATGCATTCATTGCTTTGACCTTCTGATAAAATTTTCTATAAGATTTGAGAGTCGCTTTGTACCGAGTGGTTAAAGTTGAGTTCTTGAAAATTGGATAGATAATCTTAAATAGTTTAATTCAAAGACTTATACATTGCTTATACGGAAACTCCGTCTATTTTGCCGATTCAATCGAAAGAGAATATGCTCGACCCACTTTCTGCGTTGACGCAGATACAAACAGAAGACTTGAATGTGTGGAATTTAATAAATACCTGCTTTTGCTGTAATTGAAAATAACACTTCGCCGCAAGCAAGAATGCAACGAGGAATTATTTAATCAGAACCCAAAGAATAGTTATTTCCAGCGATGATACAGCAGCGCTGAGGCAACGCAAAATATTTCAAATAAATATTTACATGCATATTCTTCCTGCAAACAATACGCCGTTGCAAATAATGCATTTTTTAAAGTTAAATCAATCATAAATTGAGCTTTTTAATTCCGATACAATGACTGATACACGATACACGATACAGCTTTATAACAGTAACTTTAAATTTCTCGTCGCACTTTAATTCTCCCCGTGTTCTCGCGAAAGCGTGACCATGCCTCGTATCTCTCTCAGACTTCGCGTGTTAAGTGTCGAGACGAAGTTACCACCTAGCACGAATTTGTCATCGAGTTATCTTAATAAATGCAGATATAAAAGCAATTATCGCCTAGATAGAGCGATGAGCGACGGCTGTGTGAATATGCATATATATATCTTTATCGCTGAATTATTAACAAGAGGAAAGTACGCGGAGACGGAGAATGGTCTTTCAATTACGTCCAAAATTAAATCTGCGTATTAATCTTAGGGATACTCTAATTAGGCGATAAATTCAATTAGAATCCCAGCAGATACTTTCGTGCTCTTGAGTCGAATCGCGTCTTGCATTTTCGAGATACTTTCCGAGATACGCGATGCGATATTACCCCTCGAACTACCAAGAGATATCTTAGCAACAGTTATGCACTAACTTTCGCAGCTAATTTATTCATTTTGCTGATAATCAAATTGGATCAAATTTCTTTTCACCACTCTTTCGTATACATTATAAAAAATCTGAAATATCTTCAATATTATTATATTTAACAAATTGTCAAGTTATTTAATAAAGATTGTTTCTAATCATAAGATTGATTCATTCAGAAATACTTCGCGCAGAAGTCCTCGAAGTTTTTAAGAACGATGGATGAAAAATTCAGAGACATATTTCCGAGAGTCCTAAGACTCCAAAAGGAGTGACCAATCGGGAAGCAACAAAATTACGGCCGACGATTTGGAAAATGACATCGTAAATGTAAGAACGCAGAAGTTTGTCTATGCGTATGCGGCCTTGTTACCTTGTAGCCGCTCGTAGGAGGGTGTCGATAGTGTAATCCAATTTGCTTCTCACCGCCAGTATCCAGCAACAACGCACCACCAGCAACAACAAGCGGAGAGAGAAGCCGCTGTTGTAGCGAAAGCACTTTCACAATGGCGGGCGGGCCCGGAATTAGGAGTAGTTTGTCTCGTTACGGGCTACCGGCTACATGGAATATACCGGCCGCATATCTCTTTGTGCCGGTAATCATCGTCCTCCGTCGAGGATAATATCATTATGTTATCGGTAGGTGTCATGTCCTTTTTCCACCCTTCGTTTTCATTATCTTTCTCCTCCTTCTCTTCCTTCCTGGCCCGCGTAGCACCTTTCTATCTCGTCGTTCGCGATAAATGCTGAAAACTCGCGCTCTCTGTAAGACGCGCGCGCGCGCTTCAATTAACAGCTACTTTATTAACAATTAATTTCAACGTGAATAATCGTCAAGTTATATAATGGCTCGACTGCATAGTTAATACATCGCGCGATCACGAAATGTACCAATACTACGAAATGAGAACAATCGACGTGTTCTCTATAACAGGAAACAAAAGAAAGAAAATTTTATTTTATATACATAAATACGTCTGTCATAAAAAAATATAGCGGACTATTTTTATTCTGTAATGTCGATCGTACAAATTGATAAAACAGTAAAAACAAATTTTTTCATGCCTTAGTGTATGTTAAAATACGTTCTAATAAACTATTGTAGTTATTAAAAGATAAAAGAAGGTAGAAATTATCAAAATCTTATGCAAAATACTATTTCAATCAATTAAAAATTTTAAGACAACTTGTTGATCTTTTTTCTAATAAAATCTTCACCTTTAATTACAAATCAACTATCATTTCTAAATAATAACGGAATTTTTTAATCAAATTACGATCTATATTTTCTTGGATGAAATTTTTAAACCGTTAACTAAAGTTGGTAATGTTCAATTGATACTTAGTCGTTTTCTATTTTATTCTTAGAGCAATACGCCTTCCATATTCGCACTTGTTTTATAATCTTTTCAGATTTTTTTTTCTCGTGCTTAAGAAATTACGCGTGATTCATATAGAATTTGGCTCAATAGCCCACAAAAAATTTTGAAAATTCTATTTTGTCAGGAGTTGCTTGCGTTCCCTCTTTCCGGGATTATTTTCCTTTAATCCTCCCGCATCGTCTGCGATGTTACGACGCGTTATTAAGCAAGACATTGCTTTTAACCCATCATGCGCGGTGAGAATCGAGTCGCTCAAGTTGGTCTGCGCTCTTATACCCTCGAAGCCTGTAATAAATATTTCAGGGGGATCCTTTTCCGGTCAGTGACGCGGAATCACGAAAGAAGATCGCGTACCCCAGACGGGATTCGTAAACGGAATTCTCCGACGATAGTGGCTCGGTTTCGCTAATGCAGTCCAGCTCTCTCTGTCTAGTCAGAGAGGAAATTGCGTTGGATCCGAGTGTGCATCTAGATGCAATTCTCTCTCTCCCTCTCTCTCTCTCTCTCTCTCTCTCTGTCACAACATATATAAGGCAGCGGGCGAGGGAGATGTGAGCCCGTTCCTGTCTATCAATTATCTCAAATAGCACGAGTTAAACCAACCCATTCTCTGACCTCCGTTCATTTTGTTTCTTTCCCATTCCGTTCTAAAGTATGCCTTCCTCTTTCTTTTTCCCTATCTTTATCTCTGTTCTGTCCTACCAGTTAACACCCTTCTCCTCGGTCTCCTTCGATCTTCGGAATCCCAAACTCCTTCCACCACAGAAACCCAGTGCAGTTCTCTTTTCCACTCTCTCTCCTCTAGTTTCTTCCTTCGGCTACCCCCTCCGGTAGACCGACCGGCCTCATTCTCTGGTACGAGCTTCCTCCTGACTTCTGATTGCTTCTGTCCCTGGCCAGCTGCTCCGTGACCAAATCGATTCGCTGTTTCGTTAAATTTTCCAGACTGTCCTTGCCCATTGCAGACGCCACAACTGTCCTTCTCTGCAACGGTGGCTAGTTCGGGATAACGAGTCCAGCAACGGATAACGGCTGTGCTGTTTGGAAGCTCGCTTCCCTTCTACCGTGATCTTTCTACGTTTATCTCTCACGTTTCTTTCCTATTTTCAAAAATATGTGTGTGCCCTTTAACCCTTTAGTTTCTTATGGTCTGTGAGTATTGCCATGTTGATGTCTACATTCTTTATCCCTCTTCTATTATATCAAGATAATTGTTCTTAACTGTGAACAAATTATCAACGATCGTAAAACAACGAATTATATACGAAACTCCTTCTCGATAATTCGGTAAATGCATTCGTTTCGTAACTTTGCAAGAGCGTCTGAAAGCGGATGCAAGTCGCGGTTACACGGACCCGACATATTGGATTTACATGTAGCCGGGGCACCGGGGTCGGGACAACGAATTAATGGCGGGGGCTATTACGACGCCGAATGAATATGCATAAAACTGCACAAAGTGAATTGGTGGCTGCGTTATACCGGGGCGAGTGAGGGTAGCAGGGTGGCGATGCACCCGGGATAGTTTCGTGAGTGAGAGAGAGAGAGAGAGAGAGAGAGAGAGAGAGAGAGAGAGAGAGAGAGAGAGAGAGAGAGAGAAAGAGAGAGAGAGAGACGGAAAAAGAGAGAACTGGTTGAGCATAGGCGTGGTTACACGTGACGTCACCGCACTGTTGTTCTATTTTGCTGTGGCATCGCGAGGATGCAGTCGACGGGGGTGAAACGGAGAGAGAAGGAGAGAGAGATAGAGGAGAGAAGGAGGGAGATGGACCACGTAGCGTGTGCGGGGTGAGAGTCTCGTTGTGTTTTGTGTCCCCGCCATGCTTCATAAATCAACGAAACAAACAGAAATGCCGCACCAGGGTGAGCATCGCGGGTAAAGCCACGCCGCGCCGCGACGCGACGTGTCGGGGGGGTAGGGGAAAGAGGGGAGGCAAAACTCGATTCTGATGGTGAATGTATAATTTAATTCCATCGGCCGGCAACACTAGATTCGCGAAATCTGGCTATGCCGAACGTTTTAATAACGTTCGCCACGTCACCGCTGCACCGCTCCTCTCGAGGGAAGAACGTGCGCATGAAAAAAAAAAATTGCACACGACGCGACTTCCGGTTGCGTAGAAACCGCTCGTTAGTCGTTAGCTGTAAGGCCGAAACGTGACCACATTGCGATTTCGTTTAAATTTGGTCTCCAAATTCTACTATTTTCACATACAATATTATATCGTCATCAAAAAGCGCTAGTTGTAACTTAAATTGATTCAAAATAAAATGGATTAATAAGCAATTTAGAAAACATAATAAATAGCATTATAATATTTTAGAGATTTATCTTTAGAAGGCAGATATAAAAAGATAATTTAGAGAAAAGTGAAAAAAAGTTAGCTCGAAATTTTTTAATCTTATTTTTTAGACTAAAATATAACAGCATTTTTATTACATCTATCTTGCAAACACGTAATATTTACAACCGTGTTAATAAAGTTCTCCATGCTATTAAAAAATAAATAAAGAAAGAATATATTAAAAATAAAACAGGAAGCTTGCGACGACATCGAGAAACGAAAAGACAGAAACGCATCACGGTAAGATGCGACTCACATTTGTCGATTTAAAAATAGGGCTTCTCCATCGATGTAACGCGAGGTAAGTGCCTCCCTCCGGTAAATTCACTTCGCTGCAACTCTCATCTATATCAAGGGTAAATAGACTTTTTGAACGTGCATCACGTCGGACGAAGCCGACGCAAAATTGAAAAATTGATGAGGGCAAAGATGAATGTCTCGGATGAAGACTCTTGATCGTTGCGGGGAAAAAATGTCCCTCTGAGATTCTTACCTACTTAACATTTCGCGCTTAAAAATTTCATGCTTTATCTTTTCTACTCAAAATCCGGGAATTTTTAATCCATCAAGTTAATGCTAATGGATAATTAAACTATCATCTTTTTAATTTGAAATAAGCTCAAACAAAATTTTAAGTTTCTTTACTAATATACAATTAATAAACTATGAATTTGAGTAAAAAAAATAAGAAAAAATATATGAAATATTATGTTAACAAAAGATCAGTTCAATTTCATATGTAAATTTAGATATATTATTCGAAAATTTTTAAACAGATATTATTCAACTAGTTATTTCGTATTGCATGCCGTACTATGCATCGATTAACAATTCATTTCGTCGTTGTTCTCGTTAGATTATTGTTACCCATTGTGCCGTGTAAAAATCGTTATCGGCAGAATTTACGAATCTTCACGTATATATACGGAAGCCAAAAATTGTGCAAACAAATTGCCCGCGACATAGAGCAGTAAACAGGAAGACAGTTTTTTGGGGGATGTAATGGACGGTGTCGAGCAGCAAAAGTTATGCGAAAGCAAACAATCGATAGATACGCGTTTCGTATTTGCTATACCCGATCAAGGAAACATTCCGTCTCATCTTTATTCCATTTTCACGGAAAGAGCGCAGTTCGTCGTGGCATTGTCAGATTTCTCTCGCTTTTTCGTCCGCGAGTTTTCTCAGATGAATGGAAGCGACACAAAACTTGTCAGATAATTTCGAAGAAATACTATCCGGATTATTGAAATTATTGATATCATTCTCTCTATACATTATAAAGAATATTTATTTATATAGAAAACATACTGTAAGAATAACTCGAATAAATTCGAAACTTAAAATACCTGTCTTGTCTTCGAAATATATTCGCGCTTTTAAATAAACTTTATTTAAACCTAATTTACACTGATAAAAAAATGTAATATTTGCGACTATAATTATAATAGTATAGTAAATTAATTATAGTCAGGAATACAACATATTTTTCTATCATTGTAGAAATAAAATTATAGGAAGTAATATTAGGATAATTTAGTTAATTATTTGTAGAATTAAAACAAATAAATGTGCAAATGTATATATATATATATATATATAAATCTTTAACTGGAAAACCTTTAACCTTTTCTCCCTAGAGATAGTTATATTCTTTGCGATGTCTTGACCGTACGAATCAAGTTCGGAGTTCATGTTCAAATGGATAAATCGATTTCCGTCAAGACTGAAGCTGGTTTAAAGCAGATTAGGTATCTTCTACTTCTCTTCCTAACTTCTTTCCTTTGAGTTAATATGAAGTTTAAGGCAAGCGTTAACTTTCGCGTAAGTTCCAAATTAATCTTTACTCTAAATCCCGTATCGTAATTTTAGAAAAAGCAAGTCAATGATGAAGATTGAAAATTATCTATTTATCGTAATTTCTGACATTGCATTGTACTTTCTAGAAAAATAATCAGTATAACTGACGATTCTCATGTTTTTCCGTAGTTTAAATATTAAATTATCCTAAAGATCCTCTTAAGAAAGAAATATATCCCGGATTATTTTTAATAAATATGTATATAAACTAGCATACAGATACGACGATGTGCATTTTCCCGGTCACATTATGTGCCAACAAAACATTGATTCGCTAAACTCATGATGTAATACGTCCATTTGAAATGAATTTGGCCATTCGCCAGAATCCTCATCACAAAACACCGTGTAGGCAACTGGCAAACAGGCCTGACAGAGGAAATAGGTCTGCCGTTGAACCGCGGCTCTGCTCAGTTCAACGATCGATACGCCTCGCTTTGGGGAAGTATCATAAACTGTCTTTCTCTCTCCCTCTCCCTTCGTATCCCTTTGCTTCCCTTTACCGTCATTCTCTATCTCTGGAATGCAACCCTCCGCAACCGCGTGTTTCTCTCGCTATATCTGCTCTTTCATTTCTATTCGTTTCGACTGATGCCGCATTAAAAGTGCATCGAACTGCTTGCAAGCGTAGACTTCGCTCTAGTTTCTATTTCGTGATTAATCAATTTCACTGATTTATTAAACCTCCCTAAGCTGAATTGTAAACTAAACTTTTTAAAAGATTTGTAAATTTAACTTGAAATCTACACGTTCAACATTAATATTGTAAAAATATTTTAAAAATACAAAATTATTTTTGATAATATAATAATTAGTAAATTTTATAAATATAAATTCACGATAAAAAAATTTCAGCAAAAAAAATACATGGTATAGACATATAAGTAGACGAAACTTCTCGAATAAATTTTTTGCAAACTTTCAATGTCGACAAGTCTTAGGTAAAATGACAATTGTGATACAGATGTATTCCTGGATCTCGTCATTTTCTCGCGGTTCTACGAATACGTTTGTCTCGTTGTAACTCAAGCTTTGCAAATTACGAGGAATCTGCAGCGAAGAGGAGCTGATCAGCCGCGCGTTAACAGCGTCACGTTAATGTTAACCGCAGCTTCTGTGCCAGGTGGTGCGATTGACTGGGGTAAGGATAGATCTAAGGTCTAATGAGATTTTGCGTTGCGTCAGGCAGTCCCTGCTTGTCCCTGTAGGTGTTCTGCACAGTGGAGCCCCCTTTATTAGAGAACAGGGTGGTATTATCGATCGTATCAACAAGATTTAATTAAAGTAGAATCAACCATGTATTCTCTCAATATAATCCCCGACACGTCAGCCTGCCACTTGGAACGAAAGCGTGACGTCTACAGATTTGTAATATCGCCTTCGCAAGATTACAAAATTATAATGCTATACAGTTTTATCAACTGAAAAACGTTCCCTCTAATGCCTCTCCTTAAATAATTTGTTCTATATTCTGTTTTTGAAGCGGTTTCTGAGGTGATTCGCATTTAATTTGCCTCGAAAATATACGAAATCATTGCTTGTCACAACTTTCCTATCGCCAAGAGTTATATATACATCTTGATAACCAAAGAAGAATGAAATTTTATACTGAGTAAGCTAAAGCCGACCTAAAGTTATTCGAGAGAAACAAAGCTCTGCTAGCTGTTTATTCTTCCAAGGTTTAATTCTCAAGACAACTTTTTATTTCCACAGGATATTTATGTAATCAAAGATCTTCGTAAATTTTTGTTGATAAAAAGTCGATCATTTAGTAAAAATACTACTGAATCCATGATATGAAACTTGATGCAATGTAAAAGAGGTTCTTTGTTAATGCAATTTCCTCAATTTCTAGGAATGGGACAATTTTGTTTTGCTCGTACCGTTTATATCATTGGCGCGAGTTCGATATTAATGCGATCAAAAGTACGACAGTAGTATTAATACTCTTGACAAACTATCGTACAAACTGGCGAATATGCTTGCGATTTTGCAAGCCGCGATAACGCAGTCAAACCGCGATCTGAGCTGCGGCCGCGAATAACGAATTGTAGTTTGTTTCGAGAACATAACTTGTTATCGCACCAATTATTATGCTGCAACCGCATCATCGATATTTTGACCGTGTTTTTCGCCAAAGTTGTTGCTAAACTTAAGTCGCGTGTACGAGATACATAAAAGTTCGCAAAAGTTTAACAATTGTACATTAACGTGAGCACTGTTACGTATTATTCCCTTTTTCTTTTTTCCTTGCCAAAGTTGTAACTTTTCGAAGCGCACAAACAGTACACTAGGTATAAAAACCTGCACCAAATCCCCATTATGTCAGGGTAAACGTAATTTCACATAGCAGTACTTATTTTGCTTCCATTCGAAGACTTAAACAATTGATTGGCTTTTCTAGTTAGGCAGATGCACTTCCGCGTGTTAGAAACTGACCGAGCGAGCGCCGGCAGTACATCACAGTGTATGGGATTTATGAGTCCAACGTTATCCTACCGAATTACCAAAGGCGATTTACGTACGTTTGTTCACTGGGACGAGATATTTCTCCGACGAGCGTCACTCAATCCTGTCGATATGTTCGATCGTTCAAAAGTATGTTACGATACTATACAGTTAGATTAGGTATATAGTATAATAAAAAGAATCTAAAAAGTGAATCGATCTCTTTTGAAACTATTTAAATTATTTAAAAAAATACAGTAAAATTGTATAATTTTTATATGCAAACATACAAGATAATCATTATAATTGTCATTACAATCAATTTTCTGTTATATTAAGCATTTATTCCTTTATTGATTTTTCCACCCTAATTATTATTACGTCGACGTTTGATCATTGACGTGAGCGCGACCCAATGGACAGGGTCATAATAGACAGGCGAATGAATGATTTATGGCAACCTGTTGTATAGCGCGCACAGGTCTAATGGGCCCTCCTTAGCACACAATTAAGCATCCATATTTAAGACGTAATGACATTGCGAAAGGAGACTATCGACTTATCTTACTCATTACCTCGTATACATCCTCGTCATAAAATTTTACTTTAATACCGTATGTTCCTTGTTTCGATTGTATTAATATCTTAAATGTTACATTAAATAAAATTAAAAATTTTCGAATAGAATATTGCTCAGTATTTCAATAATACAATCGGCTATTTACTTTCAAGAGAATTTATATTTTCTAAAAAGGATTTATATTAAATTTTTTAAATTAAATTATTTGCAGACAACATTGAAAATCTTCATCGTTAGCTTGTGAAAGTTACCAGTCGCGCGAAATAAACGTACATCACGACGTACATTAATTCGAATTGAATTAATATCACATTTATGACGGGTACGTCTGCCTGCCGCGAGGGATTTATGGCAACCTGTTGTACAGGACACGGGGATTCGGGTCGGATTCGCTTTAGTCGCGATTATGTATCCGGTTGGCCTCGAAGTGAGAGACAGGGAGAGAAGGGAAGGAGGATAGGAAGCCCGATCGTAACGGGAATAGCGTCAAAGCTCGATCATTCGTGGAGGCCGTTCCGCATTCTGCTAATTCCGGGAATTGCAGTCGCGAGATATCGAACATGCGCGCGTCCCGCTTGCACACCGCGAGGAACAGCATCCGTGGCATGGACAGCATCGACGTATCACATTGTGGTCTCTCTCTCTCTCTCTCTCTCGCACAAGTCCGGAAGATCGACCCGCTTGCTCCGGGGCGACCTCGCCTCCATCGACGAAACTTGTGTGCGCCGGTCGTTACAAAGATGCACCACTTACTCGCCGCGCGTGCAAGCGTTTCGGTGCACCTGCTAGCGAAGACGCTTAAAACGACCTCGGACGAGCGTCGGTTGTTTAGGATAAAGTGGTTACAGTAGCGATCGTAAACCTGTCGGCAATCTCCGTGTATCATGGGGCTTAAAGAGCAAACGCTCGCCTCCGGAATTGATATTTTTCTTCGGATGCGAGAAGATGAATTCTCCATAACGTTAACAGCGCAAGATTTAAAAGTATTTCATGTCGTATACTATATTACTATAAGTAGTATAAGTCAACGTAGATGAATTCGTCCCGTCGTTGCGCGAACAAAAATGTAATTCAAATTTCGCGAATTTCCGTAGGCCTGGTCTACAATGAATTATTAGTCGTTGGTCGCAAGAAATTTAACCAATCATGTTCGCTTTTCTTCTCTACAATCAACTATGATTGGCTAGATTTCTTACGATCAACGACTTACGACTCATTGTAGAACAGGCAGTACAGCGGTATTTTCGCGTCCTCGTGTATGACGTTTGTTTGTGAGAAGCACCGAAATGGAAAAGGATGTTACTTCCTACCTATCTACCTACCTACCTACCTACCGGCGTTACGCGCCGCATCGGTTTGCGTGCAACGAATTTTAATGAGAAGCCTTCGGGGGTTGCACCCGACATCATCCCTCCAACGCTTGAGAGCGGCGGGCGCGTGCACGAAAGCGAATAACTCGCAAGAATTCCTTGGAAAATTTACAGCGGCGCGTTACACACCCCCGACTGCTCTGCGCGCCCCGCGAGAGGCGCCGGATTACCGCGGGCGCGCGGAATGTAAAAGGGTTTCAATGTTTCCGCACATCCGCAACGATGACGACGGCAGAAACTCCGCGGCTTGCTCGTTGTTGCTCTTCCGCGTCTTTCGCCCCTTTCCTCCCCCCCCCCCCTAGAGCGCACGGGGAATACACGGGCCCGAGAGTAGCGGACGAATGAACGAGCAGCCGTGTGTATACACCGCCGCTGCGCTTAGGGAATACTCCATGAATCATAATGAGCGCGATATAATTCGCAATTTGTTGCGCGGAATAACGCGAATTTTACGGCGTGGACATCGACGTTGAGAGCGCGGTGATTCAATCAGCGCACGCGACCGGACACCTCTGACGCGATTTAGCCGATTAAGGGAGTTCCTCTGCTCAGGCCCGGCACAATAAGTGGCACAGGGGTTCAAGTAAAGAAAAATATTCAAATAACCATTTTATTGCCTTCTTTTTTTTGCTGTACATGGTCTAAAGTTAATAATGGCGAATATAAGAAAAAATTTGTCTACAAAGTACTAATTTCATTACTGAAATAATTTTTTTTTTAATTGAGAATAAATATTCTTCGCTAGTATACCACCCTTAGATAATTAAATACAATAATTTGAAATTCATGTTATATCATTACCACACATTTACCCTTACACTTACGTGCTGTATTACTTCGATTATTGCAAACTTTTTTTATCTTATCAATTATTTCATTCAAACGAGCAAGTGCATCGTTTCAAAAATTTAACAATACTTTTCTGGACAGCTAAGATGTATCGTTGTAAAGTTTCACTAACATCTGTTCATTATTTTTACGTTTAATACGACAATAAAAACTGAAAAATCTTGAAAATTTATCGATTCTCATAAGAACCCATGTTAATAAAATATTTAATATCTCAATAACTAGCTAGTTGAGCTTTCTAAAATTTTGAAGTCAATTTATATCACTAATTTGAACTTCTCTACAAAGTTTCATGAAAATCTGTTTATTTTGATTTAGCAGCGGAACTCCCTTAATCGCACAATGCGTGTTTTTTTTATATTTTATGAAAATCGAACGAAAGAGCTCGTTCTCTATTCGTTCGTTCAGTGACGGGTACGCGTTGAGCATTAAAAAATTAATAGATTCGATATATTACTAGGGTAAAAAATACTGGTTAACACAATTTCGGCTCTTTACAATTCTACACGGCTGTATTCCCGTGACGAGCTTCCAGCGATCTAGATTACGGCGCATAAGATTTTGGTAACAATAAATCCGACGTCGTAATTTAAATAATCACATTTCTGCGATCGATATTCCAGTATCGCTCGACTGCCACGGAACTTCGTCGAGTTGCATCGCCTTCATTCTGTATTTACCGAAAGTTTTGCTCGACTGGCGGTGAGTTATCAATTAGAACCGCCACGAAAGAGAGAGAGAGAGAGAGAGAGAGAGAGAGAGAGAGAGAGAGAGAGAGAGAGAGCTGTAGCGAGAGTGCGATAGAGACAAAGGGCATCGGGATAAAGAAGATCGAAAGAGAAAGGTGGGACGGAGACGAGAGCTATGCGCGACTCGACGGAATATTCAACCGAACGGTTGCCTAATGAAATTCGTCCGCCATTTATCCCGGACTCTTTTATCGGCTCTCTAATTTCGCGTAACTTCTCTCGACCTCTTCCTCCCGTTCTCGTTTTACACTCTGCGCTACCGGCCATTCCTCTTCTTCCTACGAGGGCCTAAACCCCCGCGTGAACGGAACTTACGAGGAAAAACTTCCACCGCTGCGTCTACTTCCAACGGTCTTTCTCTCTCTCTCTGTCTCTCATCCTTTCCGTATATCCTGTGCCAACCCTCCCCGGCCGTAACCGCCCCGGCCACCACCAAGTAAGTTTCCGACCGACAGTCAGTAACTTCATACCGCCACAAAGTACAAAAGAATGCAATCAATGAGAAACGCGAACCACGGACGCGCGGATGGAGGCATTTCCCGCGGAATTTCTGCCGATCCCGTGTGGCGGTGCAGGTTCTCGCGGGGGATGCCAAGAATAAGAGGAAGCCGGAAGGGTAAACGGAGGGGCGGAGGGAAGGGAGAAGGGAGGCAACGTGATTCGAAATTTATGGTCGTCCAGCCGACGTCGGTTAGTAAGTTTATGTCGGCAAGTTCTCTCGCCCGTCCTCTCTCCCCCGGCACCACCCAATCACCCCGCCGTGCACGAAAGCCATAATTCGAAATCCCCGAACTACCCTGCCTTCGTTAAATTTACTCGTGGAATACTCGCACGACTTCGAGACAAATATATCTCGCGAGCGACGCTAAATTCGCGTCGAATTACCGCCGACATTTTATTACGAGGAAAATTAAAAAATTTCGGAGTAATTCTAGTCTTACACTTTTAAAAAATATGATTTACGCGAAGTTTAATTAGATCATATTTTTGGAAGAGTACAGAGACTTCGAGCTTTTTCTTCTCGTCGAAGCTGAAATTTTATTAGAATTGCCACATAATAAATAAAATAAAAAATCAAAGTAGCAAGAAGATTGGACTAATTTTAATTAAGAATATTAAGAATATTCTAGAACGTTCGTCCTTGCGCTCTGCGTAGAAGAAATCAGTGTAATTAAGGTAATTTGTTTTCTTAAAAGCACGAATGAATAATTAGCTGTCGTTTATTTCTATCTTAAATAGAACAGAAATACGATAAATTAAAACCGGAACTGTATTCACTACTGTTATTACATAAGTAACTTTCGTAAAAATAAGAAGCCGCCGATAATTCAGCAGCTTTGACACGTAGTAATTACGTAGATGACGTGAATATAAAATAGGAAAGCATCACCTTCATCAGTGAGCCACTTGTCGCGAATTAATAATGAAATATAATTAACTGCCAATTACGCGCCGAATGTGACGTAATGCGGAATCCCGTAAATCAGCTTCAAAATTCACTCGGTCCTATAAAAATCTTACGTCACTGACCGGCAATCTTGACGTCACTGACGGAGCATTAATCATCGACGTCCGAGGAAGGAATTTTCTTGGTGGTCTTCAGGATTCTGCGAGAAACAAAAAAATCCTCATCGAGAGCTTCGCCGTGGAAAGAAGGCAGTAATAGCAGCAGCAGCGGCAACAGCAGCAGTAGCAACCCCGACGGAAGAAGCTGACAAAGCGGGGGAAAAAGAGCGAATGCGAGGTGGGCTGAACTTTTTACGACGTTAACCGGAAGGCGTCGGTAAACATTAATTAGTAAAATTGGCCCGGCAGTTCGTCTTGGCTCATTGGCAGGTCGGCTCGAAAATACGGCAATTTACGCTTCTCTCCTCGTTCCACCTCTCACATCCTCGCTCCTCTCTTTCTCACCGGCTATATGCCAGCGGCTACGTCGCATCGTCGAAGAAATTGACAAATTGTACTTTTAAATGATCGAGCGGCGCCGAGAGCCGAAGAAGCCCGCGCAGGCGAAGGGTTCGAGAGGTCCCCGGCGAAGTGCTCCCGGGTAGGAGGACTTTAAAATAAGGGTCAGAGTCTAACCTCGCACCCTACACTGAAGAGGAGGGAGATGACGTGAGAGGGATATCGGGAGATGTAGAAACCTCCACTTGCGGAGCACGCCTTCTTCTTTTTCGAGCACGGTGGGACTCGAAGAAAATTAAATGACGGCGGGCAAAGTTTCAACAGCTAAGTTTTAGATTAATATTGTTACGTGTCCCCTCTGCATTCTCTCTCTCTCTCTCTCTCTCTCTCTCTCTCTCTCTCTCTCTCGTAATCGCGATAAGCTACCATCGTAAGACGGAAATGGAATCCCGAAGAGAGGATTTCAAGGATCCTGCGATTGTGAATCCTTTCTTGTCTGCGACCTCACGTCAAATGTAAGAATTCTTCTCGAAATGCGATGGCAGCTGTTTTTATTTTATCCGATAGTTCAGATTTCGCTCTCACGACAATCATCCCATAAACTGATCCTTGACCCATGTTCGAGCACAGAATTTAACTCAAGCAAATTTTGACAAGTTGCAATTTCTTTCCTCCGGATATTGCGTAGAACGTTATGCATTCTGGAGTAGTCCGGCATATTATGTAGAATGATTTATTGTGCACAGAAGATATTCCTATACAAATCACTTTCACAAGTAATACGTGTTCGCAGCAATTGATAAATAGCGCAATAACCATACACACAGAAAATTTATGCTATTCTAGAAAACAATTTTTTTTTCTGGACGACACTTGTGGCAACGAGGACACTCATTGGAGAAACTGCTCTTGTACTCTGCCTACGGGATATTAACCCGAATTTTGACTGTGCTTTCGAATCACGCCCGCGAACGGCACTGCGACGAACTCGAAGCCGATCGTTAAAGTCCGAATCTCATCCGCTATTGTCCCAGTAGAGCCATAGCGCGAACTCAAGTAGAAAGCGCGATTCTAAAGTTCGTCCGGTACTTCGGTCGGAATTAGTGTTTGAATGCGGGCGTTAGCCCCATCGCGCGCCACAACGGCTCGAAACGACGATACGGTATCACGGTCACCGTCTGGACCGCTAATTATAACAAACTATCCCCGGTTCGCCAGCTATTCCCGGATTCCAAGTCTCTCGGTCAGCTTCCAGGACGAGTTACGCTAGAAACCGGCCACGGCATCAACGCTCGTGTACTCATGTTCCGCGTGAATAAACGATTAATAAAGGTTCATAAGCCATAAAGGCGCGCGCGCGTGTCCTCAATATCTTCCTTTGCAAAAATTTACTGTCAAAATTGGACAATTTGAATATAATGCACTGTTGATATAACAACATTCTACGAATATTTATGTTTAGAAAAAGGCAAGAGGCTACGAGAATCGCACCAGGCCGACGATGCGCGTCTTTAAGGAGTTAAGTGCCCCTACCTTCGCAAATCTAATATCTTTAATACGTAAACGGTTATCGCGCATAACGTTATTAACGTGAGAAGGCGTCTTGAGGTACGCCGATGCCGAGGTATCGATCGCAGTCGAGGACTCGCTGCATCTCGCGTGTTTAAAATTTACGGCCACCTCGAGAGTTTTGCTGACAAGGATTTAATCTGCGTGATTGATTGACTTGTTTAGGAAGAGCTGCGTAAGCACGGAATAGCACTCCGAGTGTAGTAGCTACTTTCCGTAATTATTAACTCCTACATTGATCATTACGAAAGTATATAATTTAGATCAGCGTAATGAAAGATTGCCTTTCAAAATGAAACAGATATATTATGTAGTACAGTTGTATTAAAAAAAACGCTTAAAGCATTTAAAAATTTTATAAATAATAAATAATTAAAGAGACAATGATTAATTGTCAAATTCGATGTATACAAACGCAATCACGTTGTGATAGCAGTCAACTTTTTCAAATTTATTTCACGATTCTTTTATATAATATTATTTTCATGTAATCATGCTGAAGAAAGACAAAGTTTAAAACGCGCATGTTTATTTTACACATTCTCCGATAGATTAAGAATAAATACAAGCTTTTTCTTTTTTAAACTTACTTTTGTTCACCTTTTGTGTTAACGTGCTCATTATTGACCGTTCTCACAATGTAAATTACAAGAGTTTAATATAGAAATACAATTTTTTCTTGTGCAAATTGACATTTTAATTTGTATTTCACGTAGTATTTTAAATAAAATAATTGATTTCCTCTCGGATATTTAACTGTCTGAGAGGAATTACCGAGTCACTCGAAAGTTTTCGAGTTCAAAAGTTATCGCAGCCGTCGATCTGTGCCGCCGCCATCGGCTGGCAAATCGGCGAATCGGCCTGGGAAATTGGAGAGGATGTCGAAGAATTATGATGCGAGACGCACGGTCCGGCGTCGCTGCTTGTCCAAGCCGATGACAAATTTGCTTTCGCCTTTCGAAAGGGTCGACAGGAAGTTACGCGGCGAGAAAGGACGACAAGGGAGAGGGGATGGAAACAGAGTTTTCAACCCTCGATTCCGTTTCTCGCCCGGCTGGAACTTTGCCACGTAGAAATCAATTGCTTTACCCGTCCTCGAAACATTGTTACGCGAACATTCGAATCACGCGACGTCGGAAGTACGGGCCTTAGTTGCAAGCAAGCTTATTCGTGAAGGTGTATGCGTGGATTAATTCTTTTAGTACAAAACTTTTCGAAAAAAATCGGCGTATAATCTCTCGCACATATTTACATTATAATCATTAAAAAATTTTTTTAGAAAAATTTTTTGACAATTTTATTCTAGGTCAAAATTTTATCTGATAACGCAATTTAAATTTAAATATAATATTTTTAGAACTGAAGAAAGGGGTATGTCTCAAATTTAAAAATACAAGTTTTTATTGCTTCCTACACGGAACTGCAATTTTGTCGTTACGAGTCATTTCAGTCTTTAGAGGGTCGTTTCAGCTATCGAAATAATTTACGATTAAGTAGAATACAGCTACTATTCTCGAGGTCGCACGTAGAATTTTTTACGCAAACGAGTTTCAACCCGCGCTTCACGTACGGCGGGAAACTGCCCGACCTCAGCAAGTCGCGAGAAAAGAGTAAAATATACATACAAGCCGTGCACGTGCACGAGAGCATTTTTCTCAACTTTCGCAAAATACGAGCTGCACCCCACTTTGGCAACTAACGTCTGGCAGGCGCCGCATTTCACTCTGTCACGTCGATATTTGTTCACCGCCGTCGTATAGCGCTTACCCCGAACGTTTCATGCTATAAGAATTCAATATCCGCTAATATAAAAGTTGTTTATAATTCATCGAGTAAAACTAAGTACTTTTCCCCTCATCTTAATCTCAAGTATTTGTGACGGAAAAATTTTGACGAGTTTTTGTGTGAAATTTGCATTTTTGTTATTTTTTTTCACTTCCCCGGGAAAACTACTTTTTACGCTTTATTGATTCTTCGAATTTCTTTACGGCATTAAGTATAAAAGTCGATAGTGGAGTTTACTATATATACGTCGCGCTCCCCCGCTTCTAATAAATCTCTTTTTAAACTACCGAAATTACGGGCCGCACGCCAACACTTTTCCTATTTCGGACGCCAGCGTGTCCTTGCAGGATATCTGAGAGAATCACGCGAGCACACGCGGTGCTAAAGTCGGAATAGCGTTATACATTATACGCGAAGACAACGCACACACTCACACCTCGCATACGCTTGTAAAAATGCCGTTGTGAATTTCGGCGCTCACTACGGAGTGTTTTGCGAGAAGTGCATTTAAGAAATTTAAGGAATATGATTCTGAGGTTTTACGCGAAACTTTGCGCGAAGAGTTCTTACGTCCCCTGCGAGTTTGTCCTACTTAACGGGAACTTTTTCCAAATTATACCAAGCTTCTCGCGCGACAGAACGCGTAATCCATTTTATACGCACACTTTTATTCTATACGTACGCTCGCGTCACCATTTCTATTTTTTTTTCAAACTTTTGCTTTTTGCGTAAAACTCAGCGAATGCGAGTAAAGTCCTTCTCTCTCAAACGCTTCCGACCGCGTCTATTACCGTTTCTAACATTTTATTAAGAGTACTCAACGCAATGTTATGTTCTTACCGACATGACGAGGAAGCTCTTACCACTCGTCAAAGAACCTTTTTGCCATTTGGATGGGACCAACGGTCACCTCATGGGTGCGTTTTAGCTTTTAAGGCCTTTTTTACGACTCGTTACGACAATGTACCTCTTGACCCTCGTCATCTCTCCGCGAGTTCTTCTCGTGCATACGATCGCAAACGTGAGTGCGAGCGAAAATCCGGCCTCTAACGTCTTAGCACTGTGAACTTCATAGGGTCGTAAGACGTGCATTCGTCCCGAATGTAATCCGAGGTGATTGAGTGGACGCATACAGGATTTTGCCCGTTTCAGTGAGACTTTCTTTTTACTCGAAGAATTTCGCAGCGTTCAAGAAACTATGCGCGCAGTTTTACATAAAGCGTAAATAAAATATTTCGCTTTTGTCTATCCATGATTAATGATATATAGACAATAAAATAAATGACATTAAATAAAAAAAAGAGAGATTCACATTTTACACATTTTCGGAATGAAGTCCTAAAATATATTTAATTAAAAAGTCGCTTATTTAATTTTTTCTGTACGAAATTAAATCATCAAATTCACGCAACGTGCTTAAATAAAATATAGAACTCATTAAACTGATAAGTTGTGCGATTGTAATAATTGTAATAACAAAATGTAAAATTTGCACTAAATTATTTAAAAATTATGCCGTGACGTTCCAGGTGAATGCCTTAGAAATTTTAAATTTTCATACTCGAATTGCAGATATAGATGTGAGACTTCGCTTGAACCACGGTGCGACAAAAAAAAAAAAACATTGCCGAGACTGTTGTAAACGTAGACGAAATACGCTCGCGAATATACATAGAGACGCTCGTGGTGCCGAAAATGCGAAACGAATAGACTCCAAGATTAAATACCGATATCGATACGGGGGAAGAGGGAGGGAATTATTCTCCGGAAAAATCTTTTCTCACCGTGGTGCGGTGTGGTCGGGAAGGTTCAAGCCTCGGGGACAAAAGGATAGCGCCCCGAAAATTGCTCGTCATCGCGGGACAAAGGATTAATGTAGTTTCGGGTTTATTGTTTTTCCTTCCCGCCAACGACGCCGTGCGGGGCGCGCACGCCGCCGTCTGTTTCGAAATTTATCGCTTAATATCGCTGGCGATCGTCGCCGCGACAGTCCGTGAGATTGTTGCGGCGGCAGAGGTGACGGGTTCCCTGAAATATTGCAAACATTGAGAAAATCGCGACGCTCGCGGAAATGGGAGAGCTCGATCTTACGTGTCTACCATTCCATTCCATTCCACCGTATACCACCGGAGAATATTGAGCCTTTCAATGCGCACAAATTGCGCCAGGCATTACAGAGGTCCTTTAAATAATCGATAATCAATCGTAATTTCCCGAAATCTCATTTCCTTTTTCGGGAAGGCAAAATTCTCCGACTCTTGGGGAAAGTATACATGCATACAGAAGAAGTATTTATGAGGCACGCGGTCGTCGTGTTGTCTGCCTGTATCTCCCAGTAGGGTATTAAATATTTTATATGCCCTCGCTCTTCGACGGGAGACGGAAGCACAGACGTAATAATACCGACGTATTTGCATCTGCTTTACAGTCCCGCTAACGCAAATGTGTTCGGCGGAGGGATATCGGGGAGCCTGACAGATTGAGTAGATACTCGCCGCGCGAGGCAAATAGATAGTATACGGTACTTACGTTGCCGGATATATAAAGCGGAAGTACACGTAAAACATCTTGGAATACGACTGCGGAAATGATGACAGCGGCGCACGATACATTTGATGCCGATAGCGTTGTACAAATAATAATTATTATACGTCACTCCTGTTTCAACGTGTAATTTAGAACGGTATTCATAGTCCGATCTTATATGTATACAAGATCATCTTAGGTATGATCTTGAGACGCTGTTATTGCATTGGTTGAATGGAGTCTGCTCGTGACTAGACTTAAGCCAATCTTGAGCTTAAGAATATCGGCCTTGGTGGAATAAATTAAACAGCCGGCGAGTTACGTGGGCAACAGTTGTTCTTTTCGATGAGTGTTCCGCGTATACGTTGTATTTATCTTCCCTCGGCACACATACTTCAACACCGCGCTTTCCGCGTAGGTATCATGCGTCACAATTTCCAAATAATTTGCTAGAAACATATCGCCGTGCACGGAAAGACGGTTGGACCAAAAAGACATTTATCCGCGCGGAGAGGCGCGGGAGTGACTGCTCGCGTTCTACCGGATGCAAGCTGAAAGCATAACGTACGTGTGCGCCGTTGCCAGGAGCTCTCTTGATTTATAGTGGTTACAAATGCGCGGACGTATACGTGGAAATGATATATAATTTATAGTGTAATTTCGCGCGGCGCGCCTTTAACTCGTCTGTCGTCGTGCGATGTGTCTACATTGAACCTCAGCAGCAAAATAATGCCAGACGAAACGCCCGACGACGAGTAATCATACGCGTCGACAAACATTGTCTAATTTTCAATTAAGACCTAGTGCTTTACTAGTTTAGACGACTCTCTCGGGCAATATAATCTTGCGTCGGCCTTCACCGCTGGTCGAATTACAATCGTACTTTAAATGCCGAATACAAAAAGTGACGCACAGACAAAATTGATAAATATTCTTAATATTTATAATTATCTCAGAGAAGTCATGTTGCCAAAATGGAGAAATTTTCTTGTCAATTTCGATTCAGTCGCAAACAGTGAACGAAATGCAAAGATATACGATTCTCATTAGGAGACACGTTGAAATGTACAAATATTTTCTCACGAGCTGTGTCACACACCGTACGTACGTGAAATCGTCCAATTAACGAACGGGCTTTGAAATACGCGAAAGTCTGCGGCTCTGCCGGTTCTTCCCAAGCGAGATGGTCGATCCTATTTTGCTTTGGGAGCGTAAATGCGCCAATACCTCGTAAACGCGACTGGATGCTTGTACCATCGTGTACCGTACGTGTAAATATGTACGAGTTAATGAAACACAGGTGCAATTGTATGCAAATTGGACGCCCGGGAGCAAATGCGCGCGCGTGAGGAGAGGAGATAGAGAGAGAGCCAGCCAGCTAGCCAGCCATGAATACCAGTTTCGAGTCTCGAGATTGTTGTAGATCAGAGGCATTGGATATGATAGTACAACGGAGGATAGTCTAAATTTAACTGTCAGACTGCTTAAGTGTTCACTTAACTCGCCCTTTCCGCTGTTATCCGCCTTACGCGTTGCTCTCAACTCTCTGAGTGAGTGAGTGAGTGAGCGAGTGAGCGAGCGAGTGAGTGAGTGAGTTAGTGAGAGAGAGAGAGAGAAAGAGAGAGCCTGCAGCATGAGGAGTGTCCCTTTTGTTGTCGGTTTCCTTGCCTGTTGCCCCAGTTGGTTATGATAGCCTTACAGGGTCTGAACCGAGACGCATTTCGGAGCAGTTTTCGTATCATGCTTTGGGATTTTAATCAAAAACATTATAACGAAAAAAATTACATAGTAATAAATGTGTGTGAAGAATATTGTGAAGATTTGTAGTAATAATAACAACAATAATAATAATGATAATAATCGTTAAAATGATATATGTGTATATATATATATATATATATATATATATATATAATATATATAATATACAATTTACATTAAATTTAGATCTTGAGCTGTCATATTAAATCAAATGTTGTAAATTTTACAATTTTAATTTTATTCATCTTAATTTTTTATATTTAACTTTATAAAACAATTTAAAATATAAAATTGCAATTAGAATAAAAAAAAAAACACAATTTTTAATTAAAAAAAATGTGACATGTGTATGTCATATCGTTCTTTAAAGAATTAAGTTCTTGTCAGACATTTCAATGAAAAATTTTAGTCTTAAAGGCGTTTTACAGCAAACTTGCACTTTCACATAAGATAATTCGATTCGACAACCTTTCCGATCTCACCGTATTCGATTATCCGGGCTGTTTATGTTACGATCGAGCAGTTTGCGCGCGAAATTTTCAACCGAGTCCCGACGATACGCGAAAAGAGTATATGAAAGAGCGAAGGCGCAAGTGAAGGTGGAAGATAATGACACGCGATTGGTATTCGAACGAACGATATCAGCCTAACGCCACATCCAAAGTATACTGCGAGCAAAAGAAAACGACGAGGTTCCTCTTCTTTCGAAGAGAGAGGAGTTGCGAGACAGAGCTTATCCTTTTTACCGTGGAATACGCCCGGATCTCTCAGACAACCTCCCCTCCCCTCCCCCTCCCGTACCATTTCGTAAAGTCATCTATTTGCGGGATTAACGTACCACGGATACCAACTTCCTGCTAGGTAAGCAGAGGAAACTTTCCAAAGACGCGAAGAGGAGGTGGTTAGGTAAGCAGGGAAAAGAGATGGTTAGAAGAGGAGCAGAGCTGCCAACGCGAACGGAAAGGAAAAGAAGAGACCGGTGAAAGCTCAGGCTCGAACGAAAATTAGTTTCACTTTTTCCCGCATTTCTCCCTTGCCCGTCCGCTCCGCCAGTGCGCATCCCTCTCGTCGCCCATCCTCACACCCTATTCCTCGCGAAACCTCCCGCTTCGGCGAGCGCCTTCATTCAGCGGCCGCTTCTGTCCGCGGAAACATAATCTTCTCTTCGAAATTGCTTAGAACCCTTGGGGCATTAAACTACAGCTACCAACGCCTAAGATGACATTGCATGAATATTTAGTGCGCTGGCAAGGTGCACTTCTAAACGATGCTGCGGATAAATTAGACGCGTTATTCATTTTAGTCCGGCCAGAATAATTTGACGTTCGAGAAACAAAAAAGATTTTATCAAAAAAAAAATTCACTTGAAAACTAAATATAACGACAATACCGAACCATTTATTAAACTCTTAATCACCTGATAGCTGACGGCTGCTCAAACAAAGGCTGTATCACTTAAAAGACGGATACACAAGTTTGTACCCAAGTAAGTGATTTGTTGCGCGTGACAATTAAAGGATTAAGAATTGACTTCAGCTAATACCATACTAATTCACGTCTGTTGATAACGAAAATTATAATGAGTTTCAAACAATATGCGATGTCTTGATAAGAGTCAGGAACTATAATACAAGATACGTAGGGTGCGTAAAGGCGTTTCTCCCCCTTTGAATTCATCCGATGAAGAGATTTTCAGGACGCACGAGGGAGTGGAGGGTTCATAGCGAGCCAAGGGTTGAAAGCCGACGGCGAGAAAGTCGAATCGAATCGAATCCGCCGTGGAGTCCGCCGCGTTAACGGAGCACAATACGGCGGCGCTTCGTTTCCCAATAAAACCCCGTCAGTTTATACACAGTCTGTGGCAAATACGTGCAATTATCATATAAAAGGATCAACTGCGCGACGGGGGGAAGAAAGCTTATATAGTAGCCCCATTATACGGGGCGGAGTGCACGAAAGGAATCGTGGCGAGTTCTCCTCGCGGTGAATGGGCGGAGAAGGAAAGGCGAAGAGGCCAAGGAAGAGAGAGCCTGTGCACGTGTATTGATCCGTCATCGTCCGCTCCGCGGCCCTTTTCGAATTTTAGATCAGCGGGAATCCTATGCAAACTCCCATCTCTATCCTTACCGCGTATTTGACTCGACGGAGGAAGAGAGAGAGAGAGAGGGAGGAAGAGAGAGAAAGAGAAAGAGAGAGGGGGAGGTGGAAGCGACAGTAGGATTCCGAAAGACTGGATGAGCTCGATCGACTCGATCGGAGACAGGTTTGTCTTTAATGGCCGTTTGCGAATGACGCGAAGCTACCCAGATTGAAACCGGCACCGTACACCCCAGAGAACGACGTTGCTCTGTCTCGGCTGGCCTATATTGCTACTTCCGATTTTCCGCTCGGTCGCTCGAGCGTCCCGAGGAGGAGCCGCGAGCTCCCACCGAAGAATCTTCTCGTGTCGTTCGTTGCTTAGGCCCTCGCTGATGTCTCCGCGTTTGTATTTCGTATACGCTTTTCTTACAATTCACATCTTTCTCATCGTCGTTTCTAGAAAATATATAGTTTTTATGGAAAATTTAACGTAATTTATGTTTTTATAGAACTAATAGACGTAAAAACGCAGTTTTTCGCGAATTTTTCAATTAACTTTAATTAAATAAGTGTTCATGAACTCAGGCATGAACTCACTTTTGTGAAACTTCTATGACAATATTATATTATGTAGATTGTTAATTTCGCTGTAGTCTTATTATAGCAATCTTTTTCTTGGCGCATTTGGCCCGGCAAAGATCGCACGCGGCTTTTAAACCGCGATCGCAATTTCGATTAAACAAGCGAGATCCAATCTCTCCACGATGAAGACGGGGGGTCAGCGCGCAGGAAATCTCTTCTAAAAGATACCGCCTTAAGATTCGTTCTAAAGTAGATAGGTGCAAGAGAAATCGCGTGGAAGCCACGGGCTTAAAATTCTGATCAATTCGAGAATGCAAAGTCGAAATAGGGATCCCGTCTGGAAATTGCGGCGAGACGAAGATTTACGTTACAAGGAATAGTTACTATTAATCTTGTCAGTAAGCCCTCCATCGACGTAAAAGGTGTCGGATACAAGAACGGATAATTGTAAAATGATACCGAAAGTTTCAAATCGTCTTGATTTTTAAGAGTACGCACATATATAATTATCTCTCTGGATTTTTAAATAAAATTATATTTTCAAGAAATGGCGCGCGAATGTAACTCATTTTCGCAACTTTTCCACTGGCGCGTGAAATTTACGCATAATTAAAAAAGAATCGTGATAATGCAAAGCAAAATAATATCGAGCATTTAAGAGCTACAACCGCCGAGGTATTATCGTGCGGATTTTCCGCGAGGAAGCTTCCGTGAGAATTTCCCATAGGAGCACACTGTTCGAGGGATTACACTCGCGGTAGCTTTAATCGCCGTTTAACGCCATCCGTCCATTTATGCGAAATTATAAATTCGTAGAGTGGATATCGTGTAGAGGCGGTTAACATTGCGGCGGCATAATTCAGGCTCGACTCCCATCGCGCCGCACCGCACCGGTAGTGTGTTGTGCTATACACTAAACTTCTATGAACTCTAATATAGTAGAGTGCATTCAGAGAGTCCAGAGTTCGCGGCTATCTTAAATTGAATCTGCCGCCGATGCTATTGCGGGCTCGTGTCGGGGACTCTTGGGGGTCTGGTGCTACTTATTTCGTACCTCATGTCGTCATTTTCTCCCCTCGTGCTATTATCCCATTTCGCGAAGGAAGACTGGCGATTTTTATTTCAATCGATCGCGTTGTCAGCCTTTTCATTTCTTTGCCGCAGCCCACGTAAAGAAAGAAGGCGCGTGGGATACAAAAGTCTTATATCTTTGAAATCCGTTACTTGAAAAATTTCAATTAATTTTTTAAATAAATTTTAGACAATAAAAAAGGCAATTGAATACAAATAATAATATCTCCCATCAATGCCGTCGATTTGATGAACCAAATAGGCGATATTAATCCTAAATGAGATTGCATTCGCGGATTGAAACTTTGATTCAAATTACAAAATTCAATATTCTCATAAGTTGCAATCGGTTGTGCAATAAACTGTGTAGAAACAATCCGGAATTAATCTACGATCATGCTCAGGACATTGAATAGTTAAAACGTTACTCTAAATTCGCATCATATCATACGCACGCATAACGTACGTTTAACTTTATCTCTGCGATATATAAAAATCAATGCGCTCTGCCATACAATCAATTCCGTTTCAGGATGTAGGTACAAGAGAGGAGAGAGATACTAAAATTTTTAAGTTCACCATTACAGTATCGTAAGTAAAGAGAGCACCGTCGTATGATCCGTCCCGCTCGTCGTACCCGTTCGGGACATGGTAAATGTATCTGCGAGGACATCAATTCCGAGGTTTATGATGGTTGGTGTGAATAAAATCTGATCTAGTGTCTCTTGAATATTAATGACCCGCGGGTATACGTTGACTGCGAGGATGTGTGTGCGCGCGCCCGCGACCTGGTACCGGCGGCGTTGCCTGACGATAAACGCGTTTATGGATGCGTATCGGAGTTAGGCACTTCGTGCTCTCTGTCACGGCTCTTTCTCCCGCTTCCTTTTTATTGCGATTCCGTCGAGTCAGCCAGATGAGCGCATCGCGACTGGTCGGATCGGACGAGAGTAGACAATGTCTACTGCCGCGCGCACTCGATACGGAATAATAATGACCTGTCTGTGATACGTTGTAAAATGTCAGCTCGTTCGCGAGGGATTACGCTCGGCGGGGTCCGGATCCGGAATGGCCGATGAAACTTTTCACGCGCTCGACTTTGGATTTATGATTTCGCGAGATTTTTTTTTTTTCGGCCGTTGAATGTAAAGCGCGCGCGAGCCGCGCCGCTGAATAATTTCGGCAGCGATGAAATTTATGAAGTATCCATTAAAATTACGAGAGAGCGACCGTGTACAGACCGTGTAAAGCGGAAATCGCCGATAGAATAATGTTTTCATTTCCAGGCGAAACAATAAATAAAATTTTACCCGATACGCAAAAAACAGATAGCTTCCCTTCCCGCCTCTCCCGAAAAACCTTGTTAATTATGTTGTTAACGAGAGACGGCCATTTGGTTCGAGCCTCGATTTCGCCTCTCCTCTCTCATCAACGTAACGAATGTCAGCTTCGCGATAATCCGTATAGAAGCGGCCCCGTTGTATATCTGCCGTTTCCACGCGAGCGACAGACAGGCAAGTTTAGGATGTCTCGTCGTGTAATTGATCTGCTTAAATATCTCGAGAGGGAAGTCGCTGGGATCAGCAGATTTCTCCGACGCGAGCTAGAGGACTCTAAGAAGAGACGGTCGTGGCATCAGCGTTTCCAAGCAGTTAAGGAGCTACAAGGTAGTAAGGCGAACAGGACGAAGAGGAGAGACGCGAGGAAGTGTTCAATGTGACCCTCTTTTCCAAGTGAGCTTCGAGATAGACGAACGCAGACGAGTTGCGATCGAATAGCATCGCTGTCAGTTGATCTTAGCGAGGGAGATCGAAAGAGAACTTCGGGGCGGGGATGAGAGGTCGTTGGATAAAACGAGCCACATACGTCACTAGGCGACAGTATGCCACTCATATCGATTTAACTTTCGCTCCGACTGCAATTCGAAGCATTCCGGGTCTGGCACCCGGAATTTCGCATAGCCTCGGTCTTGTCGTAAGTAGATAAATGCATTCGGAAGAGGCGACTGTTGAAAATTAAAATTATTCACGTAGTTTTTACGAGAAATTGTTACAATAATTTTCTCTCACAGAAATAAGTTTTATTCGCCGTAAAAACGGACATCCTTTTAGACATTTTATACCTGAAAACAATTATTTATAACTGAAACTTTGATCAGAATTAATAGTTAAATATTTTCTAAAACAATTCTTAAATAATTGATGCTTACTCTCTTTCTCTCTTTTTCTTTTAAAATCAACTGCAACTTACAGCTTTAATATTGATATTCTCAAGCGAGTTTGCGCTCGCATTAAATTTCATCTCGTATTATACAGTTATAGTCGTTCTCGCGAAATGTAAGTCGCAATTGCATCGCATGTCGGTGCATGGCTAATTATCACATAGCACGGATCGTTGATTCGCTAATAGACATTACCGCACGAACAAAGTAGGCAAGTCGAGCGTGTAACGACGCCGACAAGTTCATTGTTGCGTTGAGATTATGAAATCGGCTCGAAATCGAAGTTGAACGCGCGACCAGATATTTCCAATTACGTATCGATCAGCTTATCGTTCCATAATCCTCAATCGCGCACTCATAGACAACGTAATATCCAATTTACGAAAATCCCTTCAAAATCGATACAGCGTGTTGATTGCACGTAATCCCGTGTGATATACTGTGTCAAAAGTCCCTGGATTTTTTAAGTAATTGGAATATAAAAATAACAGAGTCAATTAATAACTTTTTATATTTTACATAATTTTAAATAATTTACTAAAATTTTCTACAATAGCAGAGATTTCATTAAAATAAGTAGCATTAAAAACAATAAACGTACTCCATCAGTTTTTGCAAAAAACTTGTCAAGTGATGATCTCTGATAAAGAAGATTTCAGCTATAGAAGTGTTTGCAAAAATAAATTACATTATCTGCAGCATTATACGTGCGATTTAATTTCTATTACCAACTTGCCGTTTTAAAGTTCTTCAGAGAAGCGAATGAGAATATATTACTTTTGAAATCCAAATGTCACATAAAGTACTCTTCTTGTATTTCGCGCACTGTGCGCTATTTGACATTCTCTAGAATCGCTTTGCTGAAGAGATGAAAATAAATATCAGCGCGATTCTCTCATTAGAATAATAAAATCTTCGCTCGTTAATCCATATTTCATTACGTATCTTCCCTAATCATCGTTTTTCATTTAAACGATTTATCATCGAATTTTTCATCGACTTATAGTTTCCATATCAAGTACTTTCTTGTAATATAGATAATATAATTATGCCATACTCGTTAAACACAAATCATTCATTCAATTTTATTGCTTCTAATTTTTCATTATTATGTTAATCCTTTTTTTACTTCCGATTAAAATTGAAATTCAGGAGTTTCTAAAGTATTATTATTTAAACGTATATTTTGATACGTATATAAAATTTAACACTCGGTTTAAATAAATATTTAAACACTTCTGCGATAAAAAAATGTTGTTTAAAAATATCGTTTCTTTACTTAAATCATAAGTTTTCATGTTCTACTACTTTTCCTGAATTTAGAAAAAATATAATTTCCACATAACAAAATTGAATAAAATATATTTAAACACCCTTTTTATGCAAATATGTAAATTTGCATTATTCAAGCATTGAAAAGTAATGAGAATTTTAACATCGCGTATGTGTCGGGGTTTGAATGCGAATAACTCAGAGCTCGAAATAGAAGACAACTCGAAAAACGAAATATGAATCGGATCGTGAAGACCGTAACTTAATTCGATGTCAAAGCGGCATTTACAAAGAGTTATATCGCGTCGGAAAAATGTCACGTACAGTTACATCGCGCATCGTGGGACTCCGATTCCACTCGTAAATAATCGGATTTTATTCGCGTTTTTATAAAACCAAATATCCCCCTGTATCTGGACCACATTCGAGCGGACGTATCGCCGTCATTTATTTATATCGTTACAGCTTCGTCATGTGCGTTTCCGTCCGAATTAATCTCTTTGTTCCCTCCTACGGAGGGTCCTTTTTAGCTGAAATGGAAAGGTGCGATGAATCGACTGCGATTCGAAGCGAGCGACTGCGTCCGCTTAATTTTAACGCAACAGCATAATTTCCTATAAAAATCCATCGCAAAAATCCCGATTCACAATCGAGCGCGTTGATATCACCGGTAACATCTGCGAATCGCCGGATGGCTCGCGTTTGCATATGCCTTTTTCCAGCCATTTCCCAGACAGCCCACGCGCGTGAAGAGAGTCGATCGAATTGCGGCGTGCATTCGGCGAAACCAGCACCGCGGTATCGCGTCGGATTTATATCCCACGACTGCATCCGCATGAGATCCGATTTCAACGTTAAAAAAAAGGGGGGAGGGGGGATTTCCATCGGCCTTGAGAGATGCTCGCGAAATTGAAGCTCCTGTCGTCGCCGGTCAATTTCGCTATCGATAATAAATTTTGATATTGGTACTAATCTATGTAGGATAAAAAGAAAATTTAATTTAAAACAAACTACTCGATAAGCTTTTATTAAATGCAATTTTGCAGGTGCGTTTTTGTATTTTAACGTTAACAGAGTAAAATGAGTCTTCAGTCAGGAAGAGCGCAGAATATTTGACGCGAGAAAACGCTAGTATAAATCAGAGAGAACAGGAAGCTCTTCGCGCTCTCTTCGCGAGTTTTGCAATTAATTTTAAATTGGTAGCCACGGGAGTTGGAAGGGAAAAAGAGAGGGGAGGGGGTTACAATGGGATCCGGTTCTTCCGTGCTATTGTCCTGCGGACATAGCGCGGACGTTGTACAAAATGGAATAAAGCGGACGCGGGCGAAGAGGAGAATGACCGTTTTAAAGCGGTTAGAACATTTCGCGAGGGCGCGCGTGCGGAAAGTCTAGAATGCATATTGTTGCAATTTAATTTAATTGGAATGACGTTATATTAACGTATGATAAAGCGCACGTATGACTTTCGGTGTATTCTCGAGTGATGTAAAAAAAGGGGGGAGGAGAGAAGAAAAAAACTATGCAAGGAAGTTTTAAGATTCGCGAAATATGGGAACGATTTAATCTAAGATAACGGCACGTCTTTGAAAATCGGTACATCTCGCACGAATGAAGAAACGAACATTCGAAATACACGAACGTGATTCCTGCCGTAAACTCGCGTTACTCTTCAGTCGCAGTTGATTGCGCGATGGACGTTAAAACAATTTCGTGTATTGGCATTTTTGTGTTTTCCGATTTTGTGAAATCCCGATCGTTTGCGGAGGGCACATTCACGTTCGGTGCGGGACCTAACTTTATCTGGCAACTACTGGCGAGTAACGCTCTCTCGTATTTTATTGAATTTCGCGAGCGAGAGCAAAGAAAAGTCCGAGTAACGTCGGGGAAAACGAATATCCTTCGAAAACGTACAAGATCGTTGCGCGGCGGAAAATCGAAAGACTGGGATATTCGTCAGGATGAGGAAGAACAAACGAGAAAGAGGCCAAGAGGAAGAACAACAAGGCTGCAATTAAGTCTTATCGTACTGCTCCGCGTGATGTTCGCCGTTATCATTTACGCGGCTTACATGCTTCTTCCGTTCTAATCCCCCTGCCGCGATACGACCCTCCTTTGTTCCGAGGCTTCAAATAATTATCAGCCATAACTCATAGCTACTATCGATGGATCCGCGGGAAAAGTTTTGCCTCGGGAAATATTTGCTGCCGTGTAGACAAAAATTGATCGAATTGGAAAATCCGGGAATCGTAATATTACAATAAAATTCTCACAGAAGCAAGAGAAAAAAAAGAAAGAGAATATTATAAATTAAATATTCAAATTATATACTGTAAGTTGTATTTAAAAAATTGTCCTCCAAATTTTATAATTCACTGATTTATAAAAAAAAATATATAAATACATATAATTTATATATGGGCGGAGAGAATTTTCTCACAAAATTTTCTCTGAAAATCATTATAGTCGCAGGATAACATTTTATATAATATAAGAATTTTATGATTTTATATAATTTTTTCTAATTTATTAATATCTACTACATACAATTTAACACAGTAAATAAAATATAAAATCTGTTTCATTATTTATACAAAAATGTATAAAGAAATTTCAATTTTCAAATATGTTAAACAGTCTATGATTCTTAATTGTTTTAAACAAAATAACTATCAAGCAGCGGTAAACATATACACTATAATTTTGCGGCATGGTAAATTTATCGACGTGCTGTATCATAAAGATAATATATAGATATTTATAATCTTGAATAAATTGTCAAGTTATTCCAAGTTTATCATAACACATAGTAAAATTTGTAGTAAATCTTGCGATAAAATATAACCCCCCCAAAATTCTCTCCACGTATACGCTTGAAAACTTCTTCCGTGCGGTTCATCAGACTAATCCATTTTTCAATCGGAACTAATTTTACTAGTCGAATACAGTTTCGAGGAAGAAAAGGAGAACGGCAAAGAGGGAGAACAATCTGTTATGGTACCTTACTATTTCGAGCATCCCTCGAACACGACACGGCGTGTTACTTATCAAGGTGATGCAAGTTGTATCAAGGCAAATGGTTCGGTATATTCGCAACGATGCAAAATGACGTATTGTTTTTCTCCGTCTCGGATACACTTTCCACGCGAGAAAAATCAAGCGACGTTGCGCAAAAGCGTTTACGCGAGGCGAATGAAGGCGCGGCAAATCGCGGGGCAGATTTAGTGTGATCTTCGCACGGCTATTGCCATGCGAGTAAAAGGGTTAGCCAGAGATAAGCGCAGCTCTCGGATAACGACTTTCTCGAACACTGCCGGTGAAAGGTGGACCGATAAGCCACGGTGATAAGCCAGACGAGGTCGCGTATGCGTATCAAGGCAAGGTTTTTTCTTTCGCTTTTCTTTTTCCTCCTTTATAGAAAACGCGGATTTACCGCGTTATATTTTTTGCGTGCACACGAACGGTATGCGAGTCGCGAGAATAGATCGTAAACGAATTCCGATGCACAAATCACAACGACATGTAAATAGGTGGGCCATTTACAAAGCGGCGGATCGTAAGCATACAGGGCGCGCTTGCTGGTGTATTTGCGGAAACGTAGAATATTTGTATTCGTAGAGAATTATATTTGCGCGCTCGTATAAAATATCTTGAATACAATCGTTAGCGTGTATAGACCATTTGCGCTGTGTCCGATGGCCGATTAAAATTGCCAATTGGACACCTGCGTGCCATTATTAGACAAAGGTCGTTTTAGTTTAACCTTTCTCCTATTTACTAGTTCCCAATCCTAAAATTGTGCAGATTGCAAAGATCGAGTAACAATACAGAAGTTCATAAAAAAATTAATAGCTTAGCAATAATAACTCACTCTAACAAGAATAAGCAAGTATATATATATATATATATATAGAGTCAAAGACGGTTGTAAAGTGTTTGTGAATTAAAAACAGCTTTTTAAGATAATTGCTATAAAATTAATAATACAAATTAAGTCCACAGTTAGAGACGTCAGAAACAAAAGGGCTAATTTTACGCGCGGCGGAAAAGCTTACACACGAGTAACATGAATTTAATTTGTTACATTGTTCGCGTGTGTATTCGAAGTAGAGCGCGCGCGATCGATATACGGGCGATAGACGGTGATTTAAAATAATGTTGGGGCGCAGCTTTACTACGAACTCACGTAAATTCGAATTTAGAAGTGGACGTTTGCCAAACTGCAGTTTGCGAATGTACGTAAATGCGTACGCTCGTACGATATTTACGGGGGGCTGCGGTTCGCCTGCTAAAACACGGAGTAGAATAACGTCGTTGGACAGTTGGAATATAAATAAAAATTAATCCGGAACATGCGCCGGTGAAACAAGCTGCCCTCGAGCCAAGCATAATCTACGACTTATTATCAAAGGTTAAAAATTGCATTTGTAAAAATTCAATTTCAATTCTGTCCAGTCTCGTTTTCTATGAATATTTGGCTTCAATTACCTTCAATTATGTTACAAAGAGAAAATGATTTTTTAAAAAGTATGCGGATTTCTTTAAAATAAAAATCCTAAAATAAAAACATTGAAAATTGTAAATTTTTCAGATTCTAAGCAATTAACAGCCAATAATAGTTTTGCATAAAGTTTACATGACCTATAATTTACACATACCATTCTATCTTATTAATTTCTATAAATCAAAGGATTTTTATTATTTAACTGATGTTTTTCTTAAAATTATGTAAAAAATGCTAGTCACAAAGTTCAATATGTTACGTTTAACTCTAATCCTACACCTGGGGTAAAGTAAACCCCACTGGTTTTTGGCTTTAGTTTTAGAGTTAGTCTTTTGCTTAGCTTCATAAATTTATTCACTGTTTTAAAATTTAAATTGCCCGAAAACAACTATTGGACATTATTTTTAGAAATTTGAGAAATGTTAAAAAATTTTTTTGACGCAAAATGTTTGATAATATACGAGTAATAACCATTTAAAGAGACTGAGGTGTATTACATCCCTTGTGTAGAATACTGAATTATTTGATAGTGTATAGAATTAGGGTTAATACTCACAAAAAGATAAAACTTGAAAAATATTCTATACGCTTTAATATTGCTCTGTTAATATATTTTCTACTTATCTTCATAAATTTTGATGTTGATATAAGTACTTCATTATTTTATTGCCAGAGAATTATTTTTGATATAACATGTTACAAATTCAAATTATCAAATATTTTAATATAATTAATACATAACTATTTATGTATTTCTGAAATAATTTAAATAAGTTTTTCCGTGACAAAATATTCATTAAATGTTGTCATTTTATTTTCAATATTTTCAAGTAATGCAAAATTAATAAATAGATAAATATAGAAGGTAAAGATAAATTGGTACATTATAGGAACAAATATAATTGATAGTTATTTAAAATTTTCACGAAATAAATTAGATTGTATACACAAAATATTTTCTCTTCTTTTATTTCTGTTTGTAACATACGCATTGAAAAAATTATTAATTACTGTCTTTTTACTTCAATTTGTGTAAAATTTAATCCTGATAAGAAAGCAAAATTCTAAATTCTATTAAAGGGATATTAAAAAAATAAAACAATAACACATAAATATTTACAATATTCCTCTATCATATTTTACAGACATTAATTTATTTCTTTTTTCATAAATGCATACAAAGTAAATTAAATACATAGTTAAATATTAGCTTTTTTCGACTAACTTATATATTTTAGAAGAAAATGATTATAAACAATTTTACGAATAATAAATAAGTAAAATACTTACCTCATGATTGCTTCACCGCCGCCGTCGCTTAATGCTTCCCAGGCCTGCTTCTGCTCTCAGGTTCTTCTTGTCCCTTCACATGGCAATCACAAAACACTCGCGAAAACACAGTTAATTACATTGTGCGGCACTCGATGTTAATCACAGGCGACGCAATATACTTTATTACTTTATAACGGAAGAGCAACGTGGAAATGGTTAACGGTATGGACAATCTAAAACGGCAGGGAATTTTAACGAGTTATCGATGTAAACTCGACGAATTTGCATGCTTGACAAATATCAAAGCAGAAGATTAATTGCTACTGCAGTTACTAATTAAGTGCGAATCACAAAGCTGTTCGATTCGGGTTCGATCTATTCTGTATTCGCCAATCGATGGATTGAACTGTCAGAAATTACAGAATCGAAATTCCATCGTTATGCATTACGGCTTTTCGTTATTTCAATTGCTCGAGACGGTAATCCGTGTATCATTCTGCCCTATTATTATCACAAATATCGTGATGCAACAATTCAGTTTCTATTTTCGGTATAATAAATCACGCGAAATATTTGCTTCATTAAAGCGTCTATTCAATATAAATAATTACAAGTTATCAATCGTTAAAGATTACTAATCACCCAGGTCGATATTTATGAAAAAAATTTTCGTTGAGAATAGTCAAATTTTTTTAACATCTATCGCGGTCACATCTCGAAAAATAATATGACAGCACACAGAATGGTTCACGACGCAACTTATCGGTTCGACTTTCATTGTGTAAATGTTAGCACAGTGACTTTGTATAAACAATAATGCTGTCACAAAAAACAAATGTCGAGCACCATCGCCGTTACGAAATAAACACACGCCGGCTATTATGTTCCTTATTTTTCATACCGAATGATAGATATATGTATATTACGCGGATTTTCATTATTCAAAATCACTCGGTAAATTCATCTCTATTATTCCGCGTTTTCAATATAAAAAAATAAATATATCTGAAATATATGTAAAGATATAACAAAATAATATCAGACTACATTTAAATCAACGAAAAATTTAAAGTACCAGATACTACCGAATTCAGCGATATTAAGAAAGTAATCGCAAGATTAAAAAAAAAATATATATATATTGTAATTAAAAATATTGTAAGTACAAAACAAATGATTATACGCTTTATTACATAATTAAGTTTTACAAAATTTAGTCATTTCTGTTTCTAAAGATTTTTAAAATTGATTATTATGAATCAATAATGAGAAGGTAATGCACTCTTCAAAGAAGTTTATCGTGCGAAAGAAATGACAAGCGATCCGATATTCATAAAGTTTCCATATTAATGTGCTTGCCATTGCACGTGCAATATATACCCGCTCTCGATCACTCGAAACAACCCTCGAGTGCGCTCGTACTCTGGATGAACAGTAGACTCGAATGTAAACGAAGCCACCCTCGATGCGGCGCGTCGCGACGCGGCGCATTTCGCGAGCAAGCAGGAGCGCGTGTTCACCCGGGATATATCTCTACGGAAGGACAGAATTGTGTATTGTTCAGCAGTAAAAAGCGGAAGAGGCGCGGGGTGCGGATGGCGGTCGTATAAAATCCAGGAGGAACGACGACATCGAAGGGGAAAGAGAGAGAGAGAGAGAGAGAAAGAGAAAGAGAGAGACGGAGGAAGAGAGGAGGAAGAGCAAGGAATAAAGTGCAGGAACGTTCAGCAGCGACGTTCTGGCGTTAACCGTTGGCGATCGTGTGTGTTTTTACGCCGGCAGGAGCGTCGGTTATAAAACACTGTGTGTACGATGGGACGCCACCACCGGGGACTGCCACCAACGCCGTTTGTTTGTTGCGTGGCACGAGAAAGAACAGAATGAACGGAGAGGAACGGAGAGAAGGCGTTGCGGTTTCAAGAAATCGTGCCGATACTTTCCTTGCCTATTATTCGTCAACGCTCTTGTCGCGTTTTTGTCGCGTGACGATAGCAGTATCGAGAACAACGGGCCTCGGAATTGCGATATTAAAGAACGATGACGCAGATCATTCAGGAGACGGGGATTGATTTTCATTTGACCGCTCCTCGGTTCGTCGCCGAAAGGAGTGCGACGTGACCGATTCTTACTCTAGCATAATTTTAATTTAGCAGCTTGTGCTAAGTTTGAAACGAGATAGACGTATTGAAGGAAAACATTGCTGTTTTTGGATATGCAACTTAATGGAAATATTAAAATAAAACTAGAGCAAAATAACGATATAAGACGATTATTAAGTTATGAAATATAATGTAATATCATTTATAATTAATATTCAATCACATCGTATATTCTTGCTGCAGTATGTGATAATGCTGGTCTATCTACTTATGATATTAAAAGAAACATTTGCGCGATCAACGAGTTTAAATTTCGTTTAAAAAAAGATAGAAACTTCATTCTCGATAATGCCAGGTTCAAACGACCGGAAGTATCGGATTCGGATCGAACATTTCCCACAAGAGGAGAGATTCTTTTCGTCGATGTGCAAACGTTCACCATCCATCGCAGATACGATGCGAGCCACGAATGTTCTTATCTCTCTTCACGGCGATTATCTTAACTACTCGCGATCACGTGTGACGTCGTGGCAGCGTCGACGAGTGTCGTTTACCGGAGATGCTGTGTGTGTCTCGCGGTGACTGTCCGCTCGTGAGGAAAGAATCGCGCAAGAAACGCGCGCGTCGATTTTCTTTCTGCGATCATGGATTACCCCCTTTATCCGCCGTTTCTTTTTTGCCCTTCGGGCAAACCTTGGGGACTTAATCATTGGTTGACGTTCCAAAAAGATTGATAGAAACTAAAATTTATTGACTTGAATTCCTAACATAAATTCCCGGTTGATATTATTTTTCCAAAGATTAAATTCAAATTTGAGGACGAAGAGTGGCAATTTTCACAGAATAATTCTAATCCAATAGATATCTGTTTAATTGGAGAGAGTTAAACTGTACAATTATTCCATAGAATCGCGAGAAAATTAATAATCGCTTATCGAAAATTAATTCACTAGATTTGTCCGGTAATTTACAAGGTCCTTGAGGATCCTCGCGTGACAGAAATATGAGCATTTAATTTTCACATCTCGTCACGTATTTCTGGTGGCGTTACACTCCACGTTAGATGTTTCGTCGGCTACATAATTACCTTGCAAACCACGCTCGCGCGAATAGCAAAGTTTCCAAGGGTAAAACGGGATAAATAGAGAGAAAGAGAGAGAGAGAGAGAGAGAGAGAGAGAGAGAGAGAGAGAGAGAGAGAGAGAGAGAGAGAGAGAGAGAGAGAGAAGAGGAGAGAAAGCGAAGCGGGCACAAATGAAGGGGATGTTGAGAAAGTTCGCTGATGATTTTCCAGAGAGCGTAATCAGGCGATCTGCAGGCACGCGGGCGTTGTTCGTATCGATAAAACGACCGCGAGGGATAGCCTATCCAGGGAAATGTGTGTGCGTTACGTGAAAATGGAACGTGGCGCGCAAACGCGCAGCAACAATACGGCCGCGACCACATCGGACGGATCCTAATGACGTTGCCGGCTTTAGACCGGGATAACCGTAATGGTTTTATACATTTCACTTATACCCCTCGTGATTTAAACGCCTTCTGGGCTTCCAAACGGTATAAATATATGTCTCGTTCTACATCAAGGCGATAAAGAACATTCGTTATTGTTATTCCTATTGGAAGACGTAAATATACATTTTGCGAAGGAAAGAATTGTTCTTTCAGATCTGCAGACTTTCTCCCGCTAAATAAAACTGTTTCAGGATAACTAAGAGTTTTATGCCTTCAGCGAATAACACATAATTTTTTTACACATTTAATTGATGTCTGTCAGTTTATTGTAACTTTATGTTAAATAAATAATTACCGCTTTTCCGATTCATCATCGAGTGCACCAAAATTGTGTCATAATTACCCCGATTGACGACCACGTTGCATTTGACAAGAAACGGGAGTTAGAGCAATAATTATAGAACGATTAAAGTTTGCAAAAGATTGCGCCGCTTAATTAGAGATTCCCTTTTGTTTTGTCGGGGACGAGCCACGTTAGTACTGCAAAAGTCCTCGCAAAAGGCCTGTCGTGAATAGATTTTTCTCGTCGCCGCGACGAAGAAGGAACGCAGCTGGCCCGACGCGCTCAGCGCGGCGCGGCGTAAAAAAGCGACGCGCAAGAAGCACCGGTAACAACTGTCGACCATTGTATCCGCATTAGGTGGCTGCCGACGCCTCCAGGAACGTCGAGCGGCGGTTGGCGTTGGAGGATAGCTGAGTCGTATTTCATAGCTCGCTCGGTCCTTTCTGCGAGAAATGCCAGGTCCCCTTCTCCCCGAACCAACCCCCCTTGCCGTCGCTTCGCCTCGCGAATTCACCTTCCCTCCCACCCTGCCACTCCATTCGGGCGTCTTTTCTTGACGATCGTGCGTTGCGAAGCGGAAGCGTAAGAAAGCGCGTTCGAGACTGCAATACACCGAGAAGGCGCGAGGAAGTTTTAAGAAAGACGAAAAGTACGGTCCGGTTACGAATTCCAACAATGGCTTACTTGATTACGTCCCGAAATACGTACTGTGGTACAAATATTGATACTGATCATTGCGAAAAGTATGAAATTTTTGTTTAAATATAAGGATTATTAATTTAGTTAATTGGAGGTAGGGTATTTTCATTTTTTGCAAATGACAAAAATGTTATCATGTGGGATATAATTATAAAAATGTAAGTTGTTTGGTTATCGAATTTTATTTTTTAAAATTTAGTTTAGTTCTTTGTTGAACATGGCTCATCGATTTTTCAGAGTAACAAACGAATGTCAACCAAGCGGGATAAAGGATCCTCTTTAATTTCGTTACGCGTTGGATTAACAATGGAAACGATGGCTGAGGACACGGTTCGATTACAACGTTTGACTTGCAGAAGCTGCCGAGTAAACGGCCGGGCGAATCGTTCTAATGGGAATGAACACGAAAAGTGGGGGGGGGGGGGACGAGACGTTGCAAGATAACGTAGCGTGGTGAAACTAGAGTTTCAAAAAGAGGATCGGTGGACAAAGTAGGTGTACGAACGAAACTCCGAGGGACGAGCGAGCGAGCGAGCGAGCGAGCGAGCGAACGAGAAAATGAGAAAGAGAAGGGGTGGGGGAAAAAAGTAATTAATTTCGTCACGCCCGATTCTATTTGCTCGGGCGTCGCTTCCAATCCCGCATATCCGTCAACGTGCGTCCGCCAAATTATTCGATGCGGTCGCGGTAAAAGCGTTCCCGTTCCGCACGCGGCGAAATTAAAGTCGGAGCTCCGGTCGGATTTAATAGCCGGCCGATTGTCGCGGGTCGCGGCACGGACGGTACGGTATTTGATCGTGGAATACATCTAAATTCAATTAAACTGCTTCTTCGAAGCACTCTCGATATTTCAATTTTAAATAACTCGTTGGCGCACTTGCGCACGCAGGCTCTGCTGCTCCGCTTTCGAGCCCTCGTTCTGAAAAGTTTTCATCGAGATTGCTGATATCGACGCCACATCGGCGTTACGCGTCGTATATCATCTTTTAAATGACAAGGCAAGGATGGCAGTGATTAAAAGTGAGTTCTCTGAAATTTTCCAAGTTTCTATAGTTATTCTTAAATAACTATACTATATAACCGCAAGTAAGAAATGAGTTCAAACTATATATATGTACATGTAAGTTCGACATTAAAAATATTTTATTAAAATGTTAATATCGAGTGCGTTTCGATCCGTTTCTGTTCTACGAATATGTAAAAAAAAAAAAACCTGAATGTATTTATATACGTATATAATTGTTATATACGACAAACAAAATCGTGTGTACATATGCTGTGTACATTTGGATGTAGCTTGTTACACGGATTTAGCTGCAAGGCAGCCGGCAATAATCCGCAGTAATTACCGTTGCCTTTTGGATTTAGTGGATTAGTCCGCGTCAGCCGTGGCAGAAGTTGTGTCATCTGCTGAAAAATTAAACGTGAATTGCGTTAATTGGTGACGTTGGATCGATCGGTCGTTCATATCGCGTTTGCAGAAACGGACTTCGTCCGAGCTAGGTCGGCAAAATTGATCGTGCGTCGGTGGCGGTTGAAAACTTGGACTAATGATCATTGAGGACGCCGTTAAGACGTTTAAAAAGAACGGCCGTTATGCCGGGGATAAACCGCCGGTGGACCGGAACGAGCGTTCATTTAGATTAGCAATCTTAATACAGCAGTTATCTCCCCTTCCTTTTTCTTCCCAGCGTCCTGTTACCTCCTCCCTCTTGTCATGCCGTGAGTTTTTGTCGCGCGGGTCTTTCCTTCGTTCCTCTCTTTCGAGGCGGAATGGCGGTCTATCTAGATAAGACGTCGACTCGCTCTCTGATTTCTCGTCTTAAAAGGACTTGCCTCCGTACATTTTCAGGATACTCTTTCTTCCCTTCGATCCTCCGACGAGTAGCCACGGGGAACGACATCGGGAAATCTACGCGAAATATTTCGACTCTGTTCTCCTTTGCACCTTCCGAGATATTCTTGGCGTAGTGAGGACGATATTTAGTTTTATCCATTTTTCAAAACTCGCCTGATATAATTTCCGGAAATCTCTTTAACTTCTCTCCCGCCTTCATCTTCTCGAAGAGATGACATGAAAGACTGGGCCAGGTATCCTTCGAATCTCTCGTAGAAATTTTAGACTACTTTCTCGCTGAAAAGATTTTCAGTGTGATCTCTGATCTGGTTTCCTATTTTCAAGTTTATCTCTGTGTTCTTAAAAATGTCCTGTAAAATGTATCCTTTTGCGCTCTTATAATTTATTCCTTTAGAATCATTCTTTCAAAAATTACATATCATATTACAAATCATATATTTAAAAATACGTATGAAAAAATAGACCTAAAATATTTCTTATTTAATGTTTAAATCGGAACTACTCATGATTTATTCACAGTTGACTGATTCAACCCACGTATCGTATCTATTTGACTGAACATTCAAGAGACACGTCGACATTAGAGTAAATTTTCGTCATTCACTTAAACGTTTCTTCGACCGAATACCCGGAAATATCTCGCAAGAACGAGGAGGTAGTGTCCCGATTCCGTTGAAGATCTCGCGAGCGTGAAATTTCGTCGGCTTAAAATTTGAAATTTTTGTCGCTGCAAAACGGAATTTTTGCCGTCTCGTCTCTCTTTTGAACTCGAACGAAATTTTTCTTGGGAACTATCCTTAATTCTTACGTCACCATCGTTCCCCGCGACATTCTCCTAGAGACGGCTTTGCAAACGGCAAGACGGATGCATACGAATTTTCAAGGTTTTTAACTTTTCCGGATCCGGCACGTTTACCTATTTATGAGGAGAAAGAATATTTCTGAATTTTTCATGAGTTTTCGATGTTTCCGGGATTCTTTCGGAATTTCTTGAGCGAGAACTTGAGCGATAGCGGAAAAGTATTTAGTAAGTAACGCGTTAACTAAAAAAAATTCTTTCCTTTTGAAAACTAGTCTCAGAAAAATTAACTCATTCTCTATGTTATTTTTTCTGATCCTTTCGCAACACGCTTTCTTTCACACGCTCGCGAATAAAAGTTACGGAAGGCGCACAGAATACCTCGAGATCCTGTCGCCAGGTCTCTCTCTTTTGATCTTCTTCTTTACTTTGAGTTCTTTAATTCGTCCTTTCTTTGGTAGTCCTTTTTTTTTTATTTTCGGTACTTTGCCGGCATTAAATTCACGGTAGACGGGCGACTTCATTGAATTCGTTTAAACTGTTCTTATCGCTTACATTAGTAAGCTCTGACCCGATGATACTCTTCTCGTTAAATTATTCCCTCCCTATCTCTCTTTTGCGTCTTCGCAAATTCGCCAAAATAGAAAACCGCGAGCACTATCTCTGATCTTTTAATCCGGCTTGATTCCGAATTCTACCTCGCAACGCGTCATCAATTATTTTCCAAGTTCGGGAAAACCTCGAAGGAGTCGACTTGGCGTCCTCGCAACGTCCTCCGACCGCCGCCACGCCGAATTTATTCCTTCACGGTACTTCGTAGCGCAACCTACGGAAAACTTGGACTTCGTCCAAAAGTCTTTCGCTCCACTCTTTTTACGGTCCAGCCTTCATTTTATAATACCGAAGTCTACTGTCCGAGAGAGCGCTTCTCCATTTTCCACTGGCGCGAAGTGCCGATAAAAAACACGCGTTTCCATAAAATGCCTCCCTAGCATTGAGGCCTCCGACGTTAAAAAAGGGGGGAGTCGCGGGTCCATTCTACCGAATCTCCGAAAGAAGAGTAGTGCAGTATAGAAAACTATTCTGGAAATCTCTTTCGATCTCCGCTTAAACGTCAGGAGCGATGCGGAATGTAAATCGCTTATGCGACGCGTCCGAATTTGCACCCTGGTCCGGATGCACCCTGGGATTCGTATCGCGGATGCGCATAATTCTTTCCCCATTCGTATAAGCACGAAAGAAATCCGTTCTCGCTACCGGATTCTAGATACCTACCTCCCTTTATCGCGCCAGACCCTTCAATCTCAACCAGCAGCCGAAGAGCTTTCCGCTATGCCGAACCAACAAATCGTACCGCGACGAAGGCACTTCCGACGGTCGCACCTCGCGCACCTTGCGAAAGACCGCCGTCGCCGTCGCCGCCGCTGCCTCCATTCCGCGCGAAAAATAAATTACGGCCGCCGAGGAGAATTATTTGCAGGCTTTGTCGTACTGTCGTCACTCGTAACGTTCAATTTACTCGCCGGCATCAATCTTATTCTACTCTATTCGCTCCGGAGAGACCCGATCCTTTCGCCCCTAATCTCAGCGGCCTTAACCATTTCTTTCTACCTTCCTTTCCTCTCCCCTCGTCTACACTCTCGCCTTTGCTACAGCGAGGATCAGGGCACCATCCGGGTTTTCTTCCCGAGCTTCCTCGGTCCTCCATCTATTAGACAATATCATGTAATTGTGTCAATGTTCCTTTCGTGATTGCCCTAGCGCGCAGATTCCTCTTTATTTTCACGCTGTACCACTTCTCGCGGTACAACAAAAGTCCGCTGTAAATTAAGTCACATGGAGATGAAAGGAAGAAACGCATATGGGCAATCGATCGTTTTCTATTCGACAAATAGTATATTAAAAGCTTCAGTAATGTAACATGTTGGTGTTAAGATTCCTTACGTTAATAATGCAAGAAATGATGAAATTTAAGATTCAGGAATACAAAAGAGATTTCTTTACAAAAAAAAAAGAAGGTTCAGATTTCTATATCAGCGTTGCCTGTGTGTTATTGTGTAGCTCGTAATTATCGCACCGTTTCGCAGTGAGCTAAATTAATCTAGCTGCGATTGATTTCTTCGGGGGAAATTGTGGGGGCACCGTTTGTGGCGGGAAATTAATGACGGGGATTTAAAACGCGTAATCAAGAGCACAAGGCGGAAGACGGATCATGCGAGATGCGGGGGATACAAAGTTCTCTCCGGCTGGTCCGAGAGAACACAGGCAATGGCGGCAGGCGTATAGCCGTGATGAATCGAGGCCGCTACTTGACGCTCTTCGAATTTGTATGCCGGCCGCCGGGAGCGAAAAGAGCGACGGGTTGTTTAATAAAATATTTCACGCTGATGAATGGCCGGCGCCAAGAGTGTCCCTACAGCCCGCGCCGAAACCCACGGGGGAAGCCGCCGCACCGGCACGAGAAAAAGCCGGGCTGACAGATTTGCCCTCGCATCTCGCGGACCGTGAAATTAAGGTCACCACGAAAATTAGCACGATTAATTGAGTAATCGCTGCGGTAAAATCGCGCGGTTACCTCGCGGTGTAAAATAAGGACGATATTTTTGGCCGAGGGAAAATATATATATCTCGGCGAGAAGAATTTTCGAAGGGGAGTACTGCGCTCCGTTCGCCAAAACACGCCGATTATAGGACGCGACGTTAAAAGTTTCACGTCCGCGTGTAACAAAGCATTACGGAAATGTGTTTACTACCGTATCCATTTAACGAAGAAACTTCCTCTATCTAAGCATTACTTCGCGAAACTGCTGAACTTGCTCGCTCGTGCGAATCGCGCTCCAATTGACCCTGACGTTCGTTACATCGATGTTACTTCGCCAAACAGAAACACGTACGTTCCTCAACAATGTCGAACAAACATGTTTCACGAGGAGAACGCGGGTTTTTTTTTCACTTGAACATTTTTTACGATAGCAAAGGGACCGCGCGGCGCGCCTTCACTTACGGCGACTCGTGAGAGAGAGAGAGAGAGAGAGAGAGAGAGAGAGAGAGAGAGAGAGAGAGATAGACGGACTTGAAAGAAGACACGCGGAGAATTTTTCAAGGATAGTTAAAGTACACTTTGGGGATCTCCGATATAGCCTCTTGGTTATGTAACGTGGCACGCCGGCGCGCGTTGACGAGCTTTCGAAGACGAGCGAAGGGGCCCCGATAATGAAATTTCGATCATAATCGCATTTTTGAGCGAACGCGCTACCGGAGACGGACGCTATTTTTCTTCACCTCCGTTACTTCGATCATGGCAGTTCCGTTACACCGCCTATCCGTCACTGGCGCGACGTCTGAAGGTATAGTAAATTGTTTCGTTGCGCGCGAACGGCGAATAAAGAGAAAGAAAGAGGGAGAGGGAGAGAGAGAGAGAGAGAGAGAGCACGCCTCTGTAACGATGCAAATGCACTTCCGCCCGCGGAACTCAGCCACGTAAACAAATACGCGAAATTAAAATTCGCCGGTGAAACGAACGCGGACAGCGATTGATCGATCATCCACTTTCCATAAACGTTACTTTTTACCGAGCATTAGTCCGCCGGGGGCATCGGGGCGATCAATCACTGTAGTACACGTTTAATTTGTCATAGTGAATCGACGAGTATGTAGTCTCGCGCGCGCGTTCCCGCGCTCTCCGCGAGATTTCCTAGTTTCCAGAGAAGAAATCTCGCGAACACGATCGGTTATAACGGTAAACGTCGCGCGACGTAGCGTAGGGGTGGAACGGCGCCGATGGGGTAACGCCGAGAATTAAAAACAAAATTTCTCTCGCGTGACAACTAGGACTATCGCCGATCTTCGGGCGCGCGCAATCATCGCGGGGGATCATCGAGATCATCGAAACGATTTCACCGCGGCGGATCGCCGCCGATCAATTAATCACCCTCGTATGAATGGGATCCATCTAGCTCGGGTACGAGAAAGGGGGAGCCAGAATTGATGGCCGAGACGTATTCTTCGCGCCCTTATCCCGCGCCGTTCCGGATATTTTTCGTCTCTCGCTACCTCATTTCTCTCTCTCTCTCTCTCTCACTGTTTCTCTCTCTCTCTCTCTCTCGATATCCTCGTCCCATCCCGTAGGCGATAAGGAGCCGCCGTCGAGCTACTCGCATCTTTATATCCGATTAATGGACGCGCCCGGTTCGATCGGTTTCCTCGCAGCCGACAATTCGGCTGCGCGTTTCTCCGCCCCTAATGAATAATTTATTAAAAATTCATCACCCCCACCCCCTCCATCCCGTCGTCTGCGCCACCACTCCGCCCAAAGCGCCTCGCTGTTGCCTCGCGTTGTACTCGGAAGCTCCTTCTATCGGAACTTCTCGCGGGAATTTGCATTCACGATGAGACGGCGAAGGTAGCAAAACATCGCTACTTCGTCGAAATTGTTTCTTCTCGCGACGGACGTAACCGAACTCCGTTCTCGTCTCTCGGAGAGCGATGCGGCAAGGAACTCGAGTGTTACGCCCTGTTAAAAGTTGCGCGGTTGCAGACAAAATGGCACTGGTTATTCGCGAAACGCAGAGTTCCCAAAGCTTGATTGCTCTGGATTAAACTTCGAGACGATTACAGTGCGTAATGTAATGCATCATTAATAAATTGCACAAGTGAAAAAGTTATACTTTAAAATATAATTATACTGCTGTAATTACATAACAAAATGTTTAAATTTTAAACAAAATTCCGAGTAAGGTTAGAAAAATTTTTAATGCAGCTTTAAAATAATTATATCTTTTTATTTTTTTAATCACAAAAAAGCCACTTAAATTATAAATATTAAATTGAAGAAATTAAGAGATGAAAAATATGAACTGATGTATATAACAACTTGTCCGTAAATGATCTAGTTCATTAAAAGTGTAAAAACGTGATTAAACATATAAAACCAATTTAGACATATAAAACATAAAATAAATTCTTTATTATTATTAATTTTTTAAATAAAAACTCATGAGTCACACGAAAATGTACATGGACATGCATGCCGTATTTATTGTTAATCAATTGACGACATTTTGTATTATCAAATTAAAAAATAAAAATTAAAAAATAATCAAAGAAACAATTTTGTTAGAATTTAAATTTAAAAGTAAAATTTAAAAAGTTTTTCCTCGAGTTCAATAAAATTCCATAAAAATCCATTTCAATTTTTTTCAAGCATAAAAAGAAATTCTATGATAATTTCCCGGTTTTTCCTGATAGTAGACATATAAATAAAATTAGTAAACTTAAAATATCTTAAAGCTGCATAAGATCAAATAATTGAATACACTAGCGCATTCGAAGATTGAATTATGATTCGATACGTTGCAAAATCAAAATTCAAGGAAATTCCCAACTGGAAGTGTCTCATTAATTCTTGAATGAAAATAGATTCGAATCAATATTAGTTTTGTTATTCCAAGCACTCCCGGTGTCTCGCTATTGTACGTGAGGACGTTCCTTCCGCCGGTCGAAACTTTCTGAGAATTTACATTCGTGATGCGCTTGGCGCGTCGCAACGTGGGGTGTTCTATCGTGGGACCAAATTGCGGCTAACAAAACAACGCGAATCTACGGAAATTGTTTCCCGCTGGCCCGCCCGAGAGGCTATACACGAAAGCGTAGTTAGATACCTAAAAAGATAAGAATCTATCTGTTCAGGGGACGAAATCTAAAAAAAACCTGACCGAGAGAGAAAAGGCAGAGAATGGAGGAACAGACCTAATGTGATTCCATTCGACTCGGAGTTAATACGTTTTTACAGAGATCCTTCTTAAAAGCAGCAGTTTTCGTAACCAGAAAGACGGAACTCGACCGGACTCGAAGCTCACTCCGCGAGCTAAAACACTCGATCGGACTCGAAACGCTTCGAGTGCCGCAAGTTCTTCGAGAACGCTCATACTCTTTACGGCTCTTCTCGACCGATCCTCGAGTCTCGAATTGTCACCTTCGCGGTCGTGAAAAACCTCGAAATCGGTACAACTCGACTTTACTCGAGAGCTCGTTTAATCCCGGCCCGAGGACCGACCGACGGCGACCTTCTCTTCTCCGGCTGTATATGTTTTCACGGCGTATGACGCGAACACGATGACCGTGAACTCGATTACGTCGAGAACGTTAGATGCGGGGATCTTGGGGCTTTTCCAAGTCGTGCTTTGTGGCGTTCTCGAGTTCCCCGGCATTGTCGCGTTTTCGATGCTCCATGCATTGTCTCTCGCATTCGACTTTAATCTTACAAATACCGCGCGACAGAGGCGCGCACTGAGTTCAAGAGTTCTCGCACCGAAACAGCATCCTCAAACATGAATACGTTTTTCTTCTCTTTTGATATACAAATTTAGAATTTCAGATATTCGAGTTTAAACCGTCTTGCGCAAATAATCTAATATATATAAAAATATAATATATATTTTTAAAAAATTTCAAATAAATTTAATATTTAAGTGTAGTGATAGAGAAAAGTTTTGATATTCTTTTTTTCAAATATATTAAATAAGTGCTAGAAAAAAAGTTCAATATTAATGTGTCAATCAATAAAAGCGCAGAACTCAACACTACACGAAGAGAATTTTCTTTTAAAATTTACCCTCAAAATCGGATAATTGTGGGATGATGTATGACCTCGAGAAATTTTACTATGCTTTTTAGTAAAATTTATTATACTTTCAGTAAATTTTACGGAAAGTATATAGTTAAAATTCCTCGAGGTCAGACATTATCCCACAATTACCAAATTTTGAGGGTAAATTAAAAAAAAAAAATTCTCTCCATGCGTAATAATAAACAATTTCTCAGGAAAAAAATTATATAAAAGCAACTTTAAAAAGATTAGATCTTTTTCAGAAAAGTAACCCGACAAAAAAAAAACAGATATGTTCAGGCTCACATATTTCGTGTTCCCGTAAATCGAATGGAGAGAATTTCTAGAGAGATATCAAGGAAACGTTCACGTGGAACGTTTCTAGACGTCGACTATGAAATCAAAAGGATATTGTGCCGCGCGTTATAAAGCATATAATCTGAAACAGAAGTAGTTTGCGTCATGTCATGTGAGGAATTTCGATCGCGAACAAGTAATGCGACGGCTTTTCGTGCAATTTTATTTCACGCGGAACAATAGGATCCACGTATAACGTGAAATATTCTAAGTATGCCCGGAGAAAAGTTAAAGTACCGTCCCGACAAGGAGGAGCGGAAGGAGGCTGTAACGCGACGGTATCGTTGTAACGGAGAGCGGGACACGGAAGAAGGAATGGCGGACGATACGCGATTTGAGAGAGCGAAGGTGGACGACGCCGCGCCGGGGCGCGCTCGGTAACCAAGATTTACATTTTTCCGCGGAAATAGGTTTTGCGATAAAAGGATTTGGAATAAAATTTAACTCGGCTGGTACGCTGGCCGGCTAGCTCCGGGTAGCTAGGTATTTTGATTTAGTAGTCGTTTGAGACTTGGCAAGCTCCTTGGAGTGGGGCCAACATTTTTATGTTATTCCTCCTAGCCTCGCACTCATCCCTAACCCATCGTTCCCTGTCGTTATCTAGCCCTTCTTATCTTTTTTTTTCCGCTTCGAAACGGTTTACAAGCGGGCACGAACGGATACAAATATCCGTTTGCACGATCGGGTTTGCCTATTAACGTGATTTTATTCCATTTGGCAAGTTCGCAGGGCGTTTTAAATAATTGATACGTCTTTTGAGGGACTTTTCTACTCTTCGATATCTTCGAATTTTTAGAAGATATCGAAGAGGATCGATCAATGCGAATCTATCGAACAGTGCATTATTAACATTGTCATAAGATATGCTTATGCTCAAGTTATGGAGAACAAGCACAATGCGTTATACTTGGCGTAATGGTTATAGTCATGATCCTGTGGGACGCGGCAAATCCTTTCCCGCGGGTGAAAATGCAAGGATAAACTTCTTATATCGTGGCGTGTGAACGGGAGACTGCATGTATCCATTACGACGCTTTACGACGAGGAGAAACGAGATGCAGATACGGGGGAAGGGGAGGGGGACACGTGAGACACCGACCCTGTTTTATCTCGGTTTGGTTAAAATCATGGTACGTGACGGAGAATGGCAATTCACATGACGTCGGGCAATTTTAACGCGTATGAACGACCTGGCCGAACGTGCGAATCTTCGGTCGCCGCTCTGCGAAACGATCCAGGGTGAACCATTAGGAAATCAGTGGTACGTGGCTCGTCCCCTACCTGTGCCTGGCGAATGCGAGCGCACGTGGGCCAGTCTCGTTGTACGGCCGCGTTAACATTGAATGCAAATGGCAGGAAATCGGGCGCGAGGCGAGAAGAGACGTTCTCGGAAATGTACTCGAAATTCATCGCATTTTACATTACGAGATCTGGAAAAAAATCCTGTTTTGGAACATTTATATCACGGCGGTCGAATTACCGCGACGATGCAGAAGAATAAAAAGATCAAATAGAAAGAGAGAAAGAGAGAGAGAGAGAGTATTAAACGGTTTGCTTACTGGATGTAGCAGCGGTAGCAGGATCGTGCAATCTCGCCCTCATGATATAAGCGTTAGACTTAGCGGTAGAAGTCGACGGTCGCGCGAGCGTCACTTCACTCAATATCCTAAACACCCTACAAGGCCTTAATAAAACTACGAGAGCTCGTCGTCGCTCTCGACTGTTTCGGGGTGAAAGAACGAGCCCGCTCGTGTCTGCAGGGTGTGTTGTGCAGCAGTGGCCGGTTGGGGGAGAAAAAGAGAGAGAAGGATCGAGGGGAGAGAGACAGTTACCAGCGGCGGTGGCAACGCGGCGGCGACGGTGGTGGTGGAGGAGGACGGGTTTACGCTCGCGGCGAGCTCAAAGTGTTCAGGGACACGAGGCGCTTCGTGTTTCAGGTTTCTCTGGGCAAGCCAAGGGGGAGCCTGCGCACCAGCCGATAGGCGTCGGCTGGGGGTTCGTCGGAACAGAGCCTTAACGGTCTAACAGTGCGACGTCGCTCGTCGCTGTCAACGCACAAACTGCGTCTGCGATCTCGATTCAATTGCTTAGGACGATCCTCTGCTGGGACGATCCTCCTCCGTCCGAACGGAGGACCTTTTGTTATATATAATGATCGCGCGGTCTTTCAGAGCTCGCGCGATTCGATCTTGAGTACAAGTTCAATCTCGGCTCGGTCGAACTGTATAGTAGATATAACTCTTGAGAAGAGAAAATCGCGTCCGCCGGTAGCAGATGTGGGTAATTAGAAAGTTGATTGTTTACACCCGATGCGTTCTATCAACGTATATACAGAGCGGCGCGCGCCCGCGTGTCTGGAGAAGATTCGAAGTTTAAATTTCGTTAGAAACGTTTAACCATTCTGCCAGTTAAGACGCATCTCCCGCGAGACACCTTTCCCTCCCAGAACAGGGACATCACCTTTTCTCCAGATTCTGCTGTTAATTAAGATTGCATTATGATTGGTCGCACGATAAGCGTGTTTTCGTGTCCCCACAATTTATTTTTGTCAGCTGGCGCGAGAGAATAACGCCGCGTGCGTATCGCGCGGTCTAATCAAACACAGTCCGTGCAAACACAATCGTCGGGAAAACACGAGGAAACGCGATGGGGGAACGCTACATTATCTTTATCTCTCGCAGACGTGAATTTTCTTAGAAAACAGACAAAGCCAACAGTCGTATTTTAATATCGGATCGCGCAATCGGTTCGCCGTATTTTAATAATTTTTTATTCCTATCGATTAATACAGTCGGACTTGACTAATTAACAAATTATTTTTTTTTAAAGATAAGTAAATAAATAAAACGATAATAACGTACTCATGCATCTAACGCTTCTAGCTAAAGTAGACTAAATGTAACACGCATGTGCATGAATGTGATGCATTTGGGCGGTCCGGAATAGCGCATAACGAATAAAGTCGCGTATTGCCGTAATGATATAGGAAAGGCAGAGTGTCGCATCAGCGGTACTCGACCCGTCATCCCATCCCCCCATCGCATCGATGCAGTTACGGCCATTACAGCATTTTATGGAGTACTTTTATCAGCCAGCTGCGAGCCGTACGACCGGAGGGACGCGGCAGTAGTAACGGAACGCTGTGGTCAGACGCGCCGGCCGCTGATGGAGCGTGGCTACACGTCGATCGACACTTAACCGCTCTTTGAATTAGGATTACTATGTAATTTGCCAGTGCACTTTCGTATTACGATCAATCTTTTATATTTTGTGTTTTAATGCGTTCAGAGCACATGGCTCATCTTTCGCTGATGTGTCTCAGAATCAATTAAAATTTCTAAGCATCAACTAAATTTATTATACATATGTGTTACGTATATCAAAACAAAATCGATTTTGTACGGCTTCGCGTCGCACTGAACGAACTACGTCTTTCAGTGAATGTGTGTAAAATATTTCTCGTAACAGAAAATTACTATCAACGTGTAAATTCTAATTAAAATGCAGATTACATTTGCCTGAGTAAAGGAGAAAGAACATGACGACGAGAGATTACATCTCGCTACGATGCGATCGCGTAGGAGCAATTAATATTCTATCTTAATGGATCCCATTCGTGTAGCGTGGAGCCGTTTGAAATTCCGCAGCGAATCGAGTAAGTCCAGAGTCAGATTACAGTCGGGGAATGGTACACCGGCCATTAACAGTCTATTCTATAAATTTCGATCGATCTTTGCGGTGATCGTTAAAAGCGGCGGAATAAAACTCGTCAAACAGGTCAGCTAGATCGTGATGAATCGCAATCAAAAGCGGCGCTGACGAACAATGATGGAAGGGTCGGGCTAAGTTCATGACCTTTAAGACTTTATAAAGTTTATAAAGTACCAGTAAATCCGGGGGACGGTTCGTACGGCCAATTCTCTTCGACTTAAGTCGCAACCGTTCGCTATTAGGTAACTCGAAAGTTCTAAGATATTTAGGGCGATCATATTACGGATTACATGGTTCTCTGTGTACGCGTATCTCGCAATAAATTAATATGCCAGCTCGCATTAATTACTCGCTTCTCGTTTATAATACGCGTATAACTAATCGCAGATAATCGCGAGTTCATTTCGAATTATTCAAGAATTATACGTCGGCTTTAATCAACAAACGGATGAAGCTGCTATCGACGCAAACAATGTGCCCCGGGTATTTATTGCGGTTGCTAATACCGGTTTATTGGGATGTAAAATGAGGCGACTTTGTGCTGACACGCTCACTTTGCTCTTGGCCCAAGTTTACTGACATCAAATAGCTCGATAGAAGACACCAATGTTTCTCAAGATAAGTAAAAGTTTGCGTGAGACTGTTACTAATAATTATCTAATTTAATAGTATAAAACACAAAGTTTATACACTATCTTCATTTCAATTTAATTTGATAAGTATGTAACAGGGTAATGAAAGCGTGCGCATTTTATTAAGTAAGAAAAATACACTTATTTCGTTAATTTTTAAATTAACTTAATATATTTTTCTAATAAAAAAATGATCGAATGACGCAGTCTTTTTCAAATTATAAGATATATTTTATAAAGATTAAAATCTCTAATTATTCAAAATAGATATGTTTTACTATGTATGCACACATACACACATATGCGCGGTAATTTTTATTCTGGTCAATCATGTAAACAAATAATCTTGAAATTATCGACGTAATGTTTTTAATAATAAATAAATTGTACAATTCGCTTTCACACATAATGCTATCGCTGGTGGCTGTAAACACACAGTAATGTGTCGATACAGTTTTCTCCAAATAGTTCTCTATATCACTGAATATGCAAACACATAGCAGATAAATTGATGAAAATAATATATTAAACAAATCCTCAGCGATAAACATATAATATCGGAAACTGAGTAATATGTAAACATCGTTTGTAAAATTGGATTTGTCGATGATATAATCGTCGCTTGATTATAAATATCATTAAATATCTAAAAGAAAAAAAAACACGCAAGTAAAGAATTTTATATTATTTGTTACTTTTGTAAATTTTGTTATGTATTATTTTTAGAATTTTTAGTTCGAAATAATTTTAAATTCATTTCTTAGTTGAATAGAATTTCAAGAATAAAATCAAACGTGTTAAGCGCTCAAGTCATTAAAAAAATTGTATATTTATGATGACACAATCCAGGAAACGCGGCTGTGAAAATGTCAGAGAAGTATAGTTTATTTAGTCAACACTCTCTCTCTCTCTCTCTCTCTCTCTCTCAACTTACGACGGCTGTAAACGGCGCACGCGGTATGTTTGACGTTTCGGATGCATTTATGAAAACAGGAATGCAACAACATCGACATCGAGTTGCCAGTGAGCTCGGTAAAAGCGAGCTACATTCGGCACATGCGGCTTGTTCGCGACGCATTTTCGAGTACATCCATTCGAAAGCACTCGTAGCGTATTCGGTCTATACATATTCGTTGTGTAATAGCATCGAACTGCTATGGAGCTCTGTAAATGTCTATGGCTTTTGAAATTCCTCACACGAAGTATGTAAAGTTCTTCATACTTCTCCTTCGCCGGACCCCCTTCTCTTCTTTTCTCTCTCTCTCTCGCTTTATTTTTTCTTATATTATATTTTATTCATCTCTCTTATTATTTTATTTTTTTCTTTTCTTCTGTGTTTCTCCCATATATAAAGATTATATTTTTTATATTAATATATATTGCATATAAATACGATTTTTATATAAAAATAAAATAACATTTTTGTATCAGACAATGTTATTATCTTATATATAAAAATGCGTGTGTAAATTTAGAAAAGAGTAGAATACGAGATTCTGACAAGATTTGACAACTTCATGACGTAATCGTAATATTTAATTCACATACATCGAAATGCAACAATGTAAAAAAATAAACCTTTTTTTTAGTTATTCGATGGAAATTTATTCGAGTACTACATGTTCGATACAAATACGCAAATATGCAGAATAACATGCATGTATCTCTCTTCAGTATCTATCTTTCTCTCTCTCTCTGTCTCTCTCTTCTTCTCACTAATATCGCGGCACTAACAAATTGTATATCTGACTTGACATCCTGGCGGGAGTATGTGGACGCAAGGTTGACACGGAGTTACAAGCTGGTGGACACAAATGGGCTCTGCTGGCGCGGCTGTCGTGTCTCCGCGAGAGAGTACACCCAGACGACGCGCCGTTATGCACCCTCGGCGCATCGGGTCTATCTATTTAGCAGGTAGCGATGCGGGTTGAGTAGCATATGTATGTATATGAGTCAATTAGCATACAAAACAGTCGCATTTACGTTGATATTAGCCCCCGTGGCCGGAGAATGTCGTCGAGCGCCAAGCTCGACGCTTTATTAAGCATATCTCCCAAAACCACCGACCGATTGAACGACCATCACGTTGGCCCGTACCCCAAAGTCCCTTTCTTTACGATTACGAATTTGCTCGTCGCAAACGAGACGCGTCCAGCAATTGCATCGCCACGTGAAATCATCGTCAAGTATTCGCGACGCTTCGCTGCTACGCCGCGATACGGGAAACATTATGCAAAGAGATTTCATATCTCAAAGTGAGAAGGTTAATTTCGGTTTTAATTCTATATTTAGCGTAACGTGACGTACGAGATGGATCTCCGTTTTTCTTCACCACCCAGATTGCGATCCTCATAAATGGCGTTTGTAAATCTCTCTCTCTCTCTCTCTCTCTCTCTCATGCACATACACAAACTCGTAGAAATGCGATACGTATTAAAGTTATTTCCTTAATTTTGGCGAATGCAGAGTTAATGGCAAATCGACCTTCGGGGGCGTGACGTACGTGTAAAATTAGCGCTCCTAACCATTCCCGCTCCGACGAGAGAATGACGGCTTTGAAATTCTTGTCCGAGTGACTTTCGCAGCTCGAGCGTGATCGACTGCTCGCAAACTTAGCTCATTATATTATGGGGATAACGAGGTAAACTAATTGTGCCGCCGATGCGAAACTTCTGAATCAAATTAAATCGGCGGAATCCATAATTTTCCGAAGGCGAACGACGGAGACAAAGTGGGGCGAGCTCTCGTGCGCGCGCGAGCTCGCAAACCTCGGCTGTGTCGTCGGCGTCGTCGTCGTAATTGCAAATCGCGTTTCGCGCCGAGAATTGCCGCCACGGAAGACGATGACGTCCGCCGGCCGATGGCTGATACAATGTAATAAATCTGATAATTGGAAGTCGTACTGCGTATTGCGAGGCACGTGCTAATTGGATAGCGATGGATTCGGCGCGGCAGTCTGAGGAGAACAATATGACGAGCGGCACGGGGAATCTGCGCCTGCGATTCGTTTCAAGGGTGTCGCGTGTGTATATCGCGGCCCACGATTTTATCAATAGCTTTTATCGAAACGACCGCACCCACGGGCCACGACGGGATTTGAATGACACTTAAAGCGACGGTCCGACGCGCACGATCCAATTCCGTGAGCGCGCGGTCCGGAGACCGAGTTTATTCGTAACATTATCGTTCGCCGGAAAAGTGTCAGCCGACACATTGGTAACTATCGGGTTGCGGGGTCGGCCGGCTTGTAATGTGATCTTCTAAAGGGGATGTACGACGACGAGCGGACAGCTCGAAAAGGGCGCACCGCATGCACGGGGATCGATCGCGTGATTCGGTAAACAGTCCCGATAAAATCAAGTCGTCTTTACAAACGGTAATGTAGCCTGAGTTACATGAATCACGAGTAAAAGCAAAGAGGAGAGAGAGAGCAGAAAGAAAACCGAGAGAAACAGATAAGGAGCTTAAAAAAAAAAAAAATTTACGGCGATATCGAGTGTTGGAAAACAAGATTGAAAGATCAACAGATTTGCCGTGAGTGTTAAATTTTCAAGAAGACAATCCTTGTTTTTGCTGTAAAAACAAGTTTATGTCCAATATTTTTTCAAAAGCGTCGTAACGATACAAATCATTATGGAAACTTTTCATTATGGAACAAAAAGTTTGCATTTTATATATTAACAACAAACAAGCTGTACAATATAGTTTGTCGATTAAATTAATCTTGAAGAGAATACTCGACAAAGCCGGCAACTTTCCCGTTAACTCTCGTTCACATCCAACGGCGTCCCGATCGATCGACGATGCCGCCTGTCGAAAACAACCGATAAGATATTTCGCAGTCATGAAGAAGGCGATCCTCCGCGTTACGCGGAAGAAAGGGAATCACGGTGGCGGGAGGGAACGTAATGGGTTATCGGCCCTCAACCGGCAGGGTGGGGTTTCCAATCACTTAGCTAATCACGCCGGTGGTGGCCGGACTGCCACTCGTATAGTCGCTCGACAGGGTCTCGACTCGTGACTGCTCGCCTCCGTTTATCGGACACGTCCCCGCCTGACTTCTAAGGGTGTGTACCGACGTCGCTAACTCAACTTAATGGGCCCGCTCGCGCGCCCCTTTTGTATCCGCGCGAAAGGTCGATGAAAAGTCACCACTCATCGTTGAAACGTAACGAGGTCACAGATTACGCCCTCCGACCTCGCTACGCGAGTCTACCTGGGTGAACTGCTTTCTCTGTGTGGATTTAACTTTGATAAGAAGTTAATAGTGGGTGCATTTACTGACAGATATTTTATTTTCAAGAATAGGAATGTAAAGCAGGTGCGACCGATTTTTTTTTTTTTTTTTTTTTTTTTTTTGAAGAATGTCAGAGAGGACACGGACTCTATGAAATTGAATTCGCTTTTCAATTTCCAGTCAGTAAATCGTCTTGTCCGACGTTGTACTCGCGCGAAAGCGGAAAGATAAAAAAAAGAAACGACCCCGTTAAAGTAACGAACGTGCCGTCGACAAAGCCAAGATAAAGCCGAGGCGAAAACATTGTTCCTCTTCTTTTCGTGCCTACGTCGCGCTACGTGCATGCACATGCGAACGGGAATGCATCGCGTATATCATTTCGCGGACATACGATGCGATTGAATTGAAGTTACGACTGCGAGGACGTCCTACGTCGACGATAAAACGGTTCACGGCTATGTCACCGTACATTAAAAAATAGAGAAGACTGTGAATGGGAAAAGAATACATGTAAAAGAGCCAATAAAGATAATGGAGTACAAAAGAAACGTAACGGTGAGCAGCAAAAGGGTAGGAAAAAAGTGAAATAACACGTAGAGAAAACATGGTAAAAATAGAAAAGAAGAAAGAATATATAATAAGGTAAAAGATAAGAACGAAAAGGCATCCGAAATAGAACGGGTAGATAATTTAGGTGAAATAAATATATATTATTTTGTAAAAACAATTGAGATAAATAAATTGTCGCGCAAAAAAAAAAGATAAAAGGAAAAAGAGGATTTAACAATAATCGGATCGTACGTAATCATAATACGCAAGATGAGAATTAAGGCAATGATCAGGGGCACTTTCGCGCGAAACACACAAAGAGATAAAGGGCGGTAAATATGGTGGAGAACGAGAAATACGACAGTGGACGGTGGAGCGCGGCGCGCTTGTTGGTTTTATTTTTAATAAGAGAGAAATGGAAATGTGTGCCCCGTTCTAGTCTGGACGCGCGCGTTATCAGGTTGCATAATTATCAATGGAGACCGATGCATATTTCATGCCGCGCCGCGCGAGCTTTTACATTGCGCCGCGAACGGAATGAATGGACGTATACTGCACGGACAGTGATAGTGGCACTCATAATTACCAGCCGCAAGATCGGACTGCGCCAACGTAATAAATGTGCGCGGGAGCGCAATAAATGTCGAGTGTGGATGACAAATTGTCAAACAATATCCGTGCCATCGAGCGCGGTGATTAAGGACGGGGCGACAATTAACCCTGTAACGACGAGTCCAGATCCCCCACCCCCTTCATCACTCTTGTCAAATTCCCGATCGAGTATGACAGGAAGACATCATCGCCGAAAAGAACGCAATTTCTCGCAATCTGATGTTACGCTTTCAGGATATTACGTTTCTAGTGGAAGCATATATTTGACAAGCCATCTCTGAGACGAATTAATCTTCAATTTAGCGACATATTATAGTTTTACATAAACCAAATAAAGCCTACCGTGCTATTTTCATCATCGCAGTGAACAATGTTCTTCATCGTAGGGACGAAGTGACATATATTTTTGTAGAGTTATTTTAGTGTTACGCTTTCATAGAACTTCTAGTTTTGAATCAGTTTCCACTTTTCTTACTACGTAATCAGTTTTTCTTTTGAGAGAATAGAAAAATATCGTGTCAGGCGTTATCACGTTTTATACGCGCTATTACGGGAGCGATTGCTACGTCTTATCTCGAATGTTGCTTTTTTTTGTCTCCCGCGCTCGGAAATTCGATTCGACTCGTAGCGTCTTAACGCGAATCCGAAGGGTTTTCCGTCGCCTGAGACGTGAGAAATTAATGAGAACGCGCGTGGCACAAATTCGACGGAAGACGGATTATTTGCGGGGCCGCGCTATCGCGCCTCATGGCTCACCCTCGCAAAAGGTGTTTTCTTTGACGGCGCGAATCGATAACAAGGCCATTAACGGCGCGGAGCAATTTCACGCGGAGAAACGAAAGCGAAAAGAAAAGTTTAATATTTATCGCAGCGATAATGGATTTTATAACCCGCTTTGAAGAAGGAAAAAAAGGGATCGGGAGAAAGGAGAGAAAGACAGAAAAATAGATTTGGATAGAAAAGATATACCGGTATATACCGTACGCTGCATTAGCTCAGGATGCTGGTATTGTTTCTGTAACTTTTTCGAATCAATTATTTATGGACTCGTTAAGGGCCATTGTTTTCCACTGCACCGTGTCTAGGCTGTCTCTGCCTTCCTTATTTTCCTCAAATAATTTTAGTCAAGTAAATGAGAATGCAGTATCTGCGTAACTCTTGTGCACATTCGTAAATGAAATAAGTTGGCAATTTATAAAGTTTAAACTGAATACAACTTCGTTCTTAAACAGAAAAGCATTTGGTTGTCGTTATTTTTGTTATTTTATCGTGCACATATATGTAATTGTTTTGATTCCTTTTAAAATTTCAATAATCTTTTACACATTCAGAATTAAATAATTAAATTTATGATTTGTTACATGAGATTCTAAGATTTTGAAAATTATATTTTACAGTTACGTCAATTATTCGTGAATCTTTTTCTGCATTCATTTTCTTCGAGAAGAAATCGTATGTATGTATGTGTGTGTGTGTGTGTGTGTGTGTGTGTGTATGTGTATGTACAATTCGACAGTCACGCGATGCTCACCTCATGTTCCATTCACTGATGCGCTTTCATTCATCGACTGTGGCAAATGTCAAATGAAAAAGAGGGCGAATACATTACGACGAGTTCGTTCACTTAATTGCCGAAAAAAGCGTGAAGTAATCGATCGTTTTGATAAATCAAAGTTCTTATCGCGAGATACGACCGTGACATCTAGATCTTTCGTTCCTACATCAGCTATGTTTAACATAGCGTGCTGAGTAACTCTCGCGTCGTGTAATATACACGCGACGCACCATAATTATAAGTAATTTACATCAGATTTTAATTCGATAGTACAGGCCACTGCAAACGCGTTGAAAATGCGATTTTAATCGGTCGACATTATCGATAATGAGACGTTGTCAATGTATACGCTGATCCTTAATTACTTACTATAAATAGAAGAGTATACGTTCAAAGAGAAGTAAAAGTATCTGATAAATACGCGCTAGTAATCACTTTGTTAGCAAAATGAAAGAATAAAAAAAAAATTCAAATAATAGCATTGCCAATAGGAAGTTTACTCTGCGTAGACATAATATAAATAAATTTTTGATCGCAATAAACGTGTACAAAAGGTT